>NC_059202.1:45881449-46205917 GCF_020615455.1 Coregonus clupeaformis
TGGTGGCAGGAGTGAAGCGGAGGCAGGAGTCAGGTTCCAAATATATGGTCGTCTTGACTATGATCTGACGATGAGTGGTAAGTTTGACCGGGTCTTAAAGGCTGAGGTGATTATGGTGAATGAGCTGCAGCTGGAACCCTGACTCCCGCACACCAGACTTCACTCCTGCAATCAAGGACAGACAGAGGGGAGGGAGAGAGCAGAGAGAGAGCTACCTAGCAGCAGTAGGCCTAACACAGGCAAATGACAACATGCAAACACAGATCTAGTCCTAAACTTCCACATACATTTAAGAAATGTTAATGTTAGTGCCTAGTAGTTGTTGTTTGTGAACCTGGGATGGTATACCATAGGAGGGAAAAGAACCTGGGATGGTATACCATAGGAGGGAAAATAACCTGGGATGGTATTCCATAGGAGGGAAAATAACCTGGGATGGTATACCATAGGAGGGAAAATAACCTGGGATGGTATACCATAGGAGGAAAATAACCTGGGATGGTATACCATAGGAGGAAAATAACCTGGGATGGTATACCATAGTAGGGGAAATAACCTGGGATGGTATACCATAGGAGGAAAATAACCTGGGATGGTATACCATAGGAGGAAAATAACCTGGGATGGTATACCATAGGAGGGGAAATAACCTGGGATGGTATACCATAGGAGGAAAATAACCTGGGATGGTATACCATAGGAGGAAAATAACCTGGGATGGTATACCATCGGAGGAAAATAACCTGGGATGGTATACCATAGGAGGAAAATAACCTGGGATGGTATACCATAGGAGGAAAATAACCTGGGATGGTATACCATAGGAGGAAAATAACCTGGGATGGTATACCATAGGAGGAAAATAACCTGGGATGGTATACCATAGGAGGAAAATAACCTGGGATGGTATACCATAGGAGGAAAATAACCTGGGATGGTATACCATAGGAGGGGAAATAACCTGGGATGGTATACCATAGGAGGAAAATAACCTGGGATGGTATACCATAGGAGGGAAAATAAGTGCTCTTGTCTGTACTGGCTAAGCGCTGGATCAGAGGCGCTCTCTTTTTGTGTGTGTGCAGAGAGGGGTGGAGCCGACGGGCTTTGATTCCAAACAGGCTCTCTTTCAGGGGCATCCCCGGGCCTGGCTGGGAGATGCTCACATCCCCGGAAAATTCAGGAGGAGAAAAAGTTTATGGAAGCGAGTAGGAGTTTATTCACTAGCGTCTGAGGCCTTTCAGGGCCCTGGGAGTGAGTGTCTATAAGGGGGCAATCAACCATGGGCTGGGAATTATCTCTGTTGCTCTCCTACCTGTGACGGCCCCCTCAAGTCTCACTCAATGAAAGGAAGAACAATGGGCGAGGGGGACAAACAGTCCAGAGGAGTCTATCATTCTGTATGGTGTTATCTTAGGAACTGAATTAAACTGGAGTTCCCCCTTTCTGCCTCATAGTCAGCACTATTTTCAGGAGCCAGTGGTACTCTTCAGGTCCCTTTCAGAACTTCTCAACAGGTTCATGAGGGCAAGAAGTGCAGTATATTAAAAAAAGGGATAATAACTTCACTTGACTGGAGCTAACAACATTGTGAACTGAGCAGCCAAGCTTGCCAAGCTTGCAAAAACACAGCCTTTGAGAAACGTTCCACTTTTGTGGCTGACTCGAACAGAAAATTATATTTTTCACAAGGAACATATGTGGTGTTACTCTTATTTAATAAATAAATGTATTCATTAAATATAATGAAATATATTTTAAACATATATATTCCCCAAAAAAACATTTAACCATATTTAAGTATATTTTTATTATAAAATACGGAGGGTAAAAAATAAGTAGATTTTTCAAAAGGTGATGAAACCCAAAGAAAATCTAAATCTTTGATGAAATAAAATAAATGTTATTAAGATTTGTGTCTAAGAGATATATTTTTTGTCGCCCATGGTGAGGAGTCGTAAAGTGGTGCTTCCTGGCCACCAGTGCTCTACCTCACAGACACACTGGCCCCTGCCTGTGGGAAAGGGGAAACCATGACTTATCTGAACATATGGTTTCCCAATTCAAGTCAAAGTGTCTGAGCCCTGTTGCATCTGGTGCCATTTCAGTTTGTTAAAAATGCCACACAGGGCTGTGACGAAAGGAGTAGAGACAGAGGAAAATACAGTTATTACACATCCATGGGCTCATTTTTTCAGCTCATTAGCCACTGGCCTCCGTGACCAATTAGGTTTTGTCACCATTGCCGGGTCATTATGCTCTTATTTCTTGAGTAGTTATTCAGCCGTCACTTGGGGGGATATAAAGGGGGAAGAAATAAACTGAGAAAGGCAGAAAAGGCTGGCATCAATGAAAATTAATAGAAACTGGGAAAAGGAGTTTTTAAAAGTAATGAGTGATAATTTTGTGTCAAAGGGGACAAAGGGTCTTTCCAGGGTTATAAAGATGCTAACTGTGTGAGGATGCTGGGTCTTGTGACTGTCAATGTGGTAGGGAACATACGTATTTTGACCTTTGCACTTTTGAGTCACTTTAAAATAAGAAATTATTCTATAATTTTTAACTTAAGACAGGACCTCAGACGTTCATAATGTAGCAACCACCAACAAAATGTTTCCCAAGCCAATATGTTAGCACTTTCTTGAACCTCCATCGGAGAGGCTTCTGCTTAAAGCAAGTAGCAAGATTGTTAAATGTATTGCCTCCACTGTGCAGGTCAGTGGCTGGCCAGTATTCTTCAATGGGGGCCATGGGGAGAGGGAAACACTGATGTCAATCACCGAGTGGTCTGGCACAAAGGGACATAATTGGCGTGGGTCCACCTCGCTGAGCTGACGACCCCCAGGGGCCTTCGTGCACGGCTCTGGACCCCTCCCCTCCTCGAGCTGACCACAGACCATTTATCACAGTCCTGGGCAGCATGGGAGCCCCCGCACACACACATTCCTCTCAGGGCCTGCTATGTGAGCACCACACACACATACACACACACCACACACTCACACAGACCGTGGCAGACACACCATGTAACAACACATTTAAATAGGCACCCCATGAAAATGGCTGGGTCAATATGATGAGTAATGAAATAGTATTACAAAGATAATGGTTTAGCACCGAACAGAACTTCATGCACAGCGAGCAATTCTTCTTTGAGGCAAAAGGAAGACTTGTGGTTGTATAAAGTGTGTAAGGTTTGAATAACTACTGGTGGTGATATACCACTTAGATGTAGCTATGAGGAGGCCACTAGGGCCGAGATTCAATCTGATCACTGGTAAATTCACGTTTTAGCATGCTTGACATCGAAGGGAAATTTCAGATTGAGACGACATATGCAGCGTTTACCGTGAATGCAGTCTCTGCGAACGCGGGAACATTGCCTTTAAAAGGTGCATAGCCAACAAAGCGCGATCAGATGGAATCCCAGCCTAGGTAAAAAAAAAAATACAAGTTAACACAATTTTCCACTTTTTGGGTATATATTTCACATACCTTGGTAGGCTACTCGGTGTACCCATATTTTGTTTTTTCAGTACTACCATAGTAGGGCCCTTGTCTCAAACTCCTTACAAACACTACAATCCAAGTTAGAATTGCATGTCTATTAGTGCCTAAGTAAGCAAAATATGGTGGTCCTCTGTAGCTCAATTGGTAGAGCATGGCGCTTGTAACGCCAGGGTAGTGGGTTCGATCCCTGGGACCACCCATACGTAAAAATTTATGCACACATGACTGTAAGTCGCTTTGGATAAAAGTGTCTGCTAAATGGCATATTATTATTATTATGTACCTGAAACTGTCTGTGTGGATAGACTCCAGATACAGTAAGTGGAAAATCGTGTTTCTCCTAAATCTCTATTTGATTTTGTAATATTCTGGGACCTGCTCCAACACAAAGTAAAATCTGGACTGAATAGGGTCACATTTTCTCAACAAGGAATCAGATCCTTCAACTAATCTGACTAAATCTGCACTTTGAGGCGGATTGGTCCCTAATCTCAATATAACCTGAGTGAGACCACCAATGAACCGTACTTCTCTGCCTCCTGTTTCTGTTTTTTTACCCACTGAACATCTAACAGGGAGGTAACCATTTTTGTATTGTTTCAGAATAATTGCTTGGTTATGACATTTCTCAGATAAATCCCTTATTGACTCTCATTTGTGAATTTCAGAACTACTTTGCAACGGAGCCAGCTACATACGTTGAATGAGTGAATGGACAGCCAGTCACTAGCATTAGGGCTAGCACAATACTAATTCCCTATGTCTAATACAAAGACAGCAATTATATGCTAATCAGTGGAACTCAGCAATACCTTTCTCCTCCACTTTCCCTCTCTGTCACGACAAGCTGGTGCACCGGCTCATGTTTAGTCATGCCTACTTATTAAGCCATTACCTCTCCCTTAGGGCAAACTGGAAGAAGACTTTTCTCCATTATGAAAACCACTTCATTTATGCTACACATTCAGAGAGTGGGCTCTCAAAATTGGCTCCATTTACATGTAGACTTTATTTTGTTCAGAGGATTCAAGAAAACGTATGATAATGAAAAACATTTCTCATCGGATTTCGGATCAGAATTGAGTAGTGTGGTTTTAAGCTGCCGTGTCTAGACTATTATCACCAGATCGGATACAGAATGGGTTTGATATTCTATTGTAGGATAATGTTGTATATAGTATGGATATTTTAATTGCATTATAGTATTGTACTGTGGTGTGATTGTTGAATGTATGTTTGGATATTTCATGTGTCTTAATTATTATATTCCAAAGTACAGTACTGCTGTAAACCTGTAATAAGAACCTATGACATTCTTGTGTGAGAAAACCCAATACAATACATATCATAAATAGTGTGGTTTTATTTCAACTACTATCAATTTGGCCTTTTTAGCTCAATTTACGTGGAAAAATACCCTCTGTATTATTCCAAACAATCTTTTGAATGCAACAAACAGTGTGTTAGTGAGGTGTCTCTTTCTGCTCCGACAAGCTGTTGAGAGAATAGCTGATTTTTCAGCATATATTTCACTCTGTAGAGATCTAGGTTGAAGACCAACATCAAAATAGAAGATCACCCTCTGAAAATAGAACTGAACCCAAAAGGTTTCCATCTGTGCCCGAAGCCCCTTGCCTCAGTAGATTTACCTAATATATGCATACATGCTGCAATAGTTATTCCACACATACTTTTTAAAGATTTAAGACTATGCCAATGAGCCACCATATCCAACAGAAGAAGCCTAAGACTTGAATTCCTCCCCATTAAAACAAACAGAAAAACAATGTGACAGAAACAGCAAAACAACCTGCCGTGCTCCAGTGGAGTTTATTCACAGAGAGAGAGTCTTTTTTTTAAAAGTGAAAAGTCATTGTTTTAAAATGAACTTCCCTGGGTGAATGATCCCTCCACACACACATATACTAGCCACCTCCAGGGCCATGCACTCTTTCTTAATCAAATGTACATTTACTAGTCGCTTGGCCAGAGACATCTGCTCCATGCAATCAGTCAATATTGTGGATGAGTTCAAAGCGGCCAGTTCATTAGCTGTGTCAGCTTTACAACCAGAAGGTGACGGTCTGAAAGTGAGCAATACAATGTGGGACAATGGCAGGCTCATTAAGCAGTGATTTATCATGAGGGGACGGCCTGTTTAACCTTTGGCCAGCACTAGCCTCCTTCCCCTCTCAAAGGGCCTATTGTCAACCCCAGGGGTCTCTGACTGTGTGAAAAGGTAAAAGATGATCTAGTTAAAGTCAAATTAATTTCTTTAAGATCACTATAAATGTAAAGCTTTCTCTGGGGAAGACAGCAGTGGTAACATGTGGAGTGTGCAAAGCCTGCCTACTTAGTCACTTTTATATGGAAACACTGACTCTGTGTCACAATAACAGACCAACTCACTGATTCGCTTTTCTCCCTTTTTCTCTATTTTTGTGGTTAGGTTTGTTTTGTTTATTTGCTTACTCTGTCGTTCTATTCTATTCAAATTCCATTGGGTATCATTAGAAATGTCCAAGCGCTTTTCTACATGTTCATTTAGGAATAAGTTCTTCAGAATCAAGTTTAGTTGTTTGCTAAACTCTTATGTTGTGAGTTCCCACAAATATCAGAACTGAAAAAAGAGAATGATATTTGTGTATATATTTATCATATGCACACAAGCATTACAGATACGACCTATCAGTAAGTTTGCATTTGTTTTCAAATGCTACACAAAGGAGATATTAAACATTGTTCATGTGTGGACTTCTGCACAGCTCAGTGGCTGAATCCATTAGTCAGAGTAAGTCTGAGAAGTCAGAGTGGATAATATATCGCCCGTGGTTTGTAAACTGTTTTGTTAACAATGCATTGTGTAGAAATGAAAAAAGGGTCAGAGCGTTGAAATGTGAACAGTTGGAGGGATGTAAAAAAGCATGCAGCAGCCTGTTTTTGGATAGGGCCTGGCGATGCGCCCCTCCCGTCCGCACCGCCCCCACTCTAACAAGGCTCTGCTTAGTCACACCACCTGCCTCCCTCATTCTTCAACCCCAGAGCTGGGCCTGTCAGGGGAGCAGACGTAGCCCTGGGTCAGCCCCTCCTGGGTCAGCCCCTCCTGGGCCAGCCCCTCCTGGGCCCCAGGGACAGCACCAGACAGCCCCAGGATAACCAGGGCCACAAATTGAGTGATCAATACAGTTCCGATCACATGGTCCGCACGCGGCTTGGCCTGTTGTGTTATTCGCTGAGGCAGAAGACATGATGGCCGCCACCAGTCCATGTCTTTTGTTCCAACCTGCTTCCAAACCTTTGTGCTGGACTGTGTGTGCTTGTGTGTGAGGAAGCCTGGGGTAGGGAGGATGCAGGCAGGGGTTCATTAACCTACGTTTGGCACAAGTGACATCAAGTGCCATCAGTATCAGAACTGGAGAGAGAGAGAGTGTTGAGCTGGTTAGAGTGTTGAAACTATGTCAGCAGGCAATCTTTGAATCACAACAAGGCACAAATTATGCCTTATGTAGCAAACAGACATGTTAGAAAACAACACTGACTCCATGGCCTTTAGATAGCACAACATATCCCAGATGACAGGATCTCCCACACCAGTTAGAGAAGCTTCTCACGAGTTAGCACGTTTGTCTAATTCTGTAACTGATCACTGTTGTGCTGTGTGACAGTAATGGCCAGCTAGCTAGCTATCCCCAGTAGAACACTAGAGATTAGAGGTAATGAGAAGCTCGATCCTTCACACTGATCACCCATTAGCCCCTCACAACCCACCCAGACCCAGAGCACACACACACCACCCCCTCCCCTAATTTGCTCTGAAGGCTATCTTACCACTGTCACACACAAAGGGTGGTGACAACTGATCTGATTCCCACTTAAAATCACCACTTGATTAACACAGCTCTGTTGTGATCTGTGTGTGTGTGTGTGTGTGTGTGTGTGTGTGTGTATGTGTGATTGTGATTGTGTGTGTCATACAATATTGAATTAGTACCACCTGTAATCAGATTTTTTACATGATGGATAATCTTTTTCACACATGGGAAATGTCAGCCTTAATGGCCTAATAGTCAAACTTAACAGCTTTGATAAGGCCAACTCTAGCCTACATCTTTCAAATATGATGATTTTGAGTTATAACTTGCTGAAATATATTTGTAAAAGATATTAAGACTTGAAACATGTTGTTCCTTTGAATCATTTGCGTTACGCTCCGTGATATTTCCACTAGCTTTCAAAATACAACACAATCAAATAGATTCTGCAAGAGGGAGAGCCTTTCGATAATGCCTTTCTTTATATGCTGAATTTGAACCATTTCAATCTTCTTTGAAGTAGCTTTTGGCACATTTAATGCAGAGATTTAGAGCAGAGAATTAATAAAAATAAGAAAGGGGCTTTGGAGGTGTTTATAGATTTCAATTATCTCTCACTTGTAGAGAGCAGCAGAATGTGTGGTCTGATTGGGTCACCCCTCAAGTATCACTTGAAATGTACACAGCAATTTTTCCCTTTTTCACCACACTACTAGTCCGCCATGCTAAATCTTCAAGGAATTTGCTTTGTAGGGGGTTCTAAGGGCTAAGGTCTGGGGACAAAAAGCCCCCCCCACACCAACACAGACACACACACAATATTACAAAGTAGCAGTGCCAAAAGCGGGAGCAAAATTGCAAAACTAGGCCGGCTGACCGCTGAGCAAACAGACTCAACGTAATGGATCGGCCATCTTCTCCACCCTCCAATTACCCTGATCCCGTGTAGAGAATATGGCTGCATTGGTTCACACCCAAGCTCATTCTGTTAATCCCATACATACATATCAACCTCACATTCACTAACATTACTCTATTACTCTATTCCACAGCCACCCAGGCAGTGGGAGTGGAGGAACAGAGAACGCTAGCTGTGAAAACCTGCCTTCTTCAGGTTTAAATAAAATAATGAGGAATATGCAAATGCTTTGGAAGCTTATGGGATTACTAGTTGTTGGACAGTGGTCTTCACCACAATGATGGTGCACTAATACAGGTGTTAGTAAACTGGCATTAGGGGCCTGGCTAATGCTGCTCCATTCACTCTGGGATTGTTCCCTCGGCATTGACATTTGTAGCTCTGTTTGCCCCCTGGTAGAGAGGCTGGTTTGGGCTATTGTGGGTCTGCTGTTACCCAAACTGACACTGGGCTTCCACACCAACTGTGGGTCTGTGGACCCAGTTCTAGACACAACTTGTTAGCTGTCTTTGGGCTAAACATGGTTTTCCATTAGTGACCTGTTTGTTTGTTAACAGGACTACCCTATGAAAGTCTACTTATTGTTCCTGTGGGAAAATCCATGTGTTGTTGCCTAAAGGTGACAGGCCTCTGTGCAGTCTACTTTACCAAAGGAAAGGTATTATATTATTCTATTTCATCAAATTACATCCAGAGCTAGGGAAAAATGTCACTGCACAGTAGTAGAACACATGCAAGAAAGATGTATCACTTTAGCTGAAAACAAATGAGCTAGACATAGACCATTTTGTCTTTAACTGTTTTGTGTACAACTTGGGGACTTAAAAAGGGCCATTCCACTGATCCAGACCTGTAACAATAGAATCATTTATGTGGCTAATGGTGAGAAAATCAAACAGACATATTGCCTAAGAGGCTTTGAAGAGTTAGTGAAGTCCATACCAATTTGAAGATCTATCATATTCTCTGGCCTGGGAAAATCATGGGCATTGTTTTGTAAGGTATTTGAAGGGTTTGTAGGATGTTGCTTAGGGCAGTTAATTCATTGTACTTTTCTCTCTGTATTGGACTATGGTGATACTATTTACAGTATGTGCAAGCCTCAAGCTCTATACTGAAGGCTCTGTGTATCATGCAGCCCTTCATTTTGTCACCAATCAGAGACGTCTAACTCTACAGTGATCCCTACAGTGCTGTCGGGTGGACATCACTAGCAACATGCAGGCTCAAACACTGGTACATTCTTATTTATAAGACCATTTTAGGAAAACTGCCATTTTATTTATTCTCTCTTCTAGCTCAAAATAAAAATGCATAGAAGCTCAGATCTCAATCTTGTTTTATGCTAAAAGTCCCGAAAATTAGAACCGAGCATGGAAAAAGGGCCTTTCATTACTCAGCCGCCTGGTCTTGGAATTCCCTCCAAGCCAACCTAAAACAGGACCTGGTGTCCCTGGAGGAGTTCAAAGGTGATGAACAGGTTGTTGAGACATGTACAGTAGTTGTTTCTAGTTGTCACTAGTTTGCGTTGCCTTTTGTAAGGAAGTATGTTGTTTTACTTCACACACATGCCTGCACGCACGCACACACATCCGCTGTTTGTTTGCTGTTGTATTTGTGCTGTTGCCAGCGTCTTCTGTCTGTGTTATCTGTTTTGTCTTACTTTTATTTGTATTGTATTTTTTAATACCCCGTCCCCACAGGAGGCCTTTTGCCTGTTGCCATGACATCATTGTAAATAAGAATGTGTTCTTAATTGATTACCCTGGTTAAATAAAGGTTAAATAATAAATTACTAAATGTACCAATGATTCAGTTATGTAAAAAAACAGAAGAAGCGTTATCTAATGTGTTGCTCAACAATCATACTCAAGTATAGAAAAGTGAAGGACTACATTGTATTACACTCAGCCTAGTTAATCTCAAAAGGCAGACTACATTATGAGTGGCTTCAGTGACAGTCAGTGTGCATGACAGTCAGTGTGCACAGCAGACAAGGCATCTCAACAGAAGCAGGACTGTTTTTATTTCAATTGTAGCATCAACAGTCTGAACTTGTCCTGCCACTATCCCTCAATTATATTATTTTTTGCCCCATCCCAATGGGATGCTACAACTAGACTAAAGACCATACCATTGGAGAGGAAATGGAGACGCCTACAGTTGCTTTAGACAGAGGAAGCAGCCAGCTGGAGAGATGCATATTCATTCTATATATTCAGTAATCCAACAACAGTAGTGGTACCTGTTGATTCTCCCTTCAGGATGAGCTATAGACTAATCAGTTTGCTCATAGCATTACTGTATTGTTCTGCTTTGATTTGTATTAATTGCAATTGGTGAAAGTTTACCTTAGCCAAAGCCCTATGTTAGCTAACCCTTACATAAAAAAACTGGTCAAATTTGCAGTTTAACATGTGAAATCGCAATTTCGCATGTTAAATAGCTGATTTCATATGTTGAGCTTAAATTTCACATGTTAACACCACCTTTCCACATGTGAAAAGAAAACATGTTTTCACCTCACGTGAATTGCAGTTGCACATGTGAAATTTGCGGTTTTACATGTTAAAACATTCACATGTGAAAATTGGATATGCAGTTTCACATGTGAAAAACATTATCATGTGAAAATCTCACATTCACATGTGGAATTGCAAGTTCACATGTGAAAATCAATCTCATGTGAAAATCAAATTTGCAGTTTCACATGTAAGAAAACTCCACATGTGAAAATCTCACATTCACATATGGAATTGCATTTTCACATGTAAAACCAATCACATGAAAAATCACATTTGCAGTTTCACATGTAAGAAAACTCCATATTTGAATATCTCACTTTCAGATGTGGAATTGCAAGTTCATGTGAAAACCATTCACATGTGAAAATCTATTTTGCACTTTCACATGTAAGAAACATTCACATGTGGCAGTTAAATAGTGTTATTCTCCTCACATGTGAAAAGGTGGCGTTAACATATTGCAGTAGCAATGTTTCCACATGTGGAATTGCAAATGATGTAATGCCATTCTGTAAAAGGTAACTTAGCCTACCTGAGTATAATAATTGAAGTGTGTTAAAAAATAATGATTTCTTATTTCTGAGCCATCCATTTGGAGTGTTACTCCTGAAGGCGCACGCCTCTCTTCTTCATACATTGGTCTGTGACCGTTGGAAGAAGCCCAGTGAAAAGAACAGAGAAGCTAGCTCTCCTTGTTTCCTTATTTATCCTGTTTAACATGTTAGAATTAGCCATTTTGTAATTTAAAGCTAAAAACAACAATCCAATGTAAAAAACAAGTTGACTTTGAGGTTAAAGTGTGTTTATCAATTTATCTGATTTTGCTAACTGGTACTTTGGACAAAATCAAGACGTCAATATTCTTGTAATGCTTTTTGTATAAACAAATCTTAAATTACAGCTCAATTTGAGCAAATTATGAATTTGCGATTCATTGTGATTAATCACAGCAAATCCTGCGATAAACTCAATTACATTTTTGAATAGTTTGACAGCTCTAGTTGACATTAAAATGTGAAAATACACATGTGAAAGTGTAGCGGACATGAGTCGGTCATGGTCATGTGATGAGGTAGCCCCGACTACGACATCAAAATTAGTGTTGGCCCTCTCGGTCGAATGGTCAAGCCGTTGGCTTCTCCCATGGAGACCTGGGTTCTAATCCCACCAGTTACGAAAACACACAATCTGAAATGTCATATGAATAATCAATTTGAAACTTCACACGTGTCCAAAAACCATGCGTCTGACTCACATGTTTATTTTTCACGTGATTTGTTTACATGTGAAATGTCACACATATGTCCGAAAACCACGTCTGTATTTTTTTTTACATGTGCAATTTTTCGCGTGATTTGTTCACGTGTTTTTTTTGTTCACGTGTCCGAAAACCACATGTGGTTTTTCACGTGTTCTTTTCACGTGTTTTTTTTATGTGGGTTCTTTGTAAGGGAAGTGTAAGAAAGGAAGAAATGCATGTATGTGTGTGTACTAGTGAGTGCATTTATTCTCTTTTTTATTTTCTTAATGTGAACAAGTTGCTTTGTCTGTTTATTTCAACAAGTGTTCTTTTAGTATGTCAAATGTTTCATTCTGGGGGAAAAAACGAGTGATTGGATGCTATCTGAATTGTAATGTGTTTGTTTTCAGAAAAACAACGGTAGATGAGTATGAAAAGTATGCACTCAATAACTGTAAGTCGCTCTGGATAAGAGCGTCTGCTAAATGATTGTAAAAAAAAATGAGTGCCAGCATATTTATGACTGTGTCTTTGCCGATAACACATTCATGTATGACACCTATGCAGATAAAGTCACCATCCACCTGGTCCAGTGATCAATGAATGGCAATGAATCAACATGAGCAACTGACACAAACCCAACAACAGCTTGTTCCCTACTGCTCACTGCAATTACTGCCCACTGACAAGAACAATACCACAACATTTCCCTTTCATGAGCATGCAATTAGTGACTGGCTGGTCTAAAGACCCAGATCCAAGGCTCAGTACATACTGTCAGCTTCCTACTATGTGGTCTATGGGAGACCTGAATTCAGACTGTTGCATTGAATCTTACTGTTTTTTTTTCTCAGAGTCAATTATCTTCATGTTATTACTAGACTAATGGTCTAAGGTGACACCAATGTGTAATTAGTGGTCTGTCCAATATCAGTATTTATTACATAAATACTATTTTTGTTTTATTTTTAACCTAAGTATTTACCACAATCTCATGAAAATGCTGATTATTGTCATTTCAATGTCCAAACACTCAAGGAACAATGTTAAGTACGCCCTCTGCTGATTGATTCGAGGAAGGCCATTTTGGAAACAGAATACTGAAGTTAGGGTTAGAGCTGAAGAGGGTTAGTGTAGCCTGGAAAGAGAGCCCGTGACACAATCCATTTACTGGATTGGTTGAACAGTACAGAAGAGAGCCTCCCCTGACAGTTTTTGTTATTCACGTCAAGACCAGTATGTAGGGGATCTATTTTATTATTATTTTTTACACCTTTTCGTGATATCCAATTCGTAGTTACGGTCTTGTCGATCTAGTTTCAGGCGTTTCTAAAGTTAGGGCTGGAGATAAGGTTTGGGTTAGGTTTGTTGTTGAAGCTAGTGTTAGGGCTGGAGATAAGGTTTGGGTTAGGTTTGTTGTTGAAGCTAGTGTTAGGGCTGGAGATAAGGTTTAGGTTAGGTTTGTTGTTGAAGCTAGTGTTAGGGCTGGAGATAAGGTTTGGGTTAGGTTTGTTGTTGAAGCTAGTGTTAGGGCTGGAGATAGGGTTTGGGTTAGGTTTGTTGTTGAAGCTAGTGTTAGGGCTGGAGATAAGGTTTAGGTTAGGTTTGTTGTTGAAGCTAGTGTTAGGGCTGGAGATAAGGTTTGGGTTAGGTTTGTTGTTGAAGCTAGTGTTAGGGCTGGAGATAAGGTTTGGGTTAGGTTTGTTGTTGAAGCTAGTGTTAGGGCTGGAGATAAGGTTTGGGTTAGGTTTGTTGTTGAAGCTAGTGTTAGGGCTGGAGATAAGGTTTGGGTTAGGTTTGTTGTTGAAGCTAGTGTTAGGGCTGGAGATAAGGTTTGGGTTAGGTTTGTTGTTGAAGCTAGTGTTAGGGCTGAACTCATCTCTCATGGACAGACTACATAAGCATAAATGGTACCCTAGATATGTCATGATACAACCGGATGCGTGAGATAATGAGCAGCATTAGTTCTGGTGCTTTGGACAAATCACGATTTCGCAGGTGTTAGCGTCTTTCAAATTCCGGAAGGGGAGGGGACATTTGGGCCATAGACTTGCCTGTAACTTGCAAAGAGAGACGGTGGAGCTCTTCATTAAGGTTCCGATCCTCGTTCTATTTCTTCTCTTAACAAGTATGGACCCAGACCTTAATCAAGCATCTGACCAATTATGCAAGACTTTAGTTCTGGGTTAACCGAGATTAGGGTTGAACCGGGATGTGAACATGAAGATAGGGTTAGGGTTGTGGTTGAGGCTAGGGTTAGGTTTGTGGTAAGGCTGAACGATTTTGGAAAATAATCTAATTGCGATTTTTTGCCCCCAATATTGCGATTGCGATTTAATATGCGATTTAATTTATTTATCCTTTTTCCCCTACAAAACATAATGAATGATTTAAATATGACCAACACAATAGTATATACATTTAGTGTGAAATGTTCTTTCCCATAGGCTGGGTCTATTTGTTAGAATTAAATTCAAACATGTATGACTTGAAATAAATGACATTTTTATTGAACTGCTCATTACAGAAACATCTGTGGCTTTGCCACTGTGCATTTAAATAATTTAAACAAAGGCATGAACTTTGTAAACACTGTGTGCAAAAGGTACAGTCTTAAGAAAAAAATAATTTTAAATTGTATGTATCTTACTGCTCCCAAGTCAGTAACATTTCACACAACTGAAACAAGGAATTTGCTTTGAAAATATTTTGTAAAATCAAAGTAAATAAAGTTATAAATAAAAAATGAGAAATGCACTTTTAATTTAGACAAACTATTTTTTATAAACGATTTGAATATTATAATATAAAATAGATGAGCCTCACTTATCTCAAGTACACAACAATAACACACCACACAGACTAAAGTTCACTACGAGTATGGCACTGCCAGCCATACTTATCCAACAGTTCTGTTCTCAGTGGCTCACAGGTTTTTGCTAAGAAAACCAGAATATTGACTTTTTCTGGCTTCAAGGATGAGCGAGTGCAAGTCACAATATTCCCTCCTGTGCTAAAAAAGACGCTCTGAGGGGAGCGCTTGTAGCAGGTACACAAAGATACTTGCGTGCCATGGTGCACAACTGTGGGTAGCTGATCTTGTGCACCCTCCACCAAGCCAATGGATCATCTTCTCCATCAATGGTAGGAGTCATCAGGTAATTGTTTATCTCTGCCTCTGCGACATCTTCAAGATTTACAGGCAAAGAAGGAGAGGCTGAACTGGTCTTGAAAAACTGCCAAGAGACCTCTTCGTCTTTTCCCCAAGGACTGTGCACTTTGAGGCATCTGAACAGTTTCAGTACGAGACCTCTTCTCCTATTAGATGAAAACAACAGCCATTAGTTTTCCAGTTAGATTTTACAGAAAATTTTTGTTTTTGTGAAATACATAATTATTTACCCAATGATATGTACGTTGTGCCAAGTCTACTATCTCTGTCTTCAGACGAGTCTTGATAGCAGGGATGTTGTCTGTACTGATGTACTGTATTTTGAACCTAGGGTCCAGGAAACAGGCAACATCCAAAAGCTCCTGGATGTTTGGGTCTCCATATTTGTTATTGAGGTATGCTAGGACTTTGGTTTTTATTGATTTAGTCAGGTCAGTGTCCTCAGCATCTTCAGCCAGGACTGATGTGGCAAAAAGGTGGAGAACTGGCTTGAGGTAGGAGATGCTTACATACTCCTCTCCAGAAAGAGCATCAGTAAACTCCAGTAGAGGATGCAGTGCCTTGTGAATCGACTCCAACACGTCAATATCCTGCCAGGTTGGGATAAGGGAGCGTGCATATCGATCTCCAGACAATACCTGAGAAATGGCTTTGGCCTGTTCAAGCACTCTGGCAATCATCATTTCTTTAGAACCCCATCTTGTTGGGCACTCCGTTATGAGGTTGTGCTCAGGGAGTTTGAGCTCTCTCTGTGCCTCCGTCAGGGCTGCTTTCTTCTTCCAACTGTGGGAAAAGTGCCCCACCAGCTTCCTGCACAGTGCTGTTGCCCTTGACACTCTGTCATCTTTGAGTGCATTTTCTAAAAGAAATAAAAAGTAGTGTATTACACACAATTTGAGTTTTGATACAAGGCTCTCACTATTACACACTCAAATTAGCTGTAATTCTGAAATACACACATCCACAACACATCCTCTCTCTCTCTCTCAATTCAAAGGGTCTTTATTTGCATGTCAATTCTCTCTCTCTTTCTCTCTCTCTCTCTCTCATAAACACTAAAAAAACATGTAAAAAACAAAAACAAGAAAAGAAAAAAAAATGCAGGTGGGCATTCCACCACAGACAGACATATGATATAAGCAAGTAAAATGAATTTACATATTAGAAAAGGAGTGGAAGTATGAATTTATTTAATCCCATCCGATTTATATAATATCATTTATATATATTTGTATATTCAGCTTTACTAATCGACGCATCTCTCTCTCTACTCGCGCACACACACACACACACACACACACACACACACACACACACACACACACACACACACACACACACACACACACACACACACACACACACGATAATTTACCAATGGCAAGATGTAATCTGTGGCCAAAACATTGGAGCCTCGTCCATTCATTAAGCCGCGCAGCAAGCACCATATTCGACGCGTTGTCCGTCGTGATGCAGACGTGATTCTCCTCGTGGAGATCCCAGCTGACAAGCCCTTCTCTCAGGCCGGCTGCAATATTTTCCCCTGTGTGATCGTCTGGGAAGTAGGTAGTTTGTAGGCAGCGAGCTCGGAGGTTGAAATCTTCATCAATAAAATGGACTGTAAGACTCTGGTACGGCTCAGCTGTGCGGCTTGACCACATATCAGTAGTGCTAGCAAAAAACTCCACCGTTTTAAGTTCCGTGGCGACTTTCTCTTTGCACTTTTTGTACAGCTCCGGTATGGCAGTCTGACTGAAGTATGTGCGGGAGGGTATACTGTAACGTTTATCAAGCGTATGTATTAATGCCATGAACCCAGGCTTGGTCACCGTGCTGAGAGGCATCATATCTTTGGCTATGAACTCGGTTATTGTCCGAGTGATTTCTCCGTGCCGTTTTGAATTACGTTCATACGGAGTGACACTTTCGAACATTTCTGTCAGTGATCCCTGTCTTGAGGTATTTGGCTTGTCTCGCGCACTGATGCTCGGCATTTTGGTCATACAACTGTCATGCATTGATTTGTGGTATTTTTTAAAGTGCTGAAACAGGTTTGTAGTGTTACCCGTGAAGTAGCAATCGGAGCACGGCATGCTCTGCACAACACCTGATGCTGCTCAGCATCTTCTTTTTTAAAACCAAAATAGTTCCACACCACCGACGTGCTGTTCCTCTTCGATATTAAAGTATCAGCTGTGTCAGTTTCTGACTGTTCCGTCGAGCAAGAGGCCATTGCGCTGGACAGCATGAAAAGTCGCGTCACGTGACCACCTCAAATCGCGCACGTTGCGATTAGAAAATCGCGTTCAGTCAAATCGCGATATTATCGCGAATGCAATTAATCGTTCAGCCCTAGTTTGTGGTGGACATTAGGGTTGAACTGGGATGTGAACATGAAGCTAGGGTTAGGGTTGGTTCTTAACCCATTCTTATAAACCCTAACCTTGATTTAGTGTACTTCTTTCCTACTTTTTATCCTACTCCTCTTTGGACCTGTAAGGTGCTGGAGCTTGGCTCCACCTAGCTCTCCCTTTCACCCAAGGTGCATGAACCCGGCTCTGTGTAGCTCCGGCTCAATTTCAACACTGCCTTACAGGCATTCGGTTCTGTCATGAGCTCCTCCTCATGAACATGGGAGATGGCTCTAAGTATTCCGAAAAAGATGCCAGTTGTTATCACGTCCAATTTATGAAAACTGTAAATATTCAAACTTAAATAATAATTATAGTTATATTGGCCTGTTGGTATACACTTCATACTAACTTCAGCAACACACATTTTTATTTAAGAAATGAATGCAAACTTAACAAAGGTCTCAACTCAAAAGCCATAAATGACAATACACAAATTATTTCTCATGAGCTCTCTGACTCTCAGGATTCCCCTGTAACCCCAGTCCCACATAACCATGGATATGTATTCCTGTTTCCCACCGCAGCACATAGACATCCACACACATACCTCATCAACTGGCCTAACGCTTTGCCATACTGAGAGGCCATTGTGCACTCAAATCTGGGAAACGTATTGCTGCTAAATGTATTTGAAGTTAAGCAATACCCTGAAAATGCAGTTCTTTTAGACTACCTCCTTGTTGTTCCCTACCCTGTTTTGTTCCTTGGTGGAGGGACACAAGACTTGCCATTGTAACAGCTTCTCCTATTTATTCTATTCTGTTAACCACTTTAAGTAGTGTGGAAATTCCAGCACGCCAAGGATGGGAGCTTTCTTTATGGGGTGCCACCTATTTGCTGCTCATAAAACAATATTTAGGTTGATTCAGTGCACTGTGTGCGTCACCTCACTGAATGGGCCCCATTCATGCGGGGTGAGGGTGTAGCGTGGGGCTATGCCGAGGTAGCGTGGGTCCCTGTGTTTTGGGGAGGCGCTGTCACTTGTTAGTAGGAGTGGCAGAAAGGAGGCCCGCCAGCGTCCGATGCTTGGGTTAGCATTGAGTTGATTTAACCGCATAATCGGATTGAAACTGAGCCACGGTATTTATGTCAGTTCACATTTCATCAAATGTGGAGTGTGAATTGGAGTCCACAGTACAGAGGGTTAATCCAGAACTAAAGCCAAAATAATTAGGGGCTCCGTTTAATCCACTCACAATTCTACAAGCTGGGGAGAACATTAAAATGAGAACGCTTTCTGTTGGCAAACAATTAAATGGACCTATCACATCCCAGATTCTCGCTCCTGCCAGGCTCTTAGAGGTTGTATTGGCTCTGAAAATGAAAAGGAGTTTTGCTCCATGATTTTAGTGATGAATTTTAAATGAAAAAGAAACACATGCACCAATGACACACCAAACTGCTGAGAAATGCATAGGATAGAGGATTGTTATTAAAATAATTCCAAATATTTTCAACCTAATCAATAATAAACAAAAATACAGTTTAAAGATTAGTTAGTTTCGAGTATAGCTTACCCGCTGGGCACAATACGTCATTTCAATGTGGTGAATTGGATAATATTTGGTTGATACGTCACTGATAAATCCATCATTTCAACCTATATTCACCCACTCAGAAAGACAGCCAAAAGTTAGTTGAATTTTGAATGTGTTATCACTATGCTTTCAACCATCTAAAAGCACAACCAAATCCCAATGGAAAAACAATGTCTGATTTTTGGTTAAATTGTCACTCAAATATCTATCACTGTGCTTTGAACCATTTAAAAGCACAGCAAAGTTCAAATGGGAATACAGTGTCAGATATTTTGTTTATTTATACAACAGATTAATGTGACATCACTGTGCTTCATCTCATAGCAGAACCAAATGACCTAGATTGCAGTTGAGATTACATTAAAAGTACATAGTGCAAGTGATCAATGCCGTTCGAGATTCTGCGCAGATTATTACAGCAATTGTGAAGATCTCCACAGACCTGCTATGACCTATGTATGCTATCTTGAACATGCACGCTTTATATGATTACATAAGAAGACATTTTTAGTTACAGTAACCTCAAAATGGATGTGTTACTCATTTTAAGGTTGCATGTTACATTAGTTTGTATATAGCTGTTTACTGTATTACAAAAGTAATATTGAATAGTGTTTGGTTGACAATGCAACCAAATATCAACATTTGAAGGAGATGTATCTACTGCTTGGATAGTTACATCCGAGCCACTGGCTTAATCACATTATTTAAATAAATGCCTTGAATATAATGTATAATGTAAAAAGGCCTGCTGGATGTAACTCTTCACTTAAGTGGAATATGAAAATGTCTACAAATATCCCTTTTATACCTTAACAAAAACCGGCAAACTTTAGTATACAGCATTCTTTTTACCGCCTTTTCTTTATATTTGAAAGTAATAACATGTGCAAGTGACGTGGTCATACTTCTGGGTCCTGTCCCCTAATCTTTTGAATTGGCTTGAAGATTATATTACCAAATTCGTGAAAACGCAGTCATTTAATGTATATTAAATTATATTTACTCAATTAACTTCTGGCAGATGCCTTTTATTACATTTTTGCTCTGAAGACCATTGTGCTACGTTTTTTGCCAATTGAAAACCATTGAAAACAGTATTAAAACCGGATTATAGTTCCTGTCCAAATGTTGTCAATGATATGTGTTCAAGTCATAAACCAAGTTTCCATCCAATCATTTCATAAAGATGATTTACCTGAAGTTTGAAAAAAATGTATGACCGGGCTGATGGGAACAGGAAATGCCAGTACAATTTGATAAATGTTGACAAAAGAGATTGGTTGGGCGAAGCGAGAGAGCGCTGAGCTTTACTGACGGGTTAGCCAAGAACAAGATAAGAAAATTGAGAGATAGGCAGCGATGCCAGAGTCCCCTGGTGCGAACCAGGAGTACGGTGGAAGTAACTTTAGACAAAGATTTGGTTGGAGAGCCTCGTAAATGGCGTCCCTTGAGAAAGCAAGAACAAGATGTATGTCAGGAGAAGTGCAGTATTATCATAAGGAGACGTATACTTGGAATACGGAGGAGGAATGGAGGGAAAAAGAGAGGCAGAGGAGGTGTAAGAGAGAGAGGGAGGAAGATTGTGAGCTTGAGTTGGTTAAAAATGGCTGAAAAAAGGGAGAAGGTTTGTTAAAGAAGAATGGTAGAAAATGTAAGCAGAGTGAGCTGAAGACAGGAGGAGAAATGGAAGTGAAGTATCGGAGGTGGTAGGTGTGGTGAAGTTCTCGGAGCCTGAGGCTTGCATCGAGGGTCAGGATAAAGATGAGTATGTGACAGTAGGAGTGACGTTTTTGGAAAAAGGGGACCCTTGCCTTTGGCTGATCAATTTGTGGTTTCAAAGTGGGTGAAAACAGAGTTGGGTACAGTGGAATTGGTGAGGGTAACCAGAAGTGGTCTAGTGATAATTGTTTGTGTTTCTGCTGGTCAGAGGGAGAAGGTGCTCAGAGTTAAACAAATGGGGGAAAGAATTGTGAATTGTTTCGCTCTCAAGAAAAGGGCGCCATTGAAAGGAGTGATTACTGTGGTAGCAGTAAATGTAAAAGTTGATCAACTGAAAGGTGAAGATTCCCGGTGTTTGTGATGCTCGTCGTTTGGTGCGACGCAAACAGGGTGGCGAGAGTGGGGAAACAGAAGAGTCATTGTCTATTCTTTTGAGTTTTGAAGTTGAGTCTTTGCCCGACAAAGTGAAGTTAGGATATATAAGTTATCCTGTACGAGCTTATGTGCCGAATACATTACGTTGTTACAGGTGTCAAACTTATGGGCATGTGGCAGCAGTGTGTAGGAGGGAGGTTCCAAGGTGTGAGAAGTGTGCAGAAGGGCATGAAAGGAATGTGTAGAATTGGGGAAAGTAGTGGTATGTGCTAATTGTAGGGGTGCCCATGGGGCTGGGGATCAGAAATGTCCCGTGCGAGAGAGGCAGGTTGAGGTTTCCAGGGTTAGAGTGGTGCAGAAGTTGTCATATGCTGAGGCAGTGAAGAAAGTAGAGGAAGATGGGTCAAGGGGGAGGAGTGGTGAGAGTAGTAGATCTGTACCAGTACAGAGGGATAGGCCAACAAGTGATATTTGTTTCAGTAAGATTGGATTTTTAGCATTTATAGCAATGGTTATTAACTGTACTGCAGGGATGGAACGGAAGTTGCAGAAAATTGAGGTTGTGGTGGCAGCTGCAGAGTGGTATTTGGGTGTGCGAGATTTGACATCAGAAGAGCTACAGGGTGTGTTAAGTGGTGATGTCCCATCCTTTCAGGTTGAGGGCATGAGGTAGGAATAAATAGATTCAAATAGTGGAGTAGGATGGTGTTCATTTTATTTTATATATTTCTTTGAATTTGTGAGATGGTAGGGTATTTCTTTATTTTTCAAGCAAAGTATAAGGGAGTTGTACTCCAGTCTAGTAGGTGTCAGTAATGCAACATATTGGATGCCAACCGCCGTTAAACCTCATCGAAGAAGAAGAGAGACAGGTTGAGGTTGCCAGGGTCAGAGTAGAACAGAAGGTGTTGCATGCTGAGGCAGTGAAGAGAGTAGAGGATGAAAGGAATTGTAGGTGTAGGTGACCGCATGCACAAACAAAATGTGTGAATGCCATGATACCAAAGAAGAAGGAGACGAGGAGAGAGGAGTATGCAATTGAGATCTTCCCAGTGTAAATGCACAAATCTGATATGGGTCATATGTAAAACTGAGTGTGGAAAGATTCGATATGGAGAAAATAAATCTGAATTGGGTTCTTAGGGTAGCTGTGTTTAGAGTATCAATCATTGTCATTTCACGCGCCCCCAAACTTTCACAAACTCAAGTAGCCAAACTTGGTCTAGCCTACATAATGCAAAATAGCCTAACTGAATTTGCTTTTAGTTGCAAAACGAAACTTTCAAAAAACATAACATTGCTTACCATTTTAACTTTTCCATGTTTTTATCACCCCTTGATCATAATTTCCAGTTATTTCTTTCGTTATTTAAGAACACCATGAATTGATCAATTAATTGAGTTAGCATTAGGCTTAGTTTGATAGCCACCAGTGATCTGCGTCAAAATGGTCCTTGCTATTCGGAATATTTGGGATGTCCCTACTTCTTCTTCTTCTTCAGTGGGGTTTATCGGCGGTTGGCATCCAACGTTATGGTGCATTTCCGCCACCTACTGTACTGTGAATTAAAATTATAGACTGCTGACCCAATCACAGCGTAGTGTGTTACCAATTGTTTTCTTGGTGACTATGGTCCCAGCTGCCTTGAGATCATTGACAAGATCCTTCCGTGTAGTTCTGGGCTGATTCCTCACCGTTCTCATGATCATTGCAACTCCACGAGGTGAGATCTTGCATGGAGCCCCAGGCCGAGGGAGATTGACTGTTATTTTGTGTTTCTTCCATTTGCGAATAATCGCACCAACTGTTGTCACCTTCTCACCAAGCTGTGTAGGTCTACAATCTTGTCCCTGACATCCTTGGAGAGCTCTTTGGTCTTGGCCATGGTGGAGAGTTTGGAATCTGATTGATTGATTGCTTCTGTGGACAGGGGTCTTTTATACAGGTAATAAACTGAGATTAGGAGCACTCCCTTTAAGAGTGTGCTCCTAATCTCAGCTCGTTACCTGTATGAAAGACACCTGGGAGCCAGAAATCTTTCTGATTGAGAGGGGGTCAAATACTTATTTCCCTCATTAAAATGCAAATGAATTTATAACATTTTTGACATGCGTTTTTCTGGATTTTGTTGTTGTTATTCTGTCTCTCACTGTTCAAATAAACCTACCATTAAAATTATAGACTGATCATTTCTTTCTCTGTGGGCAAACGTACAAAATCAGCAGGGGATCAAATTCTTTTTTCCCTCACTGTAGGTATAGCCTCAGTAGCTGCCCCCACTAACGCTGTTCTCACCCAGTTATTCATACTATCTACATCCCCTCTCATATCCACCCGAGCCATCACCTGCTCACTCAGCTCCTGAAACTGATCCCACTTTGCCCTTCCAAACACCCACCTGCCTACTCCCTCCACTAACACCTCCTCTTCCCTTCGGCCTACTGTGCATAGAATGGAGTAATGATCACTCCCTACTGCCTGCCCAACAGGCTTAGAGCATTCCATTGTAGTACTACTACCATAACTAAGATCCAGTAATACATGACTCCACTATCGGCTGCTTGAGGTCATCTCGAACCTCTCCCCATGTCAACCCTGTCATACTCAAATGTCTCCCAGTAGCTTTCACTATTAGTTTAATCCTCTCCGTTTTAGACTCTACTTTATCAGTGCTATTGATAGCTCCTGCTATGAACGTCACCAGCTTTCTCTTTTCTATGTATACCATATCGCTGCCCACCTGCCCTGTAATCCCTGGTCTAGATGCTCCTACCCTTCTCTCCCTTGAACCTGTATTTCCCTGGACCTGGACCACCCTCACTGCCTCAGCATATGACACCCTTCTCTCCTGGACCACCCTCACTGCCTCAGCATATTGATACCCTTCTCTCCACTCTCACTTGTTGCACCTCCACTGCCTTCTTCATAGCCTCACACCCGTCTATATGCCACACTATGAGCACCCCCACAGTTGCAGCACTTTGGTTGTACACCATCTCCACACTTCCCATACTCATGCTCCCCTCCACACCTGGCACACCTCTTTTTCTCTTGACAGACTGTTGCCACATGCCCAAACCTCTGGCATTTATAACATCTTAAAGGTTTCGGTACGTAAGCCCTCACATAGTAACTCATATATCCTATTGTTACCTTATTTGGCAGTACCCGGTCCTTAAAATTTAACAGAATAGATGTGCTAACCCCTTGTTGCTTGCAATCTTTGTGCATTCACTAGAACGCCTCCTCTCAAATTTTCCCTTATCTCTTTAGTGCTAACACTCACAGGCACTCCTGTTATCACCCCTTTACTCCACTGCTTCCCTGCTTGGTCAGACCAGCTGCTAGACACCACCTTACACTTCCCTATTTGCTTCACTCCTATAGCTTTTTCCCCCTGCGCCATGTCCTTACAGAACACCAACAAGCTCCCATCTCTTAACACTTTAGCATTAACAACTTCCCCAATCAACTTGTTTATCACAGCCGTCAACCTTGTCGGACTCATCTCCCCAACTCCCCCTTCCTCCCTAAACTTCATAATCACGTTATGCTCCTCCTCACCTCCATGATCCTCTCGTGTCTTATCTTGCCCTTCCTCTGCACTTTCTGCCTCCGAACTTCCACTATCGTTGGAATCTAGGTTGCTCTCCTCAAACTTCCTTTTCTGCCTCCTCTCTACCTCCATAGAACTCTCGCTCCCCTTCATACCCCTACTCCCTTTCTCTCCAGCTTTATTTTTCTCTTTCTTACTCCCTCCTTTATTTGAACCACTATGTTCCATACTTGCTTCCCTTTCCTCTCCATCACTATCTCCTACCATCTCTGACCCATTCACAGCACGGCCGTGGCGAACTTCCGCCACACCGAGTAAAGTTTGTTTGTTTCTCAACGATTTCAAAAATCCCTCTCCTCAAAGAAGTTCCCACGGAAAGTCTTCTTCCTCCTCCAAAATCGTCCGTCTTCGCTGTTCAGCCGTGTTGTTTCACTTTCCGAGTGTGTGCGACATCCACCGGGCTGTCCCTACCCCATTGAAGTTTACATTTTAAATGGTTATGTAAGGACAGTGCGAAGTTTGCTGGCCACTACTTTCTTTCGTCATCATTCTGCGACAGCTCTACTAGCGCTATAGAAGCCACAACATAAACTCCCAAACAAATTAAACGTTGCTGATTGCATGTGGGTTGTAAAATATCGATGTTGACACGTAGCCATACCAGGTAAGGTGAACTTTTGTCACCAAATGTATATCGATGTTCTTATGTGGGCTTTCCGAACCTAAGAAATAAATTGTGACGTTAGCTATTTAGTCATATGTAGCTATGTGCCAGATGCAGTAAAATGCCAAAGACAAATTGCAACAAATATAGGCAACCCTTTCGTGTGACTAACTACAGGTTTTCAAGTCAAGGCAAGCTAACTTAGCTGGCTAGCTCGATGTGTTGATTACATAACATTTCTGACATCACTAGGATCGTATTCGTAACAGCATGTAACGTTGGTTAGCGTTCATATTGTTGATGAGATTTTCTGGGAAATATGACATTAGCGTAAGCTAACGCTTGATGGATAAACCTATCAATGCCGTGATAGGTAACAGTCCTAACTAGCCAAATAATGGACTAAAGGAGCCTAAAGTACCTTATAGTACAACGACCTTATGTCTGTTTTAAAGCGAGGCGAATTGGCCCTGGAAGCAACAAAATAAAAGCCAAATACTCCATCTAAACGTGAATCGATTCTCAATTGCGGTACGATTCTAGAAACGTAAATCCCTTGTCTTTCATATCACATCAAAATAATTTCACAAATGCAAAATACACACTTACTGTACACTGTTTTGACACAGTTGCAGCCGACAGTATTTTTCAGTGACCACGGTTACATGCACACTAATATCACGTTATTATTTGGGATACTCAGTATTCCGTTTTTGAGTTGACTCGTATAAACATCATATCCCGTTTACAATAACCCCAAAAAGCTTGTATCCCGGTTATGAGAAACCCGGATAAGATGCCTAGGATATGCTGATCTAAGATGGGATACTGTGGCATGTAAACATCTTATCCCGTTTACTGTTGTTTTTGCGGTTTGTGTAGGCTCAGTTTCGCAAATCATGGGTGTTGTGATGTTTTCTTCTGATTGTCAAACAAATCACTTAAAAAAGTAGGCTACCTGCGCAGTTTGATCCATCATAATAATTCCATAATAACTTGCCAACTATAATTCATTGACTATAATTTAACTTTCTGCTTATAATTTAGAAGGCCATTTGTTTATTAACTATAGTTTGATACAGTACATGCAGCTTCTCTTTTGTCATAACTTGTTGCCCCAGAAGACTAAATAAAGTAGTGCTCACCAGAATAATGTCTTATGTGAAATAGAATGAATGCATTCATAATCTTGAAAAGTTGTCTGTTTCGTTTAGGGACCAGGGAGAAAACTCAATAACTCCAAAACAGTAGAAACAAGAAAAGCATAATTCTGCAGGAGTTAATATTATATTACTCTACATGTGAGAAGTTATACGTTTTTCGCTTTGCTTGAAAAATTAGCATTTACCTTACGTCAGCAAATACAGGATGGCTGAATTAAATTACATCTAAACTTTTGATTGATCTTATGTATCAATGTAAATAGTCGGTTAGAAAATACATTCCACACGAGAGGGGCACTGAGAAGGAGCACCAGTAGTGGCTAAGGGAGCAAGCATGGAGAGGCCAGAGATAGCCAGACTTGTAAATTGGGCTAAGGAACAGAAGTTGGGTTTTGGAGAAACGCCAGGCCCGGCTCCAGGATGACATGCCTGAGGGGACATTTTAAATCCATGGGGGGCACAACTAGTATTGCTTTAGAGCCCCCAAAGAACAAGGTAGATTGGTCCTACTGCTGTTCAAATGTACAAAAATGTATATGAAATGTAGCCATACACATCAACAACCGTTGTTTTATTTTAATAACACAAGAAAGATATGCGCCCAACTACAACATACAAGTGTATCCTAAATGCAGCCGTAGCTGCCATAGGCCTACACATAATTTCCGCCTACCAACACGCACAGATCAGCTTGACAGGATGAGCAACACTAGGCTATCAAAGGTTCTTACAGGCTTCATAGCTTAAACTTCAATAATTAGAACTAAAGGCTACATTTCTGTCGAATTTGTGACACTACAGAATGAGCGTAACCTACAGTAAGCCAAGCCGCCACTTCTCCAGGTGCGTAATATTTTCTGTAGGAGAGTTTCAGAAAAGCGAACTAAACCAAACTAAGTGCATATTCTATATTCATAGCTGATGTGACATTTCCTACATGACAGTAGCCAATTTGAATCTGCCGCGAATAAGAGTAAATGCCCATTCAGAGCAACACACACATGCTATAGCAAGAGAGCAGGGAGGGGATGAAAAAGTAGGCTATGTATCGTTTTCATAGTATTGACATCACTTTTACAGTAGCCTATCACACAATGACTGTGTGTAATGCAAATTAATGATAAGAGTGAACGTTTGCCTACTTCTTTTAGTAGGCTACACACAGTATTGGTCCTACTACTGCGACGTACAAAAATGTAGGCCTATCTGAAATGCAGCCATATAGCCTATACACCAACTGCCATTTTGGTCCCAAGAAAGCGCGCAATGTTGAAGAGAAGCCCCACGAGGACTGGTGGCCCAAGATGCGCTCATTAAAACAGCACACGCCGTAACATCGATTCAGTACCATGGACAGAAGGCTACTGCGCGATGAAAGGGTGCACTACCAATTTCAGCACCACCGAAGTGGACAGCCAGGACAATAAGAGAACTGCACCAGGGCTCATCTCAGAGCACAACCAGTAGGCTACATTGGTCATTGTCTGTATACCCAAAAAATAACGCAAAGCTACATATCTGTCATTCGCAATTAGACCCGCAAAAGCAAGCAATGACATTAAGAGATCACAGATAAATCTAACATTAATTGAAGTACAAGGCAAAGGCCTGAAGTAACACTACATTACATTTAAAAAATCTGCCAAACAACCAGGCTTACATGAGGGAAAACCAGTTAATTCTGGCACGGCGGCCAGGGCCATAAAGGTTGTAGCTTACCATTTAGAAGAGTTGCAGCCTCCTTGATGATGTCTTGAATCTCATAAGAAGTTTCTTATTCCATTCTCATTCCTTTACTTGGTAGGTCCCTCTCAAATGCCAGCTGGACAAGCTGGGCTTTTCGTTGATGTAACATGCTGCATCTGTGTTCACTGAATATGTTATTCAGGGTGTAGAAGGAATTTTTGCACATTGCTATAGATGCCCCAAATGTTAATCCATGTTTCAGTGCAAAGGCCCTCCATATCTTTGAATAACACTGAGTGGGGTCCATTTGTTGTTGTTGGCTGTGTTTGTGATTGCACTTTTCAAGAATGTGCGAGCCACAATAAACTCTGTCATTTGCTTGGAGCTGGTGTGCTCGTGCCCTCCTGGCATGCCTCACAAAGCTTTTCGAATTCAGCATCACATCGCAGTTTTTCAACGCACCCATACGTACTGCGGACAAGTTTGACACCGGAGTGCAGATCAGTAGCTTCATACTGCAATAACTTGTTAGGAGGGTCGAGAAGCCCCAGGATTTTGTGAGAAATTGTACAGGCAGCTACACACATTGAAAAGTCGTATATCGCCTCAGACGTCATAGCGTGCACCACAACCAAATGCAGACCTTGAAACAGGTGCTACAAATGACCGCTTTCTCCCACTGAAAATGTGACTCGGGTACGTGTCAAGACAAACCTGTGCTGGCTCCTCATCACCGAGGTCATCAGGTGCTAGTGGCTGGGGTAATGGAGGTGCAGGTGCTTGTTGTGATGTTACCCTCGTGCTGCTGGTGCTAGGCTCTTCACGTTCTTTTTGGTCAGCAGGCGGCGTGGGGGATGGGCAGGTATTATATTTGCTGCTAGGGTCCTCAACTCGGTCGGGCAAGCAGGTTGCTCGGTGAGCTCGGCATCTGTCTCGACATGGTGGTCCTCAGTTTTTTTGCTCTTGGCAGTGCCCAGCCATTTTCGGATATCAATGCTGATGAAAGCTTAGTGGACAGTGCATTTGGAATGTATTCAGACCCCTTGACTTTTTCCACATTTTGTTACGTTACAGCCTTATTCTAAAATTGATTAAATTAAATGTTTTTCATCATCAATCTACACACAATACCCCATAATGACAAAGCGAAAACAGGTTTTAAGAACATTTTGCAAATGTATTAAAAATAATAAACAGATACCTTATTTACATAAGTATTCAGACCCTTTGCTACGAGACTCGAAATTTAGCTCAGGTGCATCCTGTTTCCATTGATCACCCTTGAGATGTTTCTACAACTTGATTGGAGTCCACATGTGGTAAATTCAATTGATTGGACATGATTTGGAAAGGCACACAGTGCCTGCAGCATTGAAGGTCCCCAAGAACACAGTGGCCTCCATCATTCTTAAATGGAAGAAGTTTGGAACCACCAAGACTCTTCCTAGAGCTGGCCGCCCGGCCAAACTGAGCAATTGGGGGAGAAGGGCCTTGGTCAAGGAGGTGACCAAGAACCCGATGGTCACTCTTGACAGAGCTCCAGAGTTCCTCTGTGGAGATGGGAGAACCTTCCAGAAGGACAACCATCTCTGCAGTACTCCACCAATCAGGCCTTTATGGTAGTGGCCAGACGGAAGCCACTCCTCAGTAAAAGGCACATGACAGCCCGCTTGGAGTTTGCCAAAAGGCACCTAAAGGACTCTGACTATGAGAAACAAGATTCTCTGGTCTGATGAAACCAAGATTGAACTCTTTGGCCTGAATGCCAAGCGTCAGGTCTGGAGGAAACCTGGCACCATCCCTACGTTGAAGCGTGGTGGCAGCATCATGCTGTGGGGATATTTTTCAGCGGCAGGGACTGGGAGACTAGTCAGGATCGAGGGAAAGATGAACGGAGCAAAGTACAGATATCCTTGATGAAAACCTGCTCTAGAGCGCTCAGGACCTCAGACTGGGGCGAAGGTTCACCTTCCAACAGGACAACGGCCCTAAGCACACAGCCAAGACAACGCAGGAGTGGCTTCGGGACAAATATCTGAATGTCTTTGAGAGCCCGGACCCGATCTAACATCTCTGGAGAGACCTGAAAATAGCTGTGCAGCGATGCTCCCCATCCAACCTGACAGAGCTGGAGAGGATCTGCAGAGAAGAATGGGAGAAACTCCCCAAATACAGGTGTGCCAAGCTTGTGGCGTCATACCCAAGAAGACTCGAGGCTGTAATCGCTGCCAAAGGTGCTACAACAAAGTGCTGAGTAAAGGGTCTGAATACTTATGTAAATATATTATGAAAGTTTTTTATATATTCTGTGACGTCACGAGAGGCTACACAGCTTTCAGCGGGATTGCTCAAGTAGTGCAAGGAGACAAGGTTCAAACAAAACAAGGATTTTATTATAGGTCTTGGGAAATTAACGAAAATATAACAAAATTCTGTTCTCTTGTGGCTCTTTAAGGGTTAACAGTTCAGGGATGTCTCTTCCACATCCAAAATCATAATTCTCACTCGCTCAGATAACTTTTCCACAGCCTTACTGTAGTCCACGTTGCAGCTAGTGGCCAACCCAGCAAAAAAGTCCTTCCAAATGTCTCTCACGTATTTCCACCGGTGCATATATCCAAAGGTGAGTATTTCCCAAAGGTAAGTATCTCCAAATCCTTATATTCCTCATGGAAGTGGACGTGCAGCACTCTTGTCCTCCAGAGAGCCCAGGTTGGAGACTGTGTCTCTTCACCCCCCACACACCCTCTCAGTGTGTCTCTTCCCTTCCCAAACCTTCAGCTCATCAGCTCCTCATTTGTTTCAGCTGCGTGGGAAGATTGGCCATAGAGGGGTGGAGTTCCCGACCATACCAGCAGATGGAGCCATAGCTGTCTGGGTTTGCAGCCACCTCAGGGGGATGTAACGTCCCTCCAGGACACAGCCTCTCGTGACATCACACATCCCCCTCCTCGGGACCGACGTCCTCGTCGGGGTAAAGGCAGCGAAGAAGGCATCACGCCGGGAGAGGGCGTCCGCATTGCCGTGGTGCTTGCCAGCCTGCTCTCTCTTCAACTCCTCCACCTCTAGGACCAGGGACTCAGCCTCCTGTTGTCTCTCCTTGAGTTTCTTACTGAACGCATCAGCCTTGGTTTTAGCAGAGTTTAGCTTCTGTTGAGCAGCTTTCAGTTCCTTCTCTCTCTCTGCCTCCGCATTCTTCATCTTGTTCTCCAACACCTTGTACTTCTCCTCTGCCTTCTTCTGGACCTCCTTACTACTGCGCAGGGTCTCCTCACACTCCTCGATGGTCCTGCGCAGCCTCTCCAGCTCCTCCTGTTGCTTATGGAAGGAGCTCTGTTGGAGTTTAGCCTGGAGGATATCTAACTCTTCTGTCTTCATGTCTAACTGTTGCTTTAACAAACGATACCTCTCAGCGGTCCCCTTCAGACCAGACAGTTCTTTGTCCAGATTCTGTAGCTCCGTCTCTGTGTCGGTCTGGGCACCTGCCATCCCTATCCGAGCCCGGGCGGGAGTGAGTAATTCGGAGGATTGCACCGGAGCCTTCCCAGGATGAGTCTTGCCTCTCCGTTTCCGAGGTACTCGGGTTATCCTCTCCTGAGACTCTCTCCAGAGTGGGTAAAAGGCTGGGCAGTCTCGTCCAATTAGGACAGGGACGGGGAGGGAATCAACCACCCCCTGCCGTCGTGTGTATGGTTCCCCGTGTGCTGGTCATTGTAAGTTCAGTAATGGGGTATTCTCTGGTGTCCCCATGGACACAGGAAACTGGGAGGACTTTCCCCGGGGTCAGACACGTTGGGCCCACCAAATCCTTACGCACCAGGGTGGCCCGGCTACCAGAATCCAGTAAGGCCTCCACATCATGGTGATTCACAGTTACCGGGCAGGTGGGGGGGTCGATCTGGGCCGCCATCTACGACTCCCAAGAGCGAGGCAAAACGGTGTGTGGGTGCTGAGCTGGAGGACTCCGCAGTGGGCATAGGTTCATCGGCTGGTTTCCCACACTGCCAGGAGATATGTCCCATCTCCCCACACCGGTAACACTGTCGAGTTTCCCCCTCCTGGTGTACTCTTCTTGGACCCGCCTGGTTTCTGGCTCCCCCTGGAGCCGGGATAAGTCCTGACGTGGCTGGGTTCGAGACCTTGGGGTCCTTTGGACGGGTTCTTCCCATTTGTGGTGGGGCCGCACTCCTGGGGTCTTTTCGGGAAGCATTCAGCATCTCCGCTGTGGCCTGGTACTTTTCCACAGCTTCCACGGTCAGATCAGCCGTGGTCAAGGCCTGTTGACTGATGACCCGTTTTGCCTCATAAGGCAGGGCGCGTAGGTAACGATCCACCACAACGGCCTCCACCACCGCCGCTGCTGTATTCCTCTGCGGATCCAGCCATTTCCTTGCGATTCGGACAAGTTCATGCATCTGCGCCCGAGGAGGTTGGTCTGGTTGGAAGGTCCAGCTTTGAAAGCGCTGGGCCATACCAAACTTTGTGAGTCCATATCTGCTGAGGATCTCAGACTTCAGGGCATCATAGTCAGTAACCTGGTCAGGGCCCAGGTCCCGGACAGCATTCAGCGATTCCCCGGTTAGAAAGGGGGCTAACAGACCAACCCACTGTTGCTTGGGCCAGGCTTCCCTAGTGGCCGTGGCCTCAAATGCATGCAGGTATGCCTCAATGTCATCGGTAGCTCCCATCTTAGATATAAAGTCACTTGCCTTTATTGGGCGGGTATTTTGGACAACCCTCTGTCTCTGCAACTGCAATTCCTCTGCCTTCAGAAGGTTGGCTTTCTTTTGCTCCTCCAAGAGAGCCACGTTTGCTTGCATCTGGGCGTGCTGGCCAGCAACAAGGGCTTTCAATATGTCCTCCATTTCAGTCGGCGGGGAGCCTACGGCCAACTTGGAAAACTGGGTGATCAAACCTTCGGTATCCTCCTCTGACATGCACTATTAACGCTTGAGCGTGCCCGCATTCTCCACCATCTGTGACGTCACGAGAGGCTACACAGCTTTCAGCGGGATTGCTCAAGTAGTGCAAGGAGACAAGGTTCAAACAAAACAAGGATTTTATTATAGGTCTTGGGAAATTAACGAAAATATAACAAAATTCTGTTCTCTTGTGGCTCTTTAAGGGTTAACAGTTCAGGGATGTCTCTTCCACATCCAAAATCATAATTCTCACTCGCTCAGATAACTTTTCCACAGCCTTACTGTAGTCCACGTTGCAGCTAGTGGCCAACCCAGCAAAAAGTCCTTCCAAATGTCTCTCACGTATTTCCACCGGTGCATATATCCAAAGGTGAGTATTTCCCAAAGGTAAGTATCTCCAAATCCTTATATTCCTCATGGAAGTGGACGTGCAGCACTCTTGTCCTCCAGAGAGCCCAGGTTGGAGACTGTGTCTCTTCACCCCCCACACACCCTCTCAGTGTGTCTCTTCCCTTCCCAAACCTTCAGCTCATCAGCTCCTCATTTGTTTCAGCTGCGTGGGAAGATTGGCCATAGAGGGGTGGAGTTCCCGACCATACCAGCAGATGGAGCCATAGCTGTCTGGGTTTGCAGCCACCTCAGGGGGATGTAACGTCCCTCCAGGACACAGCCTCTCGTGACATCACAATATATATATACATGTGCAAAAAAAACTAAAAACCTGTTTTTGCTTTGACATTATGGGGTATTGTGTGTAGATTGGGGGAAAAAAAACAATTGAATCAATTTTAGAATAAGGCAGTAACGTAACAAAATGTGGAAAAAGTCAAGGGGTCTGAATACTTTCAAATCAAATTTTATTTGCCACGTGCCGAATACAACAGACCTTACAGTGAAATGCTTACTTACAAGCCCTTAACCAACAATGCAGTTTTAAGAAAAATAAGTGATAAGTAAAAAATATAAATAATTAAAGAGCAGCAGTAAAATAAAATAACAGTAGGGAGGCTATGTACAGGGGGTACCGGTACAGAGTCAATGTGCGGGGGCACAGGTTAGTTGAGGTAATTGAGATAATATGTGCATGTGGGTAGAGTTAAAGTGACTATGCATAGATAATAAACAGAGAGTAGCAGCAGCGTAAAAGAGGGGGTGGGGGGGACAATGCAAATAATCTGGGTAGCCATGATTAGCTGTTCAGGAGTCTTTTGGCTTGAGGATAGAAGCTGTTAAGAAGCCTTTTGGACCGAGACATGGTGCATCAGTACTGCTTGCCATGCGGTAGTAGAGAGAACAGTCTATGACTAGGGTGGCTGGAGTCTTTGACAATTTTAGGGCCTTCCTCTGACACCGCCTGGTATAGAGGTCCTGGATGGCAGGAAGTACTGGGCCGTACGCACTACCCTCTGTGGTGCCTTGCGGTCGGTTGCCATACCAGGCAGTGATGCAACCAGTCAGGATGCTCTCGATGGTGCAGCTGTAGAACTTTTTGAGGATCTGAGGACCCATGCCAAATCTTTTCAGTCTCCTGAGGGGGAATAGGCTTTGTCGTGCCCTCTTCACGACTGTCTTGGTGTGTTTGGACCATGATAGTTTGGTGATGTGGACACCAAGGAATTTGAAGCTCTCAACCTGTTCCACTACAGCCCTGTCGATGAGAATGGGGGAGTGCTCAGTCCTCTTTTTTTTTCCTGTAGTCCAAAATCATCCCCTTTGTCTTGATCACGTTGAGGGAGAGGTTGTTATCCTGGCACCACACGGCCAGGTCTCTGACCTCCCTATAGGTTGTCTCATCCTTGTCGGTGAACAGGCCTACCACTGTTGTGTCGTCGGCAAACTTAATGATGGTGTTGGAGTCGTGCCTGGCCATGCAGTCATGGGTGAACAGGGAGTACAGGAGGGGACTGTGCACGCACCCCTGAGGGGCCCCCGTGTTGAGGATCAATGTGGCAGATGTGTTGTTACCTACCCTTACCACCTGGGAGCGGTCCGTCAGGAAGTCCAGGATCCAGTTGCAGAGGGAGGTGTTTAGTCCCAGGGTCCTGAGTTTTGAGGGCACTATGGTGTTTAACGTTGAGCTGTAGTCAATTAATAGCATTCCCACATAGGTGTTCCCCTTGTCCAGGTGGGAAAGGGCAGTGTGGAGTGCAATAGAGATTGCATAATCTGTGGATCGGTTGGGGCGGTATGCAAATTGGAGTGGATCTAGGGTGTCTGGGACAATGGTGTTGATGTGAGCCATGACCAGCCTTTCAAAGCACTTCATGGCTACAGACGTGAGTGCAAAGTGTCGGTAGTCATTTAGGCAGGTTATCTTGGTGTTCTTGGGCACAGGGACTATGGTGGTCTGCTTGAAACATGTTGGTATTACAGACTCAGTCAGGGACATGTTGAAAATGTCAGTGAAGACACTTGCAAGTTGGTCAGCGCATGCGCGGAGTACGTGTCCTGGTAATCCGTCTGGCCCTGAATGTTGACCTGCTTAAAAGTCTTACTCACATCGGCTACGGGGAGCGTGATCATATAGTAATCCGGAACAGCTGATGCTCTCATGCATGCTTCAGTGTTGCTTGCCTCGAAGCGAGCATAGAAGTGATTTAGCTCTTCTGGTAGGCTCGTGTCACTGGGCAACTCGAGACTGTGCTTCCCTTTGTAGTCTGTAATAGTTTGCAAGCCCTGCCACATCCGACGAGCGTCGGAGCTGGTGTAGTACGATTCAATCTTAGTCCTGTATTGACTCTTTGCCTGTTTGATGGTTCGTCGGAGGGCATAGCGGGATTTCTTATAAGCGTCCGGGTTTGAGTCTCGCTCCTTGAAAGCGGCAGCTCTAGCCTTTAGCTCAGTGCGGATGTTGGCTGTAAACAATGGCTTCTGGTTGGGGTATGTACGTACGGTCACTGTGGGGACGACATCATCGATGCACTTATTGATGAAGCCAGTGAATGATGTGGTGTACTCCTCAATGCCAACGGAAGAATCCCGGAACATATTCCAGTCTGTGCTAGCAAAACAGTCCTGTAGCTTAGCATCTGTGTCATCTGACCACTTCCTTATTAACTGAGTCACTGGTGGTTCCTATTTTAGTTTTTGCTTATAAGCAGGAATCAGGAGGATAGAATTATGGTCAGATTTGCCAAATGGAGGGTGAGGGAGAGCTTTGTACGCGTCTCTGTGTGTTGAGTAAAGGTGGTCTAGAATTATTTATTTATTTTTCTCTGGTTGCACATTTAACATGCTGGTAGAAATTAGGTAGAACAGATTTAAGCTTACCTGCATTAAAGTCCCCGGCCACTAGGAGCGCTGCCTCTGGATGAGCGTTTTCCGTTTTGCTTATGGCCTTATACAGCTCATTGAGTGCAGTTTTAGTGCCAGCATCGGTTTGTGGTGGTAAATAAACAGCTACGAAAAATATAGATAAACTCTCTTGGTAAATAGTGTGGTCTACAGCTTATCATGAGATACTCTACCTCACGCTAGCAAAACCTCGAGACTTCCTTAATATTAGATTTCGTGCACCAGCTGTTGTTTACAAATATACACAGACCGCCACCCCATGTCTTACCGGAGTCAGCCGTTCTATCCTGCCGATGTAGCATATATCCCGCCAGCTGTATGTTATCCATGTCGTCGTTCAGCCACGACTCGGTGAAACATAAGATATGACAGTTTTTAATGTCCCGTTGGTCGGATGTCCTTGATCGTAGATCGTCCATTTTGTTTTCCAATGATTGTACTTTGGCTAATAGGACTGATGGAAGTGCTTTCCCGAATGCACTGTATAATTATTCAGTGCGCCACTATCAAAACGTTTTTGTGAGGAAGGAAAACAGTCAATTTGACCCTGCCCTGGGATCCAATGAGCTTCCTAAACAAGGTAATGAAGGCGATATCTTATGACATTGCATGGCTAGGTGCCCAATCAGAATGCAATTTTGGATTTTAACTACTAAATATTACATTATTACATCATCCCCTTCCTCCCTACTTCTCAGATCATGAGCGCACACCGGCATATAGCCTCTGTCCCGGTCAGCACTACTGGCAGGCCCAGCGGCACTACAGTGGCAAAAGCGGCATGGTAATTCATATACCATTTGTTATGTTTATGGGGAAACAAAACTGGGGGGGATAAATTGTATCTGGGGGGTCTATACCTGGCTTTTCTACCCCGTAGGGCCTGAATATAACGGATGAAGGCACGGTAAGAGCATGGTGAACGGATAGATGTGGTTATGGACAGAGAGGAAGAAAGAGAAGAGCCGAGTGCAGAGGGAATGTGTGTGTTGAGGAAGAATGGCGCCACGTACAAACCGCACTCTGTTGCCTCTGATAGCGCAGAAAAGTTAACCTGACGAGTGTGAGGATGAATTATCTCTGTTCATGCAAAGGATGAATCTGGCCCAGTGGTAGTGATATTTTTGGAGAACGTGGATCCCTGCCTTTTGGCTGACCCATATGTAGTATCAGGCTGGGTAGAAATGAAGTTGGGTACTGTTCAATCGGTGAAGGTAGCTCGACGGGCCCTTGTGATGGTTTTCTGTGTCTTCCACCCAGAGGGAGCGGCGCTTCGCCTCACGAGCTTTGGGACAAGACCTGTGACTTGGTTTTTGCAGATGCTCTTATCCAGTTAGTGAGTGCATAATTATTTTCTTTTTTTTCTTTTTCTTTCATACTGACCCCCCATGGGAATCGAACCCACAACCCTGGCGTTGCAAACGCCATGCTCTACCAACTGAGCTACATCCCTGCCGGCCATTCCCTCCCCTACCCTGGACGACGCTGGGCCAATTGTGCGCCGCCCCATGGGTCTCCCGGTCGCGGCCAGCTACGACAGAGCCTGAACACTAAGGTGTTTTAGATTCCAAGTTTATGGTCATATTGCAGCAGTGTGTAGGAGTGAGATTCAGAGATGTGAAAAGTGTTCAAGGGGGCATGGGACAAAGGAATGTGAAATATCGGTGGAAAGAACGGTCAATTGTGGGGGTGCCCATGTTGCTGGGGATTAGAAGTGCCCGGTGCGAGAGAGACAGGTTGAGCTTGCCAGGGTAAGAGTAGAACAGAAGGTGTCGTATGCTGAGGATGATGGGTCAAGGGTGAGCAGTAGGCCTAGGCCAATACAGAGTGACATGAATGTGTGCTTCAGTAAGGTTGGCTTCTTGGCATTCATTGCCATGGTTATCAACTGTACTGCAGAAATGGAATGTAAATCACAGAAAATAGATGTGGTGGTGGCAGCTGCAGAGAAGTACATGGGTGTACAAGGTTTTACTGCAGAAGAGTTACAAGGTCTGTTGCATGAAAGAGTCCCGTCCTCCCAGGCCGGCGGCCTGGTGTAGGATCAGTTAGGGTCAAAGTAGTGGAATGGGGTGGTGTTTTTATTTTTATGAAATGGTGTTATATTGGTGGTGGTGCCATTTATTTGTTCCTTTCCCCCTTTATTTTTATTTTTGTATCACTAAATGTAACATGACTGACCACACACTACCGACCACACACTACCGCACAGTAGGTGACAGCATGCACAAACAAATGTGCGAATGCAATTATACCAAAGAAGAAGAAGAGGTCCACTCGGTCTTCCGTCTGTTTTCCGTAAACAAGCACTCTAACATGGAAATATGGCCATGTGGAAACCCTAACCCTATAAAGATGTGTATCAATTCAACCTTTTAGTTTTTATTTTATTTTTATTTCTCACTGATATGAAAGATAAGGTCCTTATGCTTCCAAAACCGTACCTCAAGCGATGTTAATGTTCAGACCGTGTGTCGGGCCTCTTAACAAAACTTCCCCATACAGAAGACGCCTTCGTCCAATGACTCTTATGTGTAATGTAATGGAACTGAAAGTGCTGATCAAGTGCTAAGTCCTAGCTAGCTAGCTAGCCAGTTATATATGGCTATTTTGTGAAACAGTACCTGCCTCAATTCAACTGGTTATGACAGTAACAGTAAAGTTATATTGTCATGCCATTTTATGTGTCAATGCATTGAAATGTGTATGAAAAATGTATGCGCTCACTGCTAAATGACTAAAATGTAAAATGTAAATTAAAGTTACCTAGCTGTCAAACCCATTAGACATTTTCACAAATAATTAGGCTTATCTGATATCTAAATAATGCCCTATGGCTGGTAGCAGTCTTGGCTGAAAACACTCATACTAGGCTACAAAGTTGGGATAACAGTCCTTCACTGAAAATAGTTCCCTCTAAAGCAGCGTTTCCCAAACTAGGGGTTGTGACCCAATGTGGGGTCGGTTGATTTGAAAATGGAGTTGCGAGAGAAGCTAGGTGTGGTTGTAATAAACAGAGTGGTTTCTGTTTTCTTCCTACAAATGTGGCTCTATCTTTTGAACGGTTTAAGCTACAAAGGATTATGACCCCATCACTGAAAGATAAGACTCTCAGGAACACTTATGTGTCTGTTTCCCTCTACAATGCCCACAAGCCTCATTAGAACAGACTGGACAAGACCAGGCACTAAATCCGACTGGGGGGAAAAGAACATCGTCAATTATTATCTTTTCTACACAGAAAATCATACAAAATTATTACCTGATGACCTTCTGAATTTCACAATAATTTTCTGATGCATTTCTGTCACTTCAAACCATACTTTCATCAGATTGAAATACTGTCAAAAGTACTGTCAGACTGATTTGTAATAGACTGTCATAGCCCCCCCCCCAAAAAAAAACAAAATGTAAACATTGGCTGCTGATTACATCACTTTTTTCATATCGTGGGGTTGTGAACTTAAATATCAAAATGGGGTCGCAGGTCAACAAAGGTTAGCAACCCTTGCTCTAAAGGCCGTAGGTAAATGACTTGGTGACTTTGCTTGTTTCCCTCGGTCAGGCCCTCTTGTGCTGAATGAGGCACGGTCTTCCCATAGTGCTGTTGATTGAGTGCGGTCAGGATGGGCCAGCAGATCTCAGGCCAGGCGGTGATGACCCATCTACCTGAGAAGCTGGTGAAACATGCAGGGCTGGTACGCGACAGCGGCTACCTCAACTACGATGAGTTCCTGGCCAGGGTGGCAGAGCTCAATGACGTGTAAGGCCGGCCATGTTGTTACTGTCAATGTAGGCCTTGTTTGCTTTGTACTTAGTCATTAGACAAATATATGATGATATAATAATAATAATATGCAGATCTACAAAGAGAATCGCAGTCTTTCCCTTTTCATTTCCAGATGGGGAGCTAATTCCCCAAAGTAACATCCAGGTCCTCCGCTGGCACTTCTTGAACATTATCCAATTATAACACTAGTTATTAACTGACATAATCCAGGTTATGAACCTTAATCAAGAGCTAGAGCAGTATCTCCCTGCTAGGATTTACCCTAGTCTATTCCCCAATCAGTAGGCCTTGCTGCTACTGGTGTAAATCTGGCTCTCACAGGCAGTGAGTGACTGAAACGGAGGATAGTTAGGTGACAGTGTTAAGTTGTCATTGTGACTGTCCTCTGATCATCTGTTGAGTAACAATGTTTCTCTATGACTGTGAACTGGACAGGACGGCTAAACTAGCAACTGGACAGCAAAAACATCTGATCTTTGAAGTCCAGACTGGCTCGGACACCTCTGCTCTGTGGAAAGTGGCTGTGAGGATAGTTTGTACCAAGGTGAGAGAGGGACAAATTAAAGTTGGTCTCTGATGGAGACATGTCATTGTGAATCAGTCTCCACTCTCACTAGTTTTTTAGGGGGCATGTGTGTTTTTGAAACAGAAATGATGTGTGTGTGTGTGTGTGTTACAGTGTCTGTCGTAAGCACATCGTGTGTGTTCATGGCATCTGTGTTTTTGAGACTGAAACGTGTGTGTTGTTGCCCTGTGCTCTGGCAGATCAACAAAGAGAATGGGATGGTGGAGGCGTCTCGCATCATGAACCTGTACCAGTTCATCCAGCTGTACCATGACATCACCAGCCAGGCAGCAGAGGTGCTGTCAGCAGAGGGCGCCAGCCTCGCGTCTGGAACACTCCCGTCAGGGGACTCCTGCCAGGCCAGCATGTGGATGGGCAGGTTAGTACTTCAGTGTGTGTGTGTGTGTGTTTCTTTCATGTGTCTGTGTGAAGTCTTGCGTTGCCATCCTTCCAAGTCTTGTTCCTGGATGTGAGGAGGTCTGGAAGCTGAGGCTGGTCTGTGACTGGCTGCCATTGTGTGTATTCCCATACAGGGTAAAGCAGTTGACTGATGAGGAGGAGTGCTGTATCTGCATGGATGGGAAATCTGACCTCATTCTGCCCTGTGCGCACAGCTTCTGTCAGAAGTGCATTGACAAGTGGTAAGAGACACAGACACTATCCACAATAGGTCATACATACATCTGTTGTCATGAGGTCCATTTTTCATGGGTCATTTGAGTAATTGAGCACATTAACATGCCCACTAATAATTTGATATTAAACTGATTATAGCAATAGTATGGCATTAGTCATGTAAACGCCTAACAATAATTATCTTAAGTAAGCATATGTCAATTAAAACGCCTATATTTCTTTGCAATCTTTCAAATAATTAGGACATGTAAACCCGTTAATCAGAGTTCCAGCTGTGTCTGTGCATGTGCTCGCAGGAGCAGCACGAGCCTTCTTATGCGTGAGTGAAGTGAGCTTGGAAAATCTAAAAGTGTGAATATTAGAAATAGTTTTCATATACAAACTTTATGTCCGAACTTGGGTACCGTGGCCCAGCGCTTGAAGCAAAGCCTCCTCCTCCACACTTGTCTGTCCAATGCATGTAAATAACTTGCCCACTCCATAGCAAGCTGCTCTATCCACACTGACTGGGGAAGTCATTTAACGTGGAACTAAATATAAACAAAAAAGAAAATGGTTTCAGAGGTTTAAAAAGGAACAGAAAGGAACGACATAAACCAATACATGTTTTGGGGTTGGAACCGATTCAGAACTTTATTTTGCTGGTCTGAACAGTGGAACGGAAACAAAAAAAAAAAAATGGTTCTGTTCAGAACAAAACGATTGGAAAATAATTTCTGTTCCAACCCCCGCTGAAACTTTGTTGCTTAGTATTTTTCAGTAATTTTTTTCATGTATGTTTATCTAATTTGATCCCTTAGCTCCTCGGATTGGGATGGGGGGAGGGGGGTTGTAACTTCATTTTGTATGTATTCATGTTTGCTGACAATTATTATTAATAAATAAAAAACATTTGATCACCAAAGAAATGTCTTAACTCCGTATCAAATAGGCTTCCCAAAAATAATGAGTTTGGAGGGCTAAAACTATTAAATATCAAGGCATTAAACCTCTCTCTTAAAGCTTCTATTATACCAAAACTGTATCTAAATCCAAACTGGTTTTCCAGTAGGCTACTAAGAGAGGCACATCCGATGTTTAAAATGGGTCTCTTTGTTCTTATACATATTAAACTATCCATTTCCGGTTGATTGACAATGGAACCCTGTTGAAAGTATCCTCCTTAAATGAAGCCATGCAGAGTTCCCTACAATTCCAATTTCATCCTCCAGAAGAGACGGCATATAAACTCAGCAAAAAAAGAAAAGTCCTCTCACTGTCAACTGCGTTTATTTTCAGCAAACTTAACATGTGTAAATATTTTTATGAACATAACAAGATTCAACAAATGAGATCTAAACTGAACAAGTTCCACAGACATGTGACTAACAGAAATTGAATAATGTATCCCTGAACAAAGGGGGGGTCAAAATCAAAAGTAACAGTCAGTATCTGGTGTGGCCACCAGCTGAATTAAGTACTGCAGTGCATCTCCTGCTCATGGACTGCACCAGATTTGCCAGTTCTTGCTGTGAGATGTTACCCTACTCTTCCACCAAGGCACCTGCAAGTTCCCAGACATTTCTGGGGGGAATGGGCCTAGCCCTCACCCTTCGATCCAACAGGTCCCAGACGTGCTCAATGGGATTGAGATCTGGGCTCTTCGCTGGCCATGGCAGAACACTGACATTCTTGTGTTGCAGGAAATCACGCACAGAACGAGCAGTATGGCTGGTGGCATTGTCATGCTGGAGGGTCGTGTCAGGATGAGCCTGCAGGAAGACACATGAGGGAGGAGGATGTCTTCCCTGTAACGCACAGCGTTGAGATCGCCTGCAATGACAACAAGCTCAGTCCGATGATGCTGTGACACACCGCCCCAGATCATGACGGACCCTCCACCTCCAAATCGATCCCGCTCCAGAGTACAGGCCTTGTTGTAACGCTCATTCCTTCGACGATAAACGCGAATCCGACCATCAACCCTGGTGAGACAAAACCGTGACTCGTCAGTGAAGAGCATTTTTTGCCTGTCCTGTCTGGTCCAGCGACGGTGGGTTTGTGCCCATAGGCGACGTTGTTGCCGGTGATGTCTGGTGAGGACCTGCCTTACAACAGGCCTACAAGCTCTCAGTCCAGCCTCTCTCAGCCTATTGCGGACAGTCTGAGCACAGATGGAGGGATTGTGCGTTCCTGGTGTAACTCGGGCAGTTGTTGTTTCCATCCTGTACCTATCCCACAGGTGTGATGTTCGGATGTACCGATCCTGTGCAGGTGTTGTTGCACGTTGTCTGCCACTGCGAGGACGATCAGCTGTCCGTCCTGTCTCCCTGTATCGCTGTCTTAGGCGTCTCACAGTACGGACATTGCAATTTATTGCCCTGGCCACATCTGCAGTCCTCATGCCTCCTTGCAGCATACCTAAGGCATGTTCACGCAGATGAGCAGGGACCCTCGACATCTTTCTTTTGGTGTTTTTCAGAGTCAGTAGAAAGGCCTCTTTAGTGTCCTAAGTTTTCATAACTGTGACCTTAATTGCCTACCGTCTGTAAGCTGTTAGTGTCTTAACGACCGTTCCACAGGTGCATGTTAATTAATTGTTTATGGTTCATTTAACAAGCATGGGAAACAGTGTTAAAACCCTTTACAATGAAGATCTGTAAAATTATTTGGATTTTTACGAATTATCTTTGAAAGACCGGGTCCTGAAAAAGGGACGTTTCTTTTTTTTGCTGAGTTTATATTACAGCAAATAAATGGCTAAACTCCAATCTACTGATAGAGGATAAACCAATTTTCTTGGAGAGAATGTATAAGGAAGGTATCATGTTCATGAATGACATTTGTAAACAACGACGGTAAAATTGTCACACAAGCAATTAATAATGTATGGAGATGTATGCACAATAAGTAAGGGATAATCAACGAGGGGCTATGCGTTCTCTGGAAAATAATGGGGAAGATTATTCCATTTAATTAAATCTGCTTTCATATTGTTGAGTAATGGAATAAAGTTATCTTTATATATTGGTCACTTATTAAGCATCTTTATTTTTTGTGGTCCACTTAAAGGATTGCTGTAAATCGTGAGTTTTTCTTTTTCTTATTGCCAATATTTCATTTTTTTCCATGTACATTTTATAACCTGAGATTTGAGTATTCTGAAAATATTTTTATCAAAGGGGGCATTATCAGGTATATCAGGAGATCATCTGCAAATAAGTTTTGTTTAAATGTATGTTTACCAATACTGATACCTGTTACATTTTGAGTCCTCTATAATTCTTACTGCAAGCGGTTCAATTGCCAGTGCAAACAGGAGGGGAGAGAGAGGACATCCCTGTCTTTTGCCCCTTTCTAAAGCAATTTCTTCAGATAATGTATTATTTGAGTATATTTTTGCTTTAGGATATTTATACAATAATTTTATGAAATGTATTATTTCAGCTGGAAATTTGAAAGCTTCCAAAGTTTTGAGTAGGAACGGCCATCCAAGACAATCAGCCATTATTATAGCCATTGAATTCTACCGTGCAAATATACCGTGTGTTATAGGGAAATAATGCACGCTCTAGAATGCCCTTCAAGCCAATCAGAAACGAGTATTCAACAATGCCATGGTATAAAAAAAGTATAAACTGGGTGGTTCGAGCCCTGAATGCTGATTGGCTGACAGCCGTCAGGAACGAATTGCAAAAATCTCTGAAGCTGGAGACACTTATCTCCCTCACTATCTTTAAGCATCAGTTGTCAGAGCAGCTTACCGATCACTGCACCTGTACACAGCCCATCTGTAATTAGCCCACACAACTACCTCATCCCCATATTGTTATTTACATTGTTATTTATTTTGCTCTACTTTCACATCATCTTCTGCACATCTATCACTCTAGTGTTAATGCTAAATTGTAATTATTTTGCACTATGGCCTATTTATTACCTTACCGCCATAACTTAATACATTTGCACACACTGTATATAGATTTTCTATTGTGTTATTGACTGTACGTTTTGTTTATTCCATATGTAACTCTGTGTTGTTGTTGTTTTTATCGCACTGCTTTGCTTTATCTTGGCCAGGTCGCAGTTGTAAATGAGAACTTGTTCTCAACTGGCTTACCTGGTTAAATAAAGGTAAAATAAATAAATAAAAATATCAGACTTCATACCACGGGTATGACATAACATATATTTTTACTGCTCTAATTACGTTGGTAACCAGTTTATAATAGCAATAAGGCACCTCGGGGGTTTAGGGTATATGGCCAGTATACCACGGCTAAGGGCTGTATCCAGGCACTCCACGTTGCGTCTTGCGTAAGAACAGCCTTTAGCCGTGATATATTGGCCATATACCACACCCCCTCGGGCCATATTGCTTAAATAACCAACTCATCGCAGCTCTTCCACAAATGGAAGAGGCAATTACTTAGAAGCTAAAGGAATTAATTAGTTTGTCTGCCACCAATTAAAAAGTACCGTATAAATGGCATAAAATGACCAATATAAATCGTAAAATGTATCAGTTTCACTTACGGTCAAGAGGGTTGACAACTATGCTTCATAAAATTCAAGATAGTTGGGAACAGATTTTCGAAGTACCAATACCATGACATCGGGTTTATGAACTGATATACAAAACTTAAATTTAAGCTATTATATCAAATTCTCGCTACAAAAGAATGCTCAGTGTACAGTCGTGGTCAAAAGTTTTGAGTGACACAAATACTAATTTTCACAAAGTCTGCTGTCTCAGTTTTGATGATGGTAATTTGCATATACTCTAGAATGTCATGAAGAGTGATCAGATGAATTGCAATTAATTGCAAAGTCCCTCTTTGCCATGAAAATGAACTTAATCCCCAAAAAACAATTTCACTGCATTTCAGCCCTGCCACAAAAGGACCAGCTGCCATCATGTCAGTGATTCTCTCGTTGACACAGGTGAGAGTGTTGACGAGGACAAGGCTGGAGATCACTCTGTCATGCTGATTGAGTTAGAATAACAGACTGGAAGCTTTAAAAGGAGGGTGGTGCTTGAAATCATTGTTCTTCCTCTGTTAACCCTGGTTACCTGCAAGGAAACATGTGCCGTCATCATTGCTTTGCACAAAAAGGGCTTCACAGGCAAGGATATTGCTGCTAGTAAGATTGCACCTAAATCAACCATTTATCGGATCATCAAGAACTTCAAGGAGAGAGGTTCAATTGTTGTGAAGAAGGCGTCAGGGCGCCTAAGAAAGTCCAGCAAGCGCCAGGACCGTCTCCTAAAGTTGATTCAGCTGCGGGATCGGGGCACTACCAGTACAGAGCTTGCTCTGGAATGGCAGCAGGCAGGTGTGAGTGCATCTGCACGCACAGTGAGGCGAAGACTTTTGGAGGATGGCCTGGTGTCAAGAAGGGCAGCAAAGAAGCCACTTCGCTCCAGGAAAAACATCAGGGACAGACTGATATTCTGCAAAAGGTACAGGGATTGGACTGCTGAGGACTGGGGTACTCATTTTCTCTGATGAATCCCCTTTCCGATTGTTTGGGGCATCCGGAAAACACCTTGTCCGGAGAAGACAAGGTGAGCGCTACCATCAGTCCTGTGTCATGCCAACAGTAAAGCATCCTGAGACCATTCATGTGTGGGGTTGCTTCTCAGCCAAGGGAGTGGGCTCACTCACAATTTTGCCTAAGAACACAGCCATGAATAAAGAATGGTACCAACACATTCTCAGAGAGCAACTTCTCTCAACCATCCAAGAACAGTTTGGTGACGAACAATGCCTTTTCCAGCATGATGGAGCACCTTGCCATAAGGCAAAAGTGATAACTAAGTGGCTTGGGGAACAAAACATCAACATTTTGGGTCCATGGCCAGGAAACTCCCCAGACCTTAATCCCATTGAGAACTTGTGGTCGATCCTCGAGGCGGGTGGACAAACAAAAACCCACAAATTATGCAAGAATGGGCTGCCATCAGTCAGGATGTGGCCCAGAAGTTAATTGACAGCATGCCAGGGCGGATTGCAGAGGTCTTGAAAAAGAAGGGTCAACACTGCAAATATTGCCTCTTTGCATAAACTTAATGTAATTGTCAATAAAAGCCTTTGACACTTATGGAATGCTTGTAATTATACTTCAGTATACCATAGTAACATCTGACAAAAATATCTCATAACACTGAAGCAGCAAACTTTGTGACGACCAATACTTGTGTCATTCTCAAAACTTTTGACCACGACTGTATATGGGTCATTGAACAGTCAGACCGGTGCAGGCTGCCACGAGGAAACAGAATCAATAGAACATCTCTTTTGGTACTGTCCATCTGTGGCTTGTTTTTGGAGTCAGGTCTAGGAATGGTTTGTTATATCAGGGTGCGGTTGGACCTGCAAACTGTATTGTTGGGGGATTTGAAGGATCACTGTCAAATGTTTATTTATGGGGCATTTTCGGTAGAAATGCTGCAGATGGGGAGGTTCAGGTCCCTAGTGAGACACCATGGTAGAATGGAGGGATATATTACAAGAGGAAATGGTAGAATGATTTATTGGGAGAGATGGGTTGATCTGTGGCTGTTTGAAGGTTGGCATTAATGAGTGTTGGAATAAATACACTTGCACAATATAAAGGTTTGAGATCCTCCAATCAGGGGTGAGGGTGGGGATGTGATTGAATGTTTTGTGTTTAGTTATGTATGTTTTGGTTTCACGCTGTGAGCGGTGTGTGTGCTGGTCTGGTGGTTATGGGTGCGCTCGCTTCCATGCCCGCCTGGGCGTCGGGTGGTGCTTGGTCCTTCCCACCCTGGGAAAATCCCATTGGGCCAAGGGCGGGGGCTTTGCCCTGCTGGCATCTCTGGGGTGGGTGGGGGAAATCGCATCCACTGACTAGAGCACCCACTGATAGGAACGGCCATTTGTATTGTCTTTGTATTATATTGTTGTTTTAATAAATAAAATAATATGGTCGCTTTGATAACATGTTTATTTTGATTGGCGATTTTTCTGCATTCATCAAAGTCCCTTCAGGTAGCCTAATTTAGGCCTGATGTCCATTTTAAACAGGATTATTAGGGAAATCGTTCTTCTTGCAAAGCATGTAGACGTTTTAATCAAACTACATTTAATCAGTGTCCATGTAAACATACCCAATGAAATGATTTGGTTTGTTTTCATAGGAGTGGGCAGAGCAGGAATTGTCCGATATGCCGCTTGCAAGTGACCGCTGCCAATGAGTCGTGGGTGATGCCTGATGCCCCTACAGAGGAGGACGTAGCTGGCTATATCCTCAACCTGGCTGACGAGGCAGGCCATCCGCACAGACCTTAAACTACTCAACACTGAGGCACTTTGATTAACCACTGACAGACAAACTGATATCAAGAATAGTTTGGGGAAGGGTCTGGAGTTTTTTGCCAGGAAAAGCACCTTGCCCTGGTTTTGGGTGTATGTAGATAAGATGGTTTGCTTTATAGGAATTTGCCTGCTGTGATGGTTTATATTTCTTTTATGTTCTTTTTCTTTTTACTTTTCCATATTATTTCAAGATGACTTTTACATGATTGCTCTTAAACTTTGTGTGTGTGTATGTACAGTACCAGTCAATAGTTTTAGAACACCTACTCATTCAAGGGTTTTTCTTAATTTTTACTATTTTCTACATTGTGGAATAATAGTGAAGACATCAAAACTATGAAATAACACATATGGAATCATGTAGTAACCAAAAAAGTATTAAACAAATCAAAATATATTTTATATTTCAGATTCTTCAAATAGCCACCCTTTGCCTTAATGACAGCTTTGCACACTCTTGGCATTCTCTCAACCATCTTATAATAATAATATGCCATTTAGCAGACGCTTTTATCCAAAGCGACTTACAGTCATGCGTGCATACATTTTTTTTTTGTGTATAGGTGGTCCCGGGGATCGAACCGACCACCTTGGCATTACAAGCGCCATGCTCTACCAGCTGAGCTACAGAGGACTACAGTCTTGAAGGAGTTTCCACATATGCTTAGCACTTGTTGGCTGCTTTTCCTTCATTCTGCTGTCCGACTGGGTTGAGGTTGGGGGATTGTGGAGGCCAGGTCATCTGATACAGCACTCCATCACTCTCCTTCTTGGTAAGATAGCCCTTACACAGCCTGTAGGTGTGTTGGGTCATTGTCCTGTTGAAAAACAAATGGTCGTTTGGGATGGCTGCAGAATGCTGTGGTAGCCATGCTGGTTAAGTGTGCCTTGAATTCTAAATCAATCACAGAAAGTGTCACCAGCAAAGCACCCCCACACCATAACACCTCCTCCTCCATACTTTACAGTGGGAACTACACATGTGGAGATCATCCGTTCAACCACACCGTATCTCACAAAGACATGGCGGTTGGAACCAAAAATCTCAAATTTGGACTCCAGACCAAAGGACAAATTTCCACCGGTCTAATGTCCATTGCTCGTGTTTCTTGGCCTAAGCAGGTCTCTTCTTCTTGTTGGTGTCCTTTTAGTGGTGATTTCTTTGCAGCAATTCGACCATGAAGGCCTGATTCACACAGTCCCCTCTGAACAGTTGATGTTGAGGTGTGTCTGTGACTTGAACTCCATGAAGCATTTATTTGGTCTGCAATTTCTGAGGCTGGTAACTCTAATGAACTTATCCTCTGCAGCAGAGGTAACTCTGGGTCTTCCATTCCTGTGGTGGTCCTCAAGAGAGCCAGTTTCATCATAGCGCTTGATGGTTTTTGTGATTGCACTTGAAGAAACTTTAAAAGTTCTTGAAATGTTCCATATTGACTGACCTTCATGTCTTAAAGTAATGATGGACTGTTGTTTCTCTTCGCTTATTTGAGCTGTTCTTGCCATAATATGGACTTGGTCTTTTACCAAATAGGGTAAAAAAAAAAACTTGTCACAACACAACTGATTGGCTCAAACGCATTAAGAAGGAAAGAAATGCCACAAATTAACTTTTAAGAAGGCACACCTGTTAATTGAAATGCATGAAGCTGGTTGAGAGAATGCCAAGAGTGTGCAAAGCTGTCATCAAGGCAAAGGCTGGCTATTTGAAGAATCTCAAATATAAAATTGGTTTAAAACTTTTTTTGTTATGTGTTATTTCATAGTTTTGATGTCTTCACTATTATTCTACAATGTAAAAATAAAGAAAAACCCTTGAATGAGTAGGTGTGTCCAAACTTTGGACTGGTAGTGTATATTACACACACAATCTATCTCTCCACAAGAATATATAATGCAACCACATTGTTTCCGTTCGGCTTGGTCCTGCCTAATCTTATAATTACACTGTGAGTACTGAATAGTAGTAGATATTTTTATAGGCACCTCTAACTGCTGTTGAAATGTCCATAAATCACAAGTCACATAACTACTATAATTTCATTTTGAAATCCTATAACACTCAATGTGAATGGTTTGTCATTTGATGAAATGTGAAATTAAGTACAATAATCTCATGGATGCTTCAGCCATGATTAAACGTTCTATTTTCTCCTCAAAATGTTAATTAGGTGAGGTGATTTATCCCCCCCAAAATGTTGCTTTTAGTTTTATATATGAATCAGTAAAACAAAATGTAATTATTGTTTACAAAATCATTTATATATCATGGGTACTTAAGCATGGCCAGTGCATTGGATGTTTTAAATATTTAACTTTTTATTAAGTGTGAGGCTGTGAATTAAAATAATACTACAAATAATACAGTCCAAATATGTTATTCCCATTACTGAACTAAAGATTTGAGCTGTATGTACTTTACTCATGACTGGCTTTTACTATACTGAATAAAAATATAAACACAACATGTAAAGGGTTGGTCCCATGTTTCATGAGCTTAAATAAAAGATCCCAGAAACTTTACATATGCACAAAAATATTATTTCTCTCAAATGTTGTGCACAAATTTGTTTACATCCCTGTTATTGAGCATTTCTCCTTTGCCAAGATAATCCATCCACCTGACAGGTGAGGCATATAAAGACGCTGATTAAACAACATGATCATTTCACAGGTGCACCTTGTGCTGGGGACAAAAGGCTACTCTAAAATATGCAGTTTTGTCTCAAGTTTTGAGGGAGCGTGCAATTGGCATGCAATTGGCACATTGAATGTTCAATTCTCTACCATAAGCTGCCTCAGTCTTTTTTGAGAATTTGGCAGTACATCCACAACCGCAGACCACCTGTAACCACGCCAGCCCAGGACCTCCACATCCGGCTACTTCACCTGCGGGATTGTCTGAGACCAGCCACCAGGACAGCTGATAGAACTGTGGGTTTGGTATGGGCAGGCATAAGCTACCGAATTGGTGGCGGTGGGGTTATGGTATGGGCAGGCATAAGCTACCGACAACGAACACAATTGCATGTTATTGATGGCAATTTGAATGCAGAGACATACTGGGATGAGATCCTGAGGCCCATTGTCGTGCCATTCATCTGCCACCATCACCCCATGTTTCAGCATGATAATGCACAGCCCCATGTCGCAAGTATCTGTGCACAATTCCTGGAAGCTGAAAATGACCCAGTTTTCCATGGCATGCATACTCACCAGACATGTCACCAATGTTCCATCAAAACTGCGCGCCTCCGCGGCCGCGCACTTCCTTCAGGTCTGCGGCGCAGAATAAATGCCATGCTGCGCAGAGACTCAAGAGATTGAACTTCACTGAGTTCGCCCCATTAATTTGCACTATATAGATCAACTTTTTTTCTGTGATCGAATCAACATTGTCAGCCACTTTTCAATGCAACAAACCAAAACTAATTCTAACTTTGCAAGATTGAGTCTTTGATTTTGTTGTAGGCAGAGCCAGAGCGCAACGGAGTAGAATTCTATTGGCATGGATAGCCCACGAGCGGTTTTCAATCACCCGCAGGTGAATGAGCTTGTCAGATCAGATCAGAGCGCAGAGCCGTGCGTGTGCACATTTGTTGATATTCTTTGCTAGTTATCGAGTTATCTCAGTTATAGATAAGTGTATAGGTCAGCAATGGGGAGTTACTGCTTCCTACAACAGCACAAAACGTGTAGGCTACATTTCAAGCTGTCTTTGAAAAGCCGTTCAGGTAAAAAGCTTATGTCTTAATTAAAGGAGCAGTGTTGTATTTTGAGACAGCCTTGGATATGCAAATAGTAGCCTACATTGTATATTTCTCTGTATGGTAATAATTATTAATTTTATTTTGTAAAGTGGCTTCTTGCATCGTACAACACAATACAATGCAATTTACAGTCACATGTTTGGCCCATGGTGTTACAAACCAAGTAAAAAATCCTTAATGTCAAGCCCTTCATAATGTAAAAACGTCTTTAAAATTCTCATGCAATGTAGGCCTGCATTGAACACCACATATAGGCTACTATAGGCTATATCATAGAAATCAAAAGCTTTTTCTGTGTGAAAATGTTATGGGATTCGCTCCATTGGTTTTGTTGGTAGGCCTACATTATGCTGAAATGGCTACTGTCTAAAACTGTAAGGGTACAGCCTCAGTGTTCACTGTAAACGCGTGCTGGAAGTTGCACAAAATTCTCACAATGTTCAAGTTTTTCGCTCACAAGACCTCAAATTTGCTCAGTGCCCCAAACAATTAGAGGGAACATTGCATGTCACCCATTGAGAATGTTTGGGATGCTCTGGATCGACGTGTACGACAGCGTCTTCCAGTTCCCGCCAATATCCAGCCATTGGAGGAGTGGGAAAACATTCCACAGGCCAAAAGCAACAGCCTGATCAACTCTATGCGAAGGAGATGACGCACTACATGAGGCAAATGGTGGTCACACCAGATACTGACTGGTTTTCTGATCCACGCTCCTACCTTTAAAACAAAAAAAGGTATCTGTGACCAACAGATGCATATCTGTATTTCCCAGTCATGTGAAACCCATAGATTAGGCCCAATTAATTTATTTCAATTGACTGATTTCCCTATATGAACTGTAACACTGTACCTAAACAATGATTTAATTAATGTTAGTCCACAGAAAATACGTAAATCAAATATGACCTAATTATTTAGTGTTTGTAATGTTGACCAATTGCACTTTTGAATACTTTTGTAGTTTGCTGTGACATTCATATTATTAGTATTGTTATTGTGCATGTTTGAGTAAAGGGTTGTTCCATATGATTTCGATAACTTTCTGCCTGCACCCCTTTTGATTTGAACAAGACATTTACATTTACATCATTTAGCAGACGCTCTTATCCAGAGCGACTTACACATTGGAACACCTTCATACATGTTTGCCCATGGTAGAAGTGGTCAGAAAGGGACCGTTTGGACCTGATTGCCAAAGGGTGGCTATTTGAAGAATCTCAAATATAAAATATATTTTGATTTGTTTAAAACTTTTTTGGTTACTATATGATTCCATATGTGTTATTTCATAGTTTTGATGTCTTCACTATTATTCTACAATGTAACGAATAGTAAAAATAAAGAAAAACCCTTCAATGAGTAGGTGTGTCCAAACTTTTGACTGGTACTGTATATATTGTAGCTTACACCCTATTTTACACCATTGAAGGTGGTACCACAAAGATGGTTGGAGGTCCACACATCAGATAATGTTGTCTTGATTGGGAATATTCAATGTTTATAAATTAAACTTTAAATCTTCCATAGGAAACCTATTGAAATCATAGAAATATAGATAATAGAATATACATTCACATTGAAGTTGAGGGTGAGTGGACCGGCAACCACCTGTCTGGTAGTAATTTGAAGTTTCAATTCAATTTAAATGTCAATGGTGTAGCAGCTAAATTGCAGTGGTCTGAAGGGATAGGCCCATTCTATGAATTATATTTTTATGATTTCTGTATTCCAGAGTATGCTGTGTCTCAACCGATGACGGGAACAACACAAACACTTCAGATTATGTAAAATAGTGTCTAAGCTACAACATTTGTGAAAATGAGAAAAAATCTATGTTCATGTGTTTGTTTAATAAGTGATGTTAAAGCTTAAATTTTATCTTTTATTTTTTACAGGGTTTGACAACCCTGTTTGTGAGCATTCAAATTATATCAAACTCAACTGTTTATCTTTTTCAGTGATGAAGACATTGACGTTCCACTACATGACGTCGGACATCTCATTCCAAAATCATGGGCATTAATATGGAGTTGGTACCCCCTTTGCTGCTATGTTGGGACATTTCTGCTGGGACTTCCTTCCATTCAGCCACGAGCATTAGTGCGGTCGGGCACTGATTTTGGCCGATTAGGCCTGGCTCGCAGTCAGCGTTCCAATTCATCCCAAAGGTGTTCGATGGGGTTGAGATAAGGGCTCTGTGCAGGCCAGTCAAGTTCTTCCACACCGATCTCGACAAACAATTTCTCTATGGACCTCGCTTTGTGCACGGGGGAATTTTCATGCTGAAACAGGAAAGGGCCTTCCCCAAACTGTTGCCACAAAGTTGGAAGCACATAATCGTCTAGAATGTCATTGTATGCTGTAGCGTTAAGATTTCCCTTCACTGGAACTAAGGGGCCTAGACCGAACCATGAAAAACCACCCCAGACCATTATTCCTCCTCCACCAAACTGGCACTATACATTGGGGCAGGTAGCGTTTTCCTGGCATCCGCCAAACCCAGATTTGTCCGTTGGACTGCCAAATGGTGAAGCGTGATTCATCACTCCAGAGAACGTGTTTCCACTGCTCCAGAGTCCAATAATGGCGAGTTTTACACCACTCCAGCCGACACTTGACATTGCGCATGGTGATCTTAGGCTTGTGCAGTCGTGGAAGAAAAAAAAAAGTGTCATACTTGAGTAAAAGTAAAGATACCTTAATAGAAAATGACTCAAGTAAAAGTGAATGTCACCCAGTAAAATACTACTTGAGTAAAAGTCTAAAAGTATATGGTTTTAAATATACTTATGTATCAAAAGTAAATGTCATTGCTAAAATATACTCAAAAGTCAAAGTCAAAGTATGAATAATTTCAAATTCCTTATATTAAGCAAACCAGACTGCACCATTTTTTTTATTTTTTATGTACGGATAGCCAGGGGCACACTCCAACACTCAGACATAATTTACAAACGAAGCATGTGTGTTTAGTGAGTCCGCCAGATCACAGGCAGTAAGGATGAGTAGGGATGACCAGGGATGTTCTCTTGATAAGTGAGTGAATTGGACCATTTTCTGTCCTGCTAAGCATTCAAAATGTAACGAGTGCTTTTGGGTGTCAGGGAAAATGTATAGAGTAAAATGTACATTATTTTCTTTAGGAAAAGTAGTCAAATATAAATAGTAAAGTACAGATACCCCCAAAAACGACTTAAGTAGTACTTTAAAGTACACTGCTCAAAAGAATAAAGGGAACACTAAAATAACACATCCTAGATCTGAATGAATGAAATAATCTTGTTAAATACTTTTTTCTTTACATAGTTGAATGTGCTGACAACAAAATCACACAAAAATTATCAATGGAAATCAAATGTATCAACCCATGGAGGTCTGGATTTGGAGTCACCCTCAAAATTAAAGTGGAAAACCACACTACAGGCTGATCCAACTTTGATGTAATGTCCTTAAAACAAGTCAAAATGAGGCTCAGTAGTGTGTGTGGCCTCCACGTGCCTGTATGACCTCCCTACAATGCCTGGGCATGCTCCTGATGAGGTGGCGGATGGTCTCCTGAGGGATCTCCTCCCAGACCTGGACTAAAGCATCCGCCAACTCCTGGACAGTCTGTGGTGCAACGTGGCGTTGGTGGATGGAGCGAGACATGATGTCCCAGATGTGCTCAATTGGATTCAGGTCTGGGGAACGGGCGGGCCAGTCCATAGCATCAATGCCTTCCTCTTGCAGGAACTGCTGACACACTCCAGCCACATGAGGTCTAGCATTGTCTTGCATTAGGAGGAACCCAGGGCCAACCGCACCAGCATATGGTCTCACAAGGGGTCTGAGGATCTCATCTCAGTACCTAATGGCAGTCAGGCTACCTCTGGCGAGCACATGGAGGGCTGTGCGGCCCCCCAAAGAAATGCCACCCCACACCATGACTGACCCACCGCAAAACCGGTCATGCTGGAGGATGTTGCAGGCAGCAGAACGTTCTCCATGGCGTCTCCAGACTCTGTCACGTCTGTCACACGTGCTCAGTGTGAACCTGCTTTCATCTGTGAAGAGCACAGGGCGCCAGTGGCGAATTTGCCAATCTTGGTGTTCTCTGGCAAATGCCAAACGTCCTGCACGGTGTTGGGCTGTAAGCACAACCCCCACCTGTGGACGTCGGGCCCTCATACCACCTCGTTTCTGACCGTTTGAGCAGACACATGCACATTTGTGGCCTGCTGGAGGTCATTTTGCAGGGCTCTGGCAGTGCTCCTCCTGCTCCTCCTTGCACAAAGGTGGAGGTAGCGGTCCTGCTGCTGGGTTGTTGCCCTCCTACACGTCTCCTGATGTACTGGCCTGTCTCCTGGTAGCGCCTCCATGCTCTGGACACTACGCTGACAGACACAGCAAACCTTCTTGCCACAGCTCGCATTGATGTGCCATCCTGGATGAGCTGCACTACCGGAGCCACTTGTGTGGGTTGTAGACTCCGTCTCATGCTACCACTAGAGTGAAAGCACCGCCAGCATTCAAAAGTGACCAAAACATCAGCCAGGAAGCATAGGAACTGAGAAGTGGTCTGTGGTCACCACCTGCAAAACCAGTCCTTTATTGGGGGTGTCTTGCTAATTGCCTATAATTTCCACCTGTTGTCTATTCCATTTGCACAACAGCATGTGACATTTATTGTCAATCAGTGTTGCTTCCTAAGTGGACAGTTTGATTTCACAGAAGTGTGATTGACTTGGAGTTACATTGTGTTGTTTAAGTGTTCCCTTTAATTTTTTTGAGCAGTGTATTTTTACTTAAGTACTTTACACAACTGATTTAAATAAACCAATACCATTGGCTAATAAAGAGGTTCACATTTTGCACATATGTATTTTGTGTATTTTGTCTTCTATTTTATTACAAGAGTGTTGACAACCTCTGGTGATTGCCAGTCTCATATTTGACCAACTATGTGTTTCAGGTGCATGTGTTACAGTTTGCTTCTGTTTGTGTGAAATATTGTAAGTAACTCTTTATTGTCATATAAAAACATCAATTTCCCTATCGCATCATGAACATGTACAGTTGAGTGACAGTTTCCCAATTTTGTCATATTCAGCACATGATAACAGTTTACCTTTGACGTGCTATTTGTGGACCATCTCTACAGCAGTGATATGATGACCACATCAGAGGAGCACTCAAAGTAGTAGAAGGGGCTCTGTAGTAAACCTCTCTTAACAAACTTAAAAACACCACGCTCTCTCAAGACACCGTTACAACAGAGATATTGACCTCAAAAACAATGCATCAAAATGTATGGCTATCGTTTACATGTGAGTCCCTTGACCTGACATAGCACAATAATATCTCTCCTACCATTATGTACTGTATTTCAAATAGAAAGGCCAGAATAACACAATGACTGGTGTGCTCTCGGATTGGCTTTCAATCTGGCGTGAGAGCTCCTGTATTGGCACAGTTGGTAGTATTTCTTGAACAGGACATGAGAAAAGGGAGAACTATGGCAGTGTCCCTCTGTTGGATCGCATGTTCAACTACAAACTGGTTTTTCGAGGTAGGGATAAAGTTCTGCTTTATCAAAGACCATATGAAAAATGCATGCAAACAAAAGAAAACACGAATCAAAAGAGGCCATGGGTACTGTTGATTTGCCTAGTGCGGTGCTGTTAGCTTTGGCTTGATTTGGTGTGGCTTACACAGTACAGTCTCATTACTTTAGCATGGTGCATTATTCTCTCAGTATTACCGTAGCCCAGTAACAGTACAGAATTTGGCTGTGGTCTAGAGCTGAAATAAAGAGAGACCAGAGGTCACTAGCCCACGCGAGCGCAGTACAGCTCAGCTTGGCTCAGCTCGGTAGTGTGAAAAGGGTCTCTCTGTGCTTTGGTCACTCGACCTGTGTGCCGCTAGCCTCTGTCTTCACAGCCTCCACCAGGAAGCTGAGCTCATTGCATAGGGTCTCGTGGCGGTAGGCCATGCGGATCTGAGCCACATTGGTCCGTCTAATGTCATTCCCCTCAGGCCCGTCCTGCAGGTAGTTGGCCCCCAGGAAGTGCTTCTTTTCCTGGCAGGAGTAAAGGGGGATATGTGTCACTAAATATGACAAGGCACACTGAGACATACTCAGGAGTTACATGAGGTGGTCAGGGATGGCTACATAAATCACTTATCAGGTGATGTCCTGGTGAGTTCTCCTGAGCTTAAGGAGGGTGAAAACATCTGTCACAGTCAGCAGGCACTACTATTGTTTACCTAAACACTACAATTTACCAAGCAGTTCTATTTACTGTACCTGGTGAGACAGACCACTCTGCAGTACACTGTTCCTGGCGATCTCACATGTGTCACAGGTGCTTAGCTTCCACAGCTGGGCAGCAATGGCATATTCCTCCATCAAGGCCTCCTGCAGCATGGACAAACAGACAGGGGTGAGTTTCCCCAAAGATTCTTTGCTAACATGCTACTTTATTTCACGCACAGAAGATTAACCGTCAAACACTGACTTTACAATTGTTACTCTCTGGTAGGTGTGCGGCTGGGTTGAGTAGATATAATTATTATGGTGATAGCTTCATCTTGCCTTCTGGTAGGCTAGTTGTAATTTCTGCCACATTGCTTACACCAATCCAATCCTTTCAGATCTACAGAAGTGCCCAGTGGCTCTGACCTTTGTGTAGTGGAACTGCATGGGGTCGTCGGTGGACAGGGACACACACAGGCCCTTCTGGAGGAACTCCTTGAGAGGATTCTTGGAGTACTCCAGGAACAGGCTGTTGTTGCTTAGAGGAGACATGGCGATGGGGACCTGGGCCAGGTAATACAGGTACTGCAGCACAGGACTCTGAGAAAGGAGAGATGGAAAGATGTCAACACTCCCTTGGTCTTGGCCATGGGTAGGGGGGAGGGAGGGTTGGTGGTGGGGTTGTTGGGACAGATGTGACAGCTAGGAGGGGTCTCACTATATTCCTGGCAGGTGGGATCTGGAGAAGGGGGGTTGGGATGGGAGGGTCAGCTGTATGGGGACCTGGGATCGTGGGAGGAGGGATGGAAAGAGGTTCTTATGGTCTTCCACAACCTTTCACATTTTTCACACATTGCCATGTTTAAATTGCACCATTTGTAACCTTAGAAAATATACCAAACTGTGCCATTGTATATTCTACTGCTGTTTCTCATGATTGGTAAAAAAAAAAAGATGTAACACCAAGTTCCAGGGAAAGCTTTCCCAATCCTCATTCTTTGATTGTGGAATTGTAGGTCTTTATTGTCTGATCCACCCTTAACATAACAGTCTGGTATGATAAAGACTTCAATAGACAGATGTAACATGTCTAAGTTCCATCTGATTATTTAAATACTCTGAATGTAGACCATTCAAAGTTAGCAAAAACACGAAGATCTGTCTGCAAAGGCAGACAGGTGGTTTTTAGTGTACTCGTTTCGACTTAGCTGAATAAGCTGCTGATTTGTCATGTGTGTCATCCCAGTGCTTGGGAAGTGAACAGGGTGGAGCTGTGTTGGCTAATGAAAAATGTCCTTTTGACACAAAGAAGCTGAATAAATGTTGAATGTTTCAGTTATCAGTAAGTGGGCTCTAAAATCAAGCACACAGCCATGCAATCTCCATAGACAAATATTGGCAGTAGAATGCTCAGTGACATTCAATGTGGCACCGTCATAGGATGCCACCTTTCCAACAATTCAGTTCGTCAAATTTCTGCCCTGCTAGAGCTGCCCCGGTCAACTGTAAGTGCTGTTATTTTGAAGTGGAAACATCTAGGAGCAACAACGGCTCCCCCACGAAGTGGTAGGCCACACAAACTCACAGAATGGCACTGCTGAAGCGCATAAATCATAAAAATTGTCTGTCCTCGGTTGCAACACTCACTACTGAGTTCCAAACTGCCTCTGGAAGCAATGTCAGCACAATAACTGTTTGTCAGGAGCTTCATGAAATGGGTTTCCATGGCCGAGCAGCCGCACACAAGCCTAAGATCACCATGCGCAATGCCAAGCGTCGGCTGGAGTGGTGTAAAGCTCGCCGTTATTGGACTCTGGCGCAGTGGAAATGCGTTCTCTGGAGTGATGAATCACGCTTCACCATCTGGCAGACGAATCTGGCTTTGGCGGATGTCAGGAGAACGCTACCTGCCCCAATGCATAGTGCCAACTGTAAAGTTTGGTGGAGGAGGAATAATGGTCTTGGGCGGTTTTCCATGATTCGGGCTAGGCCCCTTAGTTCCAGTGAAGGGAAATCTTAACGCTATAGCATAAAATGACAATTTAGACGATACTTTGCTTCCAACTTTGTGGCAACAGTTTTGGCAAGGCCCTTCCCTGTTTCAGCATGACAATGCCCCCGTGCACAAAGCGAGGTCCATACAGAAAGTTTTGTCAAGATCTGTGTGGAAGAACTTGACTGGCCTGCACAGAGCCCTGACCTCAACCCCATCGAACACCTTTGGGATGAATTGGAACGCCGACTGCGAGCCAGGCCTAATCGCCCAACATCAGTGCTCGACCTCACTAATGCTCTTGTGGCTGAATGGAAGCAAGTCCCAGCAGCAATGTTCCAACATCTAGTGGAAAGCCTTCCTAGAACAGTAGAGGCTGTTGTAGCAGCAAAGGGGGGACCAACTCCATATTAATGCCCATAATTTTGGAATGAGTGTTCGACGAGCAGGTGTCCACATACCTTTGATCATGTAGTGTAGATTAGACAGAAGGGAAAAGCTTCCATTCCCACTGAAAGGTGACTTCCGAGCTGTGTGGCTCAACACAGCTTTCAAAGATTATAATTCCTGTTACATGTAATCCGTTACTACCCAACCCTGGGCATGTTATAGGTAATGATTAGGGGTCAGAGTAGAGGTTTCTGACCTTCTTCAGGTTGAGGCCGTGGGAGATGTTGTCGGCCGTGAGGAAGGCAGAGACCAGGTGGGTGATGGAGCCGGCCTCGCCACAGTGGGGCCGGAACTGGAAGGTGTTGAGGCCTCGTTCCCTGAGGGAAAACAAAGAATGACGCATTACATTCCATGAAGACTAATTTTCATAACAATTTTATTGGACAAATAAAGTATGTATTATATATTGCTGAGTCTACCTTTAGTCATAGCAGTAGGCTACACATAGGAATACCTTCAGTACAGTACATGTTTTCCTGACACCCTGGTCAGGAGCAGTGACTTACTTCCTCAGGTTGTTGAGCACCATGATGTTGGCGTACATGTGGAAGAGGTAATAACTGTAGGGGGGGTTGTCACCTGAGGTCCACTCCTCAGGTTTGGGGCTCTTGTAGGAGAACATGTGGTCACTGTGTTTGGACTCATCATCCACGCTGTCGAACCCGGTCACCTACAGGACAGGAGGGATGGATCTGAGCAGGTACCATAGCTAATGCACTGTAAACATTTTAGCACTAAATGGCTGCCATACATGATGCTTGACCAACTCTCATACAATGTAAAATGCTTTGAGACCCAGGGGAAAGTACTACTGTATAAATGCAATCCAATACCAACATTTTATTATTAGGAGGAATATACTGTTTTTTATATACAGTGAGGGAAAAAAGTATTTGATCAGTCTATAATTTTAATGGTAGGTTTATTTGAACAGTGAAAGACAGAATAACAACAAAAAAATCAGTAAGTATTTGACCCCCTCTCAAATCAGAAAGATTTCTGGCTCCCAGGTGTCTTTTATACAGGTAACAAGCTGAGATTAGGAGAACACTCTTAAAGGGAGTGCTCCTAATCTCAGCTTATTACCTGTATAAAAGACCCCTGTCCACAGAAGCAATCAATCAATCAGATTCCAAACTCTCCACCATGGCCAAGACCAAAGAGCTCTCCAAGGATGTCAGGGACAAGATTGTAGACCTACACAAGGCTGGAATGGGCTACAAGACCATCGCCAAGCAGCTTGGTGAGAAGGTGACAACAGTTGGTGCGATTATTCGCAAATGGAAGAAACACAAAATAACTGTCAATCTCCCTCGGCCTGGGGCTCCATGCAAGATCTCACCTCGTGGAGTTGCAATGATCATGAGAACGGTGAGGAATCAGCCCAGAACTACACGGGAGGATCTTGTCAGCTGGCACATCTCAAGGCAGCTGGGACCATAGTCACCAAGAAAACAATTGGTAACACACTACGCCGTGAAGGACTGAAATCCTGCAGCGTCCGCAAGGTCCCCCTGCTCAAGAAAGCACATATACAGGCCTGTCTGAAGTTTGCCAATAAACATCTGAATGATTCAGAGGAGAACTGGGTGAAAGTGTTGTGGTCAGATGAGACCAAAATCGAGCTCTTTGGCATCAACTCAACTCGCCGTGTTTGGAGGAGGAGGAATGCTGCCTATGACCCCAAGAACACCATCCCCACCGTCAAACATGGAGGTGGAAACATTATGCTTTGGGGGGGTTTCTGCTAAGGGGACAGGACAACTTCACCGCATCAAAGGGACGATGGACGGGGCCATGTACCGTCAAATCTTGGGTGAGAACCTCCTTCCCTCAGCCAGGGCATTGAAAATGGATTGTGGATGGGTATTCCAGCATGACAATGACCCAAAACACGGCCAAATTTTTTTTGGGGTTGCCTCTCGGGTCTCCGTCGTCGGCACAGTTGGCACCATTTCACCTCTCCTACCTGGGCATCTACCTTCGCCCATGGCCCTTTCCCCGCAAATATCTCCTCCCATGACCACCATTTGCCCACCTGTGACATGGCTATTTGCTCTTCCTGGGCACGCTGCTTGGTCCTCGTTTGGTGGGATCTTCTGTCACGGTCGTTTACAGACGGGACGGACCGAGGCGCAGCGTGATATGCATACATGTTTATTTAAATGAATAAACAACCAACAAAACAACAAACCAACGAAACGTGAAGTCCAACACAACACAACACAACACAACACAACACAACACAACACAACACAACACAACACAACACAACACAACACAACACAACACAACACAACACAACACAACACAACACAACACAACACAACACAACACAACACAACACAACACAACACAACCCACTAGTGCCAATAGGCTGCCTAAGTATGGACCCCAATCAGAGACAACGAGCGACAGCTGCCTCTGATTGGGAACCACACCGGCCAACATAGAAATACACATACTAGAAAACCAACATAGAAATACACAACATAGAACATACACACCCTGACTCAACATATACGAGTCCCCTGAGTCAGGGCGTGACACACACCTACTCATTCAAGGGTTTTTCTTTATTTTTACAATTTTCTACATTGTAAAATAATAGTGAAGACATCAAAACTATGAAATAACACATATGGAATCATGTAGTAACCAAAAATGTGTTAAACAAATCAAAATCTATTTTATATTTGAGATAATTCAAAGTAGCCACCCTTTGCCTTGACAGCTTTGCACACTCTTGGCATTCTCTCAACCAGCGTCACCTGGAATGTTTTTCCTTCTGTCTTGAAGGAGTTCCCACATATACTGAGCACTTGTTGGCTGCTTTTCCTTCACTCTGCTGTCCAACTAATCCCAAACCATCTCAATTGAGTTTAAGTATTGTGGAGGCCAGGTCATCTGATGCAGCACTCCATCACTCTCCTTCTTGGTCAAATAGCCCTTACACAGCCTGGTGGTGTGTTGGGTCATTCGCCTGTTGAAAAACAAATGATTGTCCCACTAAGCCCAAACCAGATGGGATGGCATATCGCTGCAGAATGCTGTGGTAGCCATGCTGGTTAAGTGTGTCTTGAATTCTAAATAAATCACAGACAGTGTCACCAGCAAAGCACCCCCACACCATCACACCTCCTCCTCCATGCTTCATGTGTCACAAGTGTAGAGAGGAGTAGGCAGGAGGCAGTCGCAGGTTTGGAACTACTGAATTTATTAAAGCACCGTAGCTTAAAGCGGGACGAAACCCACAGTGCAAAATATAAAGTACTCAAGAAATAGTAGGAGAGATTCCGCTCAGGAAAACAAGCTACATATACAATGACCGACAAAGACAAATGACAGAGGGAGTATATATACAGTGATAGAGTGGGGATTGGAACCAGGTGTGTGTAATGATGACGAGACAAGTCCGGGGTTGATGAGTGAAGGGCGTTTGCCAGCAGCAGGTTCGGCAGCAGCTAGAAGGCTGGCGACGCCTGAGCTGGACAGGAGGGGGAGCCAAAGCGAAGGCTGGTGTGACATCGTGGGAACTACACATGCAGAGATCATCCGTTCACCTACACTGCGTCTCACAAAGACATGGCGGTTGTAACCAAACATCTCAAATTTGAACTCCAACCAAAGGACACATTTCCACCGGTCTAATGTCCATTGCTCGTGTTTCTTGGCCCAAGCAAGTCTCTTCTTATTATTGGTGTCCTTTAGTAGTGGTTTATTTGCAGCAATTCGACCATGAAGGCCTGATTCACGCAGTCTCCTCTGGACAGTTGATGTTGAGATGTGTCTGTTACTTCAACTCTGTGAAGCATTTATTTGGGCTGCAATCTGAGGTGCAGTTAACTCTAATGAACTTATCCTCTGCAGCAGAGGTAACTCTGGGTCTTCCTTTCCTGTGGCGGTCCTCATGAGAGCCAGTTTCATTATAGCGCTTGATGGTTTTTGCGACTGCACTTGAAGAAACTTTCAAAGTTCTTCACATTTTCCGGATTGACTGGAATTTCCACAAATTAACTTTTAACAAGGCACACCTGTTAATTGAAATGCATTCCAGGTGACTACCTCATGAATCTGGTTGAGAGAATGCCAATAATGTGCAAAGCTGTCTTCAAGGCAAAGGGTGGCTACTTTGAAGAATCTCAAATATAACATATATTTTGATTTGTTTAACACTTTTTTGGTTACTACATGTTTCCATATGTGTTATTTCATATTTGTGATGTCTTCACAATTATTCTACAATCTAAAAATAAAGAAAAACCTTTGAATGAGTAGGTGTGTCCAAACTTTTGACTTACAGTACGCACACAGGTCGAGAGAAAATATGTATATGACAGACAGTGACACAAGGACAGACAGTGACACATTCAATACCGCCTTGCACACTCTTGCCTGCATCTATCTTATCTAGTCCAACAGTTACAAACGAGAGCTTCTATTGGACAAATTCAGGTATTTTTATCCCCGTTTGGCAGAATGAATACACCCCTGATCACTAATAAACACAGTTCACTTTCACAGTTCACCTCTATGCACTCTCCTCCTCTCACCTTTTCCATCGGTTTGTGGACTTCACTGAACAACACATCAGCTGTAAGTGACCAGGCGAAAAAACCTTTCCAAGCCAAACCATGTCATAACCGCTACACACTGCCTACATCGTTGTCCCCATATTACAGTGGGGAGAACAAGTATTTGATACACTGCCGATTTTGCAGGTTTTCCTACTTACAAAGCACGTAGAGGTCTGTAATTTTTTATCATAGGTACACTTCAACTGTGAGAGACGGAATCTAAAACAAAAATCCAGAAAATCACATTGTATGATTTTTAAGTAATTAATTTGCATTTTATTGCATGACATAAGTATTTGATCACCTACCAACCAGTAAGAATTCCGTCTCTCACAGACCTGTTAGTTTTTCTTTAAGAAGCCCTCCTGTTCTCCACTCATTACCTGTATTAACTGCACCTGTTTGAACTCGTTACCTGTATAAAAGACACCTGTCCACACACTCAATCAAACAGACTCCAACCTCTCCACAATGGCCAAGACCAGAGAGCTGTGTAAGGAAATCAGGGATAAAATTGTAGACCTGGGATGGGCTACAGGACAATAGGCAAGCAGCTTGGTGAGAAGGCAACAACTGTTGGCGCAATTATTAGAAAATGGAAGAAGTTCAAGATGACGGTCAATCACCCTCGGTCTGGGGCTCCATGCAAGATCTCACCTCGTGGGGCATCAATGATCATGAGGAAGGTGAGGTATCAGCCCAGAACTACACGGCAGGACCTGGTCAATGACCTGAAAAGAGCTGGGACCACAGTCTCAAAGAAAACCATTAGTAACACACTACGCCGTCATGGCTTAAAATCCTGCAGCGCACGCAAGGTCCCACTGCTCAAGCCAGCGCATGTCCAGGCCCGTCTGAAGTTTGCCAATGACCATCTGGAGGATCCAGAGGAGGAATGGGAGAAGGTCATGTGGTCTGATGAGACAAAAATAGAGTGTTTTGGTCTAAACTCCACTCGCCGTGTTTGGAGGAAGAAGAAGGATGAGTACAACCACAAGAACAGCATCCCAACCATGAAGCATGGAGGTGGATACATCATTCTTTGGGGATGTTTTTCTGCAAAGGGGACAGGACAACTGCACCGTATTGAGGGGAGGATGGATGGGGCCATGTATCGCGAGATCTTGGCCAACAACCTCCTTCCCTCAGTAAGAGCATTGAAGATGGGGTCGTGGCTGGGTCTTCCAGCATGACAACGACCCGAAACACACAGCCAGGGCAACTAAGGAGTGGCTCCGTAAGAAGCATCTCAAGGTCCTGGAGTGGCCTAGCCAGTCTCCAGACCTGAACCCAATAGAAAATCTTTGGAGGGAGCTGAAAGTCCGTATTGCCCAGTGACAGCCCCGAAACCTGAAGGATCTGGAGAAGGTCTGTATGGAGGAGTGGGCCAAAAACCCTGCTGCAGTGTGTGCAAACCTGGTCAAGACCTACAGGAAACGTATGATCTCTGTAATTGCAAACAAAGGTTTCTGTACCAAATATTAAGTTCTGCTTTTCTGATGTATCAAATACTTATGTCATGCAATAAAATGCAAATGAATTACTTAAAAATCATACAATGTGATTTTCTGGATTTTTGTTTTAGATTCCGTCTCTCACAGTTGAAGTGTACCTATGATAAAAATTACAGACCTCTACATGCTTTGTAAGTAGGAAAACCTGTAGCTAAAGTAACGTCCTAGTCAACATAATGATAGCTAATACAACTAATACGTTAGAAACCCGCTACAATCATGCAGTAACGTTACAGTGTATAGTCAGTAAGCAGTTACACTGGCGGGCCGTTGCAATAAATTAATAAAACCAAAAGCTTACCTTGACTTGGAAGAGTTCCAGTGTTGTGTTGGATAGTCATAGCCAGCTAGTTAACATAGCATCTCTCTTTGAGCCAGGTGTTTGAGTAACTAAACTAGCCAGCTGCATTTGCTAGCTAAGTAAGTGAAACTGAATGTGAAAAAAAGGACAATCTCTCTTTCTCTTGCTTCTCCTTCATTTTTGAAGAAATTAATTTGTTGAAAACTGTTTAACTATTGTCTTTCTCTCTCTTTGAGTCAACTACTCACCACATTTTATGCATTGCAGTGCTAGCTAGTTGTAGCTTATGCTTTCAGTACTAGATTCATTCTCGGATCCCTTGATTGGGTGGACAACATGTCAGTTCATGCTGCAAGAGCTCTGATAGGTTGGAGGACATCCTCCGGAAGTTGTCATAATTACTGTGTAAGTCTATGGAAGGGGGTGAGAACCAAGAGCCTCCTAGGTTTTGTACTGAAGTCAATGTACCAAGAGGAGGACAGAAGCTAGCTGTCCTTCGGCTACACCATGGTGCTACCCTGCAGAGTGCTGTTGAGGCTACAGTAGACCTTCATTGCAAAACATTTGTATTTTAATCAATTATTTGGTGACATGTGAATATATTTATCTAAAAAGGTTAAATTTTTTAATGTTTTACAATTTTTGTTTTTATGAAATTCACTGAGGAGGATGGTCCTCCCCTTCCTCCACTGAGGAGCCTCCACTGGGTGGCAGCATCATGCTGTGGGGATGTTTTTCAGCGGCAGGGACTGGGAGACTAGTCAGGATCGAGGGAAAGATGAACGGAGCAAAGTACAGAGAGATCCTTGATGAAAACCTGCTCCAGAGCGCTCAGGACCTCAGACTGGGGCAAAGGTTCACCTTCCAACAGAACAACGACCCTAAGCACACATCCAAGACAAGGTTGAATGTCCTTGAGTGGCCCAGCCAGAGCCCGGTTTTGAACCCCATCTAACATTCTTGGAGAGACTTGAAAATAGCTGTGCAGCGACGCTCCCCATCCAACCTGACAGAGCTTGAGAGGATCTGCAGAGAAGAATGGGAGAAACTCCCCAAATACAGGTGTGCCAAGCTTGTAGCGTCATACCCAAGAAGACTCAAGGCTGTGATCGCTGCCAAAGATGCTTCAAGTACTGAGTAAAGGGTCTGAATACAAAAAAATGTTTTGAATCCGTTTTAGAATAAGGCTGTAATGTAACAAAATGTGGAAAAAGTCAAGGGGTCTGAATACTTTCCGAATGCACTGTATATAGTTATTTCCCTATTTCTGACATGGAAAATCAGTCTGATAAAGTTGAGCTACCCTGCTGTGTGTTGTAAATACTCACGTATTTCAAGAAAATGTGTATCTCCTTGTTCTTTTGTGGATTGACTGTAGCCTCGAACAGTGGGAGGAAAATATTCTCCAACAGTTTGGCGAAGTTCTGTATTATCTTCTTCGACTTGAAAATGTCACTGCAAGACAAAATGTTACATTTCTGAAACATATCTTTAGATAGACAGATGTAATTTGCTTGATCATTGTAAGACTAATGATGGATTAAATTCAATTATTTGTTGATCAATAATAATGCTGACAACTGCCTTTCTTTTTTCAAGTTGCAGCACCATTCCTACTATCTTTTGTGTGACTAAAACACTCTTAGAAAAAATGGTTCCAAAATGGTTCTTCGGCTGTCCCCATAGGAGCACCCTTTTTGGTTCCAGGTAGAACCCTTTTTTTCTAAGAGTGTCGGCCCACCATTGGTATTTGCAAACAAGAGCTGGGAATCAATTGGTTCCAAGTTAAATAACAACCAGTAAATTGACCATCACCTTGGTTTACAATGTAACATGTCCTATTTTACACATCTCCATTGCCACTTACAACTAGTGAAGTCTTACAAAGACCATTATGGTTGAAGAATTATAGTACCACCACCCTAGAGATCAGCATTGAGAGCAGCATTCCCTTATCTTCCCTTCTCCCTGTGGCACTTACTAGATCCTGGGCACCTGGATGATCCATCGCATGTTGGGGGAGTGAACCTTGTGCTGGATGAACCATGAGGCCAGGCTCTCCCACTCATCAGGGGAGCGGCCGTAGATGGACATACGGGGCTCTGCGTGCTGGTACTTACTCTCCTCCAGCTCATGAGCCACTTCCTGTTATAGAGGAAGAGGAAAATAATTACAGTACGTTAGAGATGCCCATGATAGTGGAGTTGATATTGAGCATAAGTTGATCCTATACCTTGATGATCCGTGCAAAGTATTCCCCTTTGATGTAGTTGTCTGTTTTCAGGAAAATCTCTCTGAGTTCGCTTGCTCCCACAGGGTTGTACTTGGAGTTGAACTTATCAAAGCGGTGGAATGTTTGCCTTCCCTAATAGAGTAAACATTTATAATTTATTACATGCTTTTGTCAACAATGGCAGTTTAGCACCACTATCATTGTGATCCTCAAACACAAGTTACATGGAACCTACTGCCAAACTGCAATTGTTTAAAGACATACTTCTGAATATTCATATATGCATTATAAAGGTGTTATGAACTGCTTATGAACAGTTTAATCGGTATGCCGAATAGGTTATTAAATGTGTTAAAAAACGTGATATTATTTCAAGCATTGGAGCACGTAAGTGTTTCTGGAACATTCTTACAGCGTGTACGTCCAGGGAGTCCACAGTGAGGTCATAGGGGTCCATGGCCAGGGTGTCAAACACCTGTTTCAAGGTGATCATCTGGCCCCCCTTCTCCAGCACCACGCGGTCTGCCTCGGTCTTGTAGGTGGTCTGGATGAACTTCAGCAGGTGCTTCTGGTTCATGCAAGCGGCTGCGTGGATGTGAGTGTCTACCTGTATTTATGAGGAGGCATAAGACAGACATATTTTGTCAGCTTGTTCTAAAGCACAGCTTGAGTCAGTGAGATGTAATGTATGACCATCTAATCATGGGAGTTTCAACCCTTTTATTTGCATTACATCTTATACTCTATACACTACCGTTCAAAAGTTTGGTGTCACTTAGAATTGTCCTTGTTTTAAATGAAAACATACATTAAATTAGTTTGAATAGGAAATATAGCAAAATGAATAGGAAATGTATTCATTGACAAGATTAGAAATAATGATTTTTAATTGAAATAATAATTGTGTCCTTCAAACTTTGCTTTCGTCAAAGAATCCTCAATTTGCCACAATTACAGCCTTGCAGACCTTTGGCATTCTAGTTGTCAATTTGTTGAGGTAATATGAAGAGATTTCACCCCATGCTTCCTGAAGCACCTCCCACAAGTTGGATTGCCTTGATTGGCACTTCTTACGTACGATACGGTCAAGCTGCTCCCACAACAGCTCAATAAGGCTGAGATCCGGTGACTGTGCTGGCCACTCCATTATAGACAGAATACCAGCTGACTGCTTCTTCCCTAAATAGTTATTGCATAGTTTGGAGCTGTGCTTTGGGTCATTGTCCTGTTGTAGGAGGAAATTGGTTCCAATCAAGCGCCGTCCACAGGGTATGGCATGGCGTTGCAAACAAAATGGAGTGATAGCCTTCCTTCAAGATCCCTTTTACCCTGTACCAATATCCCACTTTACCACCACCAAAGCAACCCCAGACCATCACATTGCCTCCACCATGCTTGACAGATGGCATCAAGCATTCCTCCAACATCTTTTCATTTGGTCTGCGTCTCACAAATGTTATTCTTTGTGATCCGAACACCTCAAACTTCAATTCGTCTGTCCATAACACTTTTTTCCAGTGTCTGTGTTCTTTGACCATCTTAATATTTTCTTTTTATTGGCCAGTCTGAGATATGGCTTTTTCTTTGCAACTCTGCCTAGAAGGTCAGCATCCCGGAGTCGCCTCGTCACTGTTGACGTTGAGACTGGTGTTTTGCCGGTACTATTTAATGAAGCTGCCAGTTGAGGACCTGTGAGGCGTCTGTTTCTCAAACTAGACACTAATGTATTTGTCCTCTTGCTTAGTTGTGCACCGGGGCCTCCCACTCCTCTTTCTATTCTTGTTAGAGCTAGTTTGCGCTGTTCTGTGAAGGGAGTAGTACACAGCATTGTACGAGATCTTCAGTTTCTTGGCAATTTCTTGCATGGAATAGCCTTAATTTCTCAGAACAAAAATAGACTGACGAGTTACAGAAGAAGGTTCTTTGTTTCTGGCAATTTTGATTCTGTAATCAAACCCACAATTGTTGATGCTCCAGATACTCAACTAGTCTCAGGAAGGCCAGTTTTATTGCTTCTTTAATCAGCACAACAGTTTTCAGCTGTGCTAACATAATTGCAAAAGGGTTTTCTAATGATCAATTAGCCTTTTAAAATGATAAACTTGGATTAGTAAACACAACGTGCCATTGGAACACAGGACTGATGGTTGCTGATAATGGGCCTCCGTACGCCTATGTAGATATTCCATAAAAAATCAGCCATTTCCAGCTACAATAGCCATTTACAACATTAACAATGTCTACACTGTTTTTCTGATCAATTTTATATTTTAATTGACAAGGAAATGTATAAGTGACCCCAAGCTTTTGAATGGTAGTGTACATCACCAACCTTCCTGACGTTATAGAAGTCTCTGTGAGGTACACCTTTCAGCTCCTTCAACTCAGCCATCTCATTCAACATCTCATGCAGATAAAACTTGGAGGCCACAAAGTTCAGTCGTCTGTGGCAGTAGGTTTTCCTGGAAGAAGAATGAGATGACATTAGAAACACTGTAATAGAGGGGTCATTGGGAATTGGGCAACAGTGGGAGGTGGTGATATTGGTGGTGGGGTGCTCACGTGGGCCCGTCTGCGATCATGGCGAGGACATGGCTGAGGTCTATCGCGAAGGTCTCCAAGTCGGGGTAGGGCAGGCTGTGGGGCTGCTGCTGCTTCAGGGCCTCTGCATCGTCGTACACGTACACGATGCCGTCCTTCATCTGCAGCGAGTAGTTCAGGTCGTCAGGTATGCCCTCCGTAGTGTACGGGTCCTCCCCCTCTCGAGGGCAGGGGCACATGTCTGCAGAGGACAGGATTAAATAAGTGGACAGAGGGAAGAGTGGAGAGAGTGAGAGGAAACGACAGAAGAAGAGGATGAGTGTCTCGAATTGGAGTTACTTTTCCTATGAGTCCTTTTCAGAAATAATCAAGGCAAAGCTGTTTCTAGGGCTCTTTGCCCCAAAGTCTTATACTGTATCTATCACATTGATGAGCAGGTAGCTGGTATGTGGTTGATGCTGGATGTGTACAATGTGATTCTCTACCTGGCAAGATCTCGTCCTCCACGTTCCACTTCTGGTTCTCAGCGCTGCGGAGAAACTGGGCGGTGGTCCTGTGGAAGCGGTGGTAGGCCAGCCTGGAGTACTTCTCTCTGATGAACAGGGCCTTCATCAGGGTCTTGGCTGCCTGCTCATAGTCCTCCACTGTGATCTGGGAATGAAGTGTGTTGACAGGCCATTATAGGCAATACACTGTCATTAGAAATGGCAACTCCTAGAAGTATTGTTTCCAAGCTAGCTCTTGCCTTGGTATAATTTTTTGGGGGATCATTGCATGAAGTATATGACATGATTTGTGATGTGATTAAATTAGATCATACAAGTATCATATTATTGTATGACGTCGCTTACCCCTGCACAATAATCTCCGCTGATGGTGACCCTCTGGAACTCTGGGGAGTTCTCTGGGATACTAGGGCAGACAGGGGCGCCAGGGGAAAGCAGAGGGGTGACTACAGACATAGCCCACTCTGGATTGATGTTGAAGGAAATGGGGACCTGCTGAGATACCGACTGGTAACGCTTAACCTTAAAACTCTTCTTCCTGGAGAGACCAACATCATACAAGTGGATAAGTGGACATTCCGGACCCTAGTCTCCTTTTTAACTCAATGTCATTCAAGTCACTTGGGGAAAATAATCCTCACTGAAAATGTCTACATTTGAAGATCAGTTCATTTCAGTGACTTGACATGAACTGAAATACTTTGAAATTGACTCCCAGTGTCCCTGACCTATTAGACCCATTAGTTTATCTGTGCCCTCTGACCTCTTGACGCTTTCCTCAGAGTACTGCTCGGCGATCTCCTTGAGCATCTCCATCTCCCGGTCCTGGTGCAGGCCGATGGGGCAGTCCTCAGGCACAGTGTACATGGACAGGGCATCCTTGGTGTCCTCCTCCTTCAACGCCGAGGCGTACACCTTCTCTGCCAGAAGACGCACCGACTCATCCACCTCGCTCAGCGAGATCTTAGGGAACTGACGCGGCATCTCTACTGAAACAAAGGAACACACACGTACTCTGACTATCACAGATATGCTTTTACTATGCAGGATTGAAGTATACTGTATTCGTGAAATATACTGGTATTTTTTTAGGTTTCAAACACACAGTTGTGACATTGTCCTTTATAATTGAGTTATAAAATGACTATAAATGACTTATAAATTAAGGCTGTTGGTATGATTATTATATTATCTATGATGAAGTACTACTGCTGTTACGGAAAATAAAACAGTATCTTAGCAGAGGCAGTAAATAACTACAGGGTAAGCAGGAGACTCACACACAACAGGCTGAATCTGAGAGCATGGTGTAATGGGGACACGTGTGTTTCGTAACACCTCAGCTTAAATCACTGCAGTTAACATGTCCTTGAGTGTCCTTGTCTCCTGTTTCTATGTGCCTTCATTTGCTGCGTCATAATCATGTTACAGTAAACAAAACTATTCACCAAAAAGGTCATGTTACAGAGACAGAGTCACCTTTGACCTTCTGGATCAGAGGTCAGTCATTGAGCATGAAAAGGAAAATCGTTCACCCACCCAGCCTCTCTGTCTCCAATTATCTGTCTCAGTGACTCTATACATTTTGTTTCTAAAGCATTTTTTGACTGTGATACAGACAAAATGGCCTTGATAATGTGTTGAGTATGCATAAAATCGTGTGAAGAGTAGTGTGTGATACATACTGTAGTAGGATATGTCACAGTTCATGGGATAGCATGAGCTCATGGCTGATTATGACCATATTAGGTGGACCATATTAGGTGACTGCCTCCCCCCTCCTCACAAAAAAGGTTTAGAAATGATTCCTTTCTTGTTCTACAGAATTGCCCATAGGCTTGGTTCAGGGTAGATCTGGTAACTGTGATATTTGTTTCTGCCTGGCAGTTTCACAAAACCACTGTTGTCACGACTTCCGCCGAAGCTGCCCCCCTTCCTAGTTCGAGCAGGCTTCGGCGTTCGTCGTCACCGGAGTACTTGCTACTGCCGATACCATTCTCATCACTCCACTTGTCATGTCTTGTCAATCACACATACCTGGTGCTCATTCCCCTAATTAGTATGTGTATAAGTGTTCCCTCTGTTCCCCTTGTCTTTGTGAGTGATTGTTTTGTTGTGAGAGCGTTTAGCTCGGTTGAGCTACATTTCACTGTGTTATTGCCAAGGTGGATGTTTTCCCTTGTACAGTTTCGTTTGACGCTTGGGGCGTTTGATTTATGCAAACAGATTAAACTCTGGACTTCGGTATTTTACCTCCTGCGCCTGACTCCTTTTTTCACACCTCGTCACAGAATCACTCACCTGATCTGATATGGAGTCAGCACGAGAAGGCCGCATGCCTGGAGTTGTGGCAAGGGTCCAGGAGCATTCCTCGATGTTGGCCAGCTTGGGGGAAGCGATGGATCGGGTTCTTCAGGTGGTAGAACGCCTGGAGAGGAGAGGATCCGATCTATCGAGACCAGCTGGTCAACCGGATCCAGCCACCTACACCCCAGCCCCTGGAGGGATCCAGATATCCCGGCCACCGGCGTTTGACGGGACTGCAGCGCGCTGTAAGGGTTTCCTACTCCAACTGGAGTTGTATTTCTCCAGCATCAGACCGGAGCCCTGGGAGCGGGAGAAGGTATCCATCCTAATTTCCTGCCTTTGTGGAGAGCCCTGGAGTGGGCCAACGTGGTATGGAATGAGGGAGGTACCACGTTGAAGAACTACGGGGAGTTTACTCGCCTCTTTAGGGCCGTTTTTGATCACCCGCCTGAGGGTCGAGAGGCGGGCGAACGACTGGTTCATCTAAGGCAGGGGACGAGGACCGCTCAGGACAACGCGCTGGAGTTCCGGACGCTGGCAGCGGGGTCCGGGTGTAACGAGCGGGCCCTGACAGACCATTTCCAGTGCCACCTAAGGGAGGACGTCCGATGGGAGCTAGCCTGCCGGGATGCCATGCTATCGTTCTCCCAACTGGTGGACATGGCCATCCGGCTGGACAATCTGCTAGCAGCCAGAGGACATCCTGGTAGGGGTCTGCCCATTTCCACTCCGGACGACTCTGACCCCGAGCAGATGGAGCTGAGGGGAGCCGCTTTTCGAGAGAGCGCAGGAGGACAGCGACAGTGCCACTCTGGTGGCACGAAGGGACAATCCACCTCATGTCGCTGTCAACGTTCTTTTGGGGCTGGAGGCGGTAGGCAGGGTACTCACGCATCACCCCAGGTAACGAACACCCAAACGTGTTCAGAGCCCTTTGCGGCGCACTGTACTTTATCTATCTCGTTTCCAGATCACTTGGTCGGTTCCCAGTGTAAGGCGCTAGTCGATTCAGGCACAGCTGGGAATTTTATGGACAGGGCATTTGCACACCGTCAAAGCATTTCATTGGTTCCCCTAACCATTCCACTCCCCATCAGAGCACTAGATAGTCGACCATTAAGGGTCCGGGTTGGTTAAGGAAGTTACTGTACCAGTCACCATGATTACGCAGGAGACACATGTTGAGCAGATCACCTTTATGATCATTGAGTCTCCTGCTTACCCTGTAGTCTTGGGTATCCCGTGGTTAGCCCTTCACAACCCCAATTTCTCATGGCCGCAGAGGGTTCTTACGGGGTGGTCGCGTGAGTGTCCAGGTAGGTGTCTAGGTGTTTCCGTTGGTGCAACCACGGTGGTGCACATTCCCCCCGAATACCATGATCTGGCTCTCCCGTTTTCCAAGACGCAAGCGACTAAATTACCACCTCATCGGGAGGGGGATTGCGCGATAAACCTTCGGGTAGATGCTGTACCTCCCAGGAGTCATGTGTGTCCCCTGTCGCAGGCTGAAACGGAGGCTATGGAAATATATGTCACCGAGTCCCTGCGCCAGGGGTATATACATCCCTCCACTTCACCTGCCTCCTCGAGTTTCTTCTTTGTGAAGGAGAAAGATGGCAGTTTAAGCCCATGCATTGATTATCGACCACTGAATAATGTGACGGTACGATTTAGTTATCCTCTTCCCCTCATTCCTTCAGTGATTGAGTCAATGCATGGGGCCCGTTTTTTCACCAAATTAGAACTCAGGAGTGACTACAACCTGGTGCGTATTCGGAAAGGGGATGAGTGGAAAACAGCATTCAGCACAACCTCGGGTCATTATGAATACCTGGTGATGCCCTACGGTTTGATGAATGCTCTATGGGTTTTCCAGTCCTTTGTGAACGAGGTGTTTCGGAACATGCTTAGTCGCGGTGTGGTGGTCTACATCGATGACATCCTGGTGTATTCCGCTACGCGCGCTGAGCATGTGTCCCTGGTTCGCAAAGTACTGGTCCGACTGCTGGAAAATTATCTTTATGCCAAGGCAGAGAAGTGTGAGTTTTTCCAGCAGTCAATCTCCTTCCTCGGATATCGCATTACCACCACAGGTGTGGAGATGGAGGGAGACCGCATTGCAGCCGTGCGTAATTGGAAGACTCCAACCACGGTAAAGGAGGTGCAGCGCTTCCTTGGCTTTGACAACTACTATCGAAGGTTTATTCAGGGTTTGGCAAGGTCGCAGCTCCCATTACCTCCTTGTTGAAGGGTGTGCCATCCCGGCTCCGCTGGTCTGCTGAGGCTGATTTGGCATTCAGTAGATTGCGGGGTCTGTTCACCTCAGCCCCGGTGCTGGCCCACCCCGATCCATCACTACCGTTTATAGTGGAGGTGGATGCGTCCGAGGTAGGGATAGGAGCTGTCTTATCCCAACGCTCGGGCACGCCACCCAAGCTCCGCCCCTGTGCCTTCTTTTCTAAGAAGCTCAGCTTGGTGGAGCAGAACTACAGCGTTGGTGATCGGGAGCTGCTGGCTGTTGTCCGAGCTTTGACGGTGTGGAGACATTGGCTCGAAGGGGTGAAACACCCTTTCCTCGTCTGGACAGACCACCATAACCTGGAGTACATTCGGGCAGCGAGGAGGCTGAATCCTTGCCAGGCCAGGTGGGCCCTCTTCTTCACCCGGTTTGATTTCACACTCTCATACATTCCGGGTACGAAGAACGTGAAGGCAGACGCACTGTCTCGGCTGTATAACACAGAGGAGAGGCCCAGAGACAACACCCGCATACTCCCGGCCTCATGCATGGTGGCGCCGGTAGTATGGGCGATGGATGTAGATATAGCGCAGGCATTACGCACAGATCCATCTCCACCGCAGTGTCCAGCTGGGCTGCAGTACGTGCCTGCGCTTATCCGTGATCGTCTGATCTACTGGGCACACACGTCACCCTCCTCTGGTCACCCAGGTATCGATCGTACAATGCGCTGCCTGACCGAGAAGTACTGGTGGCCTACCTTGGCTAAGGATGTGAGGATGTATGTTTCCTCATGCTCAGTGTGTGCCCAGAGTAAGGCACCTAGGCACCTCCCAGCGAGTAAGCTACAACCTTTACCAGTTCCACAACGACCATGGTCTCACCTGAATATTGACTTTCTCACTGATTTTCCCCTCTCCCAAGGTAACACCACTATCCTGGTCGTTGTGGACCGCTTTTCAAAGTCCCGCCGCCTCCTTCCTCTGCCCGGTCTCCCCATGGCCCTACAAACTGCAGAGGCTCTGTTTACTCACGTCTTCCGGCACTACGGGGTACCAGAGGATATAGTGTCCGACCAAGGTCCCCAGTTCACATCTAGAGTCTGGAAGAAGTTCATGGAACGTCTGGGGGTCTCGGTCAGCCTGACCTCTGGTTTTCACCCCGAGAGCAATGGGCAGGTGGAAAGGGTGAATCAAGATGTGGGTAGGTTCCTGCGGACCTACTGACAGGAACGGCCGGGGGAGTGGTCAGTGTTCCTGCCATGGGCAGAATATGCTCAGAACTCTCTCCGCCACTCCTCCACTAACCTAACACCCTTCCAATGTGTTTTGGGTTACCAACCGGTCCTGGCACCGTGGCACCAGAACCAGACCGAGGATCCCGCAGTGGATGACTGGTTTCGGCGCGCGGAGGAGACTTGCGACGCTGCCCACATTCGCCTCCAGTGCGCCGTACGTCGTCAGAAGGCCAACGCTGACCGCCACCGCAGGGAGGCCCCGGTGTTCGTACCGGGGGATCAGGTCTGGCTCTCGACCCGGAATCTGCCCCTCCGCCTGCCCTGCCGGAAGCTGAGCCCGCTGTTTGTGGGGCCGTTTAAAGTCCTGAGGATAATAAACGAGGTGGCATACAGGTTGTTACTCCCCCCTGATTACCGTATTAACCCCTCGTTTCATGTGTCTCTCCTCAGGCCGGTGGTAGCTGGTCCGCTCCAGGAGTCTGAGGTACGGGAGGTTCCTCCACCTCCTCTGGACATTGAGGGGGCCCCGCCGTACTCGGTCCGTTCCATCCAAGGTGGATGTTTTCCCTTGTACAGTTTCATTTGACGCTTGGGGCGTTTGATTTATGCAAACGGATTAAACTCTGGACGGATTAAACTCCGGCCACAATGCATGAGGCCGGGAGTATGCGGGTGTTGTCTCTGGGCCTCTCCTCTGTGTCTGGATGGTATTTTACCTCCTGCGCCTGACTCCTTCTTTCACACCTTGTCACAGTTGTGCAACAAACATGGTTTCATTCACATCTTTCAGTTCTGTGGTCTGTTTCTGTGTTGTAGCACAAAAACAACTCCATTCACATTAAATGACACAGAATATTCCCAGTCAGACCAAGCGGACAGAGAAAATGAGGGGTTAACAATCTTGAGGTCCATTTCTACTGTAAAAGGCAAAGACAACCTACAGTGTTTGTTGTTTTAGTATGCAGTTATTTGCAGACTATATTACTCTTGGTTCCCAGGACCTTGTATATTTTAAATGTTTATTTGTGTAGCCCTCAAGCCTTACATTATCGTGTTTCCATTTGCAACCAACTGATTCTGCTGATTCACTTAGCTTAGCCATTTTGGAGTGACACAACTTTGGTTGCTATCCAACTCCCAGTCTACAATGCTTGCTGTGTTCTTATTTTATTGACCATGTCTCCACATGTGACTATTAATACTAGTGCCACTGTTAGGGTAGCATCTGTGACTGAGTGGGTCAGTTGGCCAGTTCCCCAGTCAGACGTCACGGATACTGTGTAGAACGACAAGCAGGGAAAAGGAACATTAAGCACCACCCTATCAAATGAGTGCTTCGATGTTGACTCACTTTCACTAAATGTTGACATGGAACTCAAGCCAACTAAGATCATTCAACAACCCCAGTGCCTTAAAATAGGCCTACAATGCTTTGGAACATTTCCCCCATGTTCCTCGGCCAGCGCCTCTAGGAAGGCCGCATTTCCGACGAGTCGTCCCAACAACAGCTGGGCAAGTCTCATCAAATCAAATCAAATCAAATGTTATTTATCACATGCGCTGAATACAACTGGTGTAGACTTTACAGTGAAATACTTGTTTACGAACCTTTCCCAACGATGCAGAGTACAAGTACCAGATCAATGTGCAGAGGTACGAGGTACTTGAGGTATATACAGTGCATTCGGAAAGTATTCAGACCCCTTGACTTATTCCACATTTTGTTACGTTACAGCCTTATTCTAAATTTGATTAAATAGTTTTTTCCGCTTATCAATCTACACACAATACACCATAATGACAAAGCAAAAAAAAGGTTTGTAGACGTTTTTGCACATTTATTACAAATAAAAAACGGAAATATCACATTTACATAACTATTCACACACTTTACTCAGTACTTTGTTGACGCACCTTTGGCAGCGATTACAGCCTTGAGTCTTCTTGTTTATGACGCTACAAGCTTGGCACACCTGTATTTGGGGAATTTCTCCCATTCTTCTCTCCAGATCCTCTCAAGCTCTGTCAGGTTGGATGGGGAGCGTCGCTGCACAGCTATTTTCAGGTCTCTCCAGTTCGATCGGGTTCTAGTCCGGGCTCTGGCTGGGCCACTCAAAGACATTCAGAGACTTGTCCCAAGTCACTCATGCGTTGTCTTGGCTGTGTGCTTAGGGTCGTTGTCCTGTTGGAAGGTGAACCTTCACCCCAGTCTGATATCCTGAGCGCTCTGGAACAGGTTTTCGTCAAGGATCTCTGTACTTTGCTCCGTTCATCTTTCCCTCGTTCCTGACTAAATTTTTACATTTACATTTTAGTCATTTAGCAGACGCTCTTATCCAGAGCGACTTACAGTTTAGTGAGTGCATACATTTTTCATACTGGCCCCCCGTGGGAAATGAACCCACAACCCTGGCGTTGCAAGCGCCATGCTCTACCAACTGAGCTAGTCTCCCAGTCCCTGCCGCTGAAAAACATCCCCACAGCATGATGCTGCCACCACCATGCTTCACAGTAGGGATGGTGCCAGGTTTCCTCAAGATGTGACGCTTGGAATTCAGGCCAAATAGATAATCTTGTTTCTCATGGTCTGAGAGTCCTTTAGGTGCCTTTTGGCAAACTCCAAGCGTGCCGTCATGTGCCTTTTACTGAGGAGTGGCTTCTGTCTGGCCACTCTACCATAAAGGCCTGATTGGTGGAGTGCTGCAGAGATGGTTGTCCTTCTGGAAGGTTCTCCGTCTTGGTGGTACCAAACTTCTTCCATTTAAGAATGATGGAGGCCACTGTGTTCTTGGAGACCTTCAATGCTGCAGACAATATTTTGGTACCCTTCCCCAGATCTGTGCCTCGACACAATCCTGTCTCGGAGCTCTACGGACAATTCCTTAGACCTCATGGCTTGGTTTTTGCTCAGACATGCACTGTCAACTGTGGGACCAAATATAAACAGGTGTGTCTCTTTCCAAATCATGTCCAATCAATTGAATTTACCACAGGTTGACTCCAATGAAGTTGTAGAAACAGCTCAAGGATGATCAATGGAAACAGCTGAATTTCGAGTCTCATAGCAAAGGGTCTGAATACTGTAGCTTGATGAGGGAACATTTTTATTTAATCCATTTTAGAGTAAGGCTCTAACTTAACAATATGTGGAAAAAGTCAAGGGGTCTGAATACTTTCCGAATGCACTGTATGTACATAAAGGCAGGGTAAATTGACTAGGCATCCGGATATATAATAATAAGAGTAAAATAGAGTATCATCAGCAAATGATCAGCGTAAAAGTGTGTGTGTGTGTGCGTGCGTGCGTGTGTGCAACACGTGCGTATGTAGTGTTTGAATGTGTGAGGGATTTGTGTAGGAGTGAGAGTGTAGTGTGTGTATGTGGTGTGTATATAAAGTCTAGTGAGTGTACATAGGGTCAGTGCAAGATGGAGTCAGTGCAGATAATTGACTATTTAGCAGTCTGGCTGTTTAGCAGCATTATGGCTTGGAGGTAGAAGCTGTCTCTGAGCCTGTTGGTCCGAGAGCCGATGCTCTGGTACCATTTGCCCGACGGTAGCAGAGTGAACAGTCTATGACTTGGTTGGCTGGAGTCTTTGGCCATTTCTTACACCTCCTGATATGGATGGCAGGGAGCTCGGCCCCAGTGATGTACTGGGCTGTCTGCATCACCCTTTGTACCGCTTTGCGGTCAAGGGCGGTGCAACTGCCATACCAAGCGGTGATGCAGCCGGTCAAGATGCTCTCGATGGTGCAGCTGTAGAACATTTTGAGGATCTGAGAGCCCATGCCAAATATTTTCTTCCTCCTGAGGGGGAACAGACGCTGCCGTGCCCTCTTCACGACTGTGCGGGTGTGTGTGGACCATGTTAAGTCCTTAGTGATGTAGACGCCAAGGAACTTAAAGCTCTCGACCCGCTCCACAACAGCCCCGTAGATGTGGATGGGGGAGTGCTCTTCCCTGTTTTTCCTATAGTCGACGATGAGCTCCTTGGTCTCCTTGACATTGAGGGAGAAGTTGTTGTCCCGGCACCACACTGCTAAGTCTCTGACCTCCATCCTGTAGGCTGACTCATCGCAACAACAACAGTGTATATGGGGACAACAAACTGAGTAATTTACTGAGTGATTTAGTTGTTGTCATGATTTAGTTTTTGACTTTGTGTCCATGAGGAAGGTCAGTGCCTCTATACGCCATCACACACAATCCAAACACATGACATCATCAAACTGGCGACTCATCCTGACTTATTGTCATTTCCTCTGAAAATGCCCCTTTTTCAGCATTTGACTATTGTCAACTAGCTGTGCTTCATCACAGTATTTTCTTGCACACAGGAAGTGCTCAATCCAGTAGATCCTGACCCTCAGAGTGCCCCAAGCCATAGACATTCAATGACCCCTGCTATTCACACAACGCCCATTGTCATCATCACAACACAACAGGATGGTCAGTAGGTAGCTTTATCTCTCACTCTTACCTTCTGCAGTGATCCGGGCCATGCCTGGCTCTCTGGCTCTGAGTGGTGAGTCTCTATCACCCAGTGGTGACTCTCTGTCTCTCTTGTGAATCTCTTTGTATGACTGTTGATCACTACTGTGATGCAGGAGAGGCTCCCTGTTATGACTCTCTTTGTCTCTGTTTTGACAGCCTCTTCGGTGTGATACAGTTGCTTTATCTCTTTCTGTGTGTCTTTCTCAGGATTCGCTCAGTTGTTTATCAACCCTGGTCTCTGTATGAGGCAGCAGCTGGTTATTTCTGTGTCTTGAATATTTCTATTTTAGGAGGCTGGGAGCGTCATGGAGACCAAACTCGCTAATCCAAGTTGTGTATGTCACAACTGGCTCTTAGCGAGGCAGTGACTCAGCACTCATTGAGAGATGAGAGATGGGGTGATGGGGGGTGAACCTAATGTCCTCCGGATCCCCCTCCTCCCACCATACACTGTAACAGTTGTAAGGAGAACAGGAGAGCAGAGGACTTAATGCTTGCTTGAATAGATCATCAATGGCAGGAGGCAACCTCTTTGCCTTTGATCTTCTGGTCATGTCTTTGAGGGAGGCAAGCAAGACGCTCTGCTAAACAGGAAAGGTAAAACATATGCTTGTCTGCACCAGCTGGCTCTACTAAAAGCCAGGCCTGGAACTGGGCCATGCCAGCCTGCCAGGAGCATAGCAACCATGCCCTGCACTGTGTTGGACAGACAACTGAGCTTTACCAGGATTCCATAGTCCATAACAGGACCGAGAACACAAGTACCTGATAGAATAGAATGTGCTGTGCACATTAGAGCTAATGACAATTTATGGAACACTCTGTCCCTGAAACATTGTGCTACACTGTATGAAACACACAGAAGGTTACAATGTTATAGTCAAATGCACACATTCCCAAACCCATGCTTTGATAGACCTTGACGTAGGATACCAGGCATAGAGTACTGAATCCTATTTGCTGTGAGTGGCCTCCTTTACCCTTACTATACGCTGGGTGTCAACAGTCACATGTGCCCCTAAGCCATTACAGAAACAACAAACATCATGTAATTCAATAGTAGTATGCTGACACACCAGGGTGAGAAATGCCTGGATCTATTTGTGCAGTGTAGTCATAACAATCACTGGTCCAGTGGCAGGAAATGGAAAGTGTCAGGAACAAGTCAGATTATAAACACAGTTAGAGGGCAGTCAAAAATACGTAATTAGTCTCCAGTGAAAACATGCAAAACCCCCGAAGAATGTAGAGACACAGGCCTACTACTTACCCCAAGGTGTAACAAAGCGGAGAAGTTGGTAGATATGTTGTTTATTTGTTCAGTGTTGTGTGCTGATGCTACAGAATCAGACGAGGGGAGTGAGTGTGTGGTGCTCTCAACGGACTAGGTCTATTTATTTATCTTTTTAATGGCTGAGCTGCGTCTCACGGCCTCTCCTCTATTTGCAGGGAAACAATTGGGGGAAACCTGACTCCGCCTCGGAAAGCGTTACTGTTGTACGTGCACATCCCACAGAGACTTGTGTGTGTGCCAGTCCTATCCTGTCCTGCCTTTCCCAGTCCCAAAACCCCCACTTCCCCATCTCTCACTCCCACTCAGAGCCACACACAACCACAACCGCTCTCCAGATTATTGCTTGAGTAATTTTGGCATTGGTATTGTATTATGTAACATCTCTTATGAAGGACTGTGACATCTGCGTCATATTCAGTACTCTGGTAATATGATACTCCACCTCTTTACTCTCATGAGAAGAAATCACAATTTTTGACAGTGAGGCATAGGAACACACATAGAAACATGGATTAGCATAGATTTATTTAGGCTTAGCGTAGGAGTGGGCTCTGTAGTCTTGAGCTCACTTGACAAATCAGTTCCATCGTGCCAGCATTGTGCCAACGAGGCCTCTACATTTAGGAAGGAATAAAAGATAACCAACCAGCTCCCTTATCACTCACAGCAATTCAGCGTTAGAAGAAGTGTTCTCTACACTCTCATGCTCTTTAACATGTAGTAATATCATTGAATTAGATTAAATAAGACGCTCATGCTTACATTGCTGCACACAACTAGTGTATGAACTCTGTCAGCGTAAATGAGTGTTTTTTGTTATTGCACTGACCCTGCTGTATGGCCAGTGCACATGCTCATACCTTGAACAGTACTTAGCTCTTAAATGCTGGTAGAGAACAATGGAATGCCCCAGGCTGCATTCTCACCTCAGCATTCAGACATTGTTGTTTTTCTTTCATACTGTATGTGTCTGCAAGTGCATCTGGATATCATTAGCATATAGTATGTGCATGTGCACAGTGTGTGTATGTGCGTCTTTGTGTGTGTGTGTGTGTGTGTGTGTGTGTGGTTAGGTTTGAAGCTGCTCTAACCTGCTCTTTGTTGTTTGCCACTGGAAACACCTCTGATTGTCAGCGCTCTCTGTGACCGCTGAAGATTTTTTGTTGTTGCTTACGATAACAATCTCAATTTGAAGCTCTAAAGAAAAGGGGAATTCTTCTCAAAATCAAGAACACCATTCTCCCTCCTGCCCCACCTATTGTCCATGTATGAATATTAGTTGGCATCTAACTGAAGAAGCTAACTGCATCGCAGTGCTAGCAGTGCATCGCAGTGCTAGCTGTGCCACTAGAGATCCTGGTTCGTGTCCAGGCTCTGTGGCAGCCAGCCACGACCGGGAGACCCATGGGCGGCGCACAATTGGTCCAGCGTCGTCCAAGGTAGGGGAGGGTTTGGCCGGCAGGGATGTGGGTTAGTTTCCCACGGGGGGCCAGTATGAAAAAAATAAATAAAATAAATAAAAATAAAAAAACATGTATGCATTCACTAACTGTAAGTCTCTCTGGATAAGAGTGTCTGCTAAATGACTAAAATGTCAATAGAAGATTAGCCTTAGTGCAGCAGCTGTGGCAGACAGATTCTGCTAGTGAGCTAAACTGAGTGCACACAGCTGATTTACCCCTTCACTGCCGGCCTGGAAATTGAAATGAATGTAACTTTTTACCAGTTTATGCAAATAATTGCACCATGAAAGAAAGAAGGCTATGTTTCAGTTATGGTGATGCACGACCACATGTAGCCTAACTAATCTAACTTTACTGAGAGTATGATGGAAAGTGTTCAGATGTAACCCAACATCCTTATATGCTTTGTCCTCTCTCTATCTCTCTCTTTTCTTTCTTGAACCAGTTCTGGAACAATTTATACACACATTTATACACTCATGCATGTTTTTAGAGAGAAACTGGGTACGATGCATGGCTGATCTTACAGTGCAATGGTAATGTTGTTAGTCTTTGCACTGGCCCCCATATATATCTCTACAGAAATTCTTAAACTTGAGTGATGTCTTTGGTGGAGAGAATGTGTTTTATAATGAATCTTAGACAATAATACATAAGTTGCCAAAAAGTGTTTATTTTGATGGACTGTGAAAACCCAAGGGATCATCATCTATTAATTTACTGTGTCAGAGCAGATATTATATTTTCTTCCATTGAAATATTTGAGGCTGTGAGTAAGTTCAGTTGGTGTTCAAGGTACAAAGTGTTCAGATAGAATGTGCGCTGCAGTCTTCTCCCCCCTGCTTTCCAACCTCCTTTAATTACAGACCTTTAGTGCCCTCTGTGGGATATCATGTGTTGTTACATGGGGATCAACATTTATTTTTGAGGGTTGCAAAGAAAAACATGAATAATGTTATAATAAAATCATGCTGAGGAAGCTTTCTTCAAAAGACAGAGGATGAGACATGATGTGTCATACAGTGTCATGCTTCAGAACAAAATAAAAACTATACAGTCACTGCCTCGCAGTCTAACCAACGGTACTTTAAACGAAGCACAGTTTGAAGGCTAAACAAATTTAGTTTCACAAATGTAAGGCAGCACTACATCTATTCCAGATAAAGGGGTACTAATTATTTGTATAAAATAATTTATATAAGTACTGTGTTATGTGGCACTATCCAGGTCTTTCTTGCAAAAGTGGGTTATTTTGGCAAGAGAGACCTGGTTACCACATAACCCTGCTTCCCATACATTATGTGCAAGTTGAGACAGGGCCTCTTGACTCAAGCGAAGAAAACTTTGGCCAAATATTACAACAAACAAGCCTACTGGCCAGAAAATGTTGTTCAGCGTTCTCGCATTTCATAAACACTGTGTTTGGATAGATCCTGACGGAACTAATTTCCAATACTGTAGTACAAATAGTTCCACCTGAGAATTTGTCAATGTTGCTATACTTTGAAAATGTGAAGAATTATGGAACTAAGGTGTGAGTCAGATGTGCCTCCCTTCGGATTAATACAAATTTGAATTAGTCCGGTCAGCACTTACTTTTTCTCCTTGGTCAACAAATCAACAAATCCAATGAAGAAATGAACATTCTATTAAATCTATCATAGCTCACATGAAACCAACTCCACACACCACAGATAATTTTCAACTGCAATAAAACTTTATAGAAACAGAATTCTTTGGCACATGCTGAGGATAAGTTAACATTGGCCTAACTAGAATATCAAGTGGATTAATATTCATCTCTAGTAGATCCTGAAGGGCATATTCTATCATCACACCAGCATACTAGATATTCTGGATACTCCCAAGGGGTTGAAGCAGACCATCTTCAGGAAGAGAACACTCTTAGAGAAGCTACCCACCCCAGGGATGAAAGTACTTTGACAGCTTGTGGCCTCTGTTGGGTCTCATAGGAAAAGTATGTTCCAACAGTACTTTCAACAGTAACTGCTGCTCATGCACAACAGCAATCGGTGGGCGCTGGATCATTTCTGTCACCTGCCCTTTGTGGTTTGGGGTTGACAGGCAGTGGAGGTACTAGGATGGCAGGCAGGGCAGACGCTGGGATGATGCCAAGCTGGCTGACCCTCTCTAGTCCATGAGAGGCCATGAGGTCTCAATTATAAGTTCCTGTGTGTGTGTGTGTGTGTGTGTGTGTGTGTGTGTTACCCCCTACAGCTGGCTTCGCCCCATCTCTCCAGAAAGAGAAGACCCACGGGAAAGCAGGGGGCTAGTGGGGGGGGTGAAGAGGGGGGAGTTGGGTGTGCTTTCTCTCGTAGAGGGGCGCGGAAGCATAATCCTGTGAGAGTGGATAGGGCCACGTGTCTTCAACACAAAGCGGGAAAATGGCTTGCCCATGGTGATTATGTCATGGCTGAAGTCAATCTTGACTGTGGTCTCCAAGGACTTCCAGTACTTGAGCATCTCTTCATCCTCCTCCTCTTCATCCACCTCCAGGATCGAGGGCAGGGATGGAGAGACACACACTGGGAGGAAAGGCCCAGACTGAAAGTTAACATCCCAGTGAATGGGCTTTACTTTCTTCCTGCGCCCTCGTTTGCTATTCTCCCATTCCCGCTCGGCCTTGGCACGGGAGGCGGGCATGTGCCACCGCTTGATAGGAGGCTGTTCTGCCAGTGGGACCAAGGGGGTCAAGAGGATTTCAAAGGGGCACTTCTCGCCCGCCTGCACGGCTCTCCTATTGGTCAGTAAAGTGGAGTGGTCGGTGCGACCTGTGTGGTTGGACTTAGGTCTGGGCAGGGGGTGACAGCCATCATATCCGCCTACGTTAGCTGGGTGGCAGACTGAAGGTGGACCACACAGGAATATCCTCTCAGTGCTACTGAAGGACAGGGGCTCAGAGGGTAATATGATTTGTCTGTCGTCCAGTAGCTCTGGCAGCTGCTGGTCCTGCATAGCAGACCGGATCTGTAAGAGCTGGATCCTCTCCGACACACGCCTCGATGGTCTGGCGTTGGCAGGCCGGGCTGGCACTGGGGAGGCAGGTGGGGCAGGCATAGGGAAAACAGGTAGACCAGGCACTCGGCTGGAAGGAACCGGAGAGGCAGATGGGGCAGGCACCAGAAGGTCAGGCACAGGGCTGACAGTTGGGGTAGGCAATGGGATGCCCATCTGGGCAGGTGGGGCTGACACTGCAATGGCTGGCAGCTTAGGGAAAGACTTGGTGATCTCCCTCCTACCCATGGAGTCTATAACCTCTAAGGTCCGGTTAGGGAACCTCAGAGTGCTGCCATCAGTATGTCTTGTGATCCTAGCTATCCCTGTCTTGGGTCGAGCCAGGATTCTGCATGCCTGGACCTCCGGCTGGAGGACATCCAAAGGATAACATGACGGCTGCCATCGGCTGCCATTGGACAGAGGCCGTCTGGCCTGAGCAGGAGGAGAGCGGGGCCTTTGGTCCTGGATGTTAGACCTCTGGGGAGGATTGGCCTGGATCCTGACCTCAGACTGGCTGCATGGAGTCCCAGATAAAGGAGCTACTGCCTTGGCTGCAGTGGAGCATACCTTGGGCCTCCTAGGGATGCCTCCTGGTGTCTGTGGTCTGCTGGGTTTAACCTCTGGCTCCTGCTTGTGGCTGGAGGTAAATGTGCTCCCACTGGTTTTGGTTTTGACTGGACCCAGACGCTTGCTACCCATTTGTCCCTCCAGCTGCAGATGAGGCATGCGAGGCACCTTAGGGGTGTTTTTTCTCCTTTGGACAGTGAGAGAGGTCACTGTGAGCAGTGGGGGCCTGATGGGTGGAGTGGCCATTGGAGGCCTTCCCAAGTCAGCCCTCTCTTCAGTCACATCCATGTTGTGGAAGTGGGATCGGCTATTCCTTCTCCCTGGTGGCATTGGCTGTAGGACAATATTACTGGCACGCCGGACACTGAGGATGTCTGTCAGGCTGTTCTCAGAACTGTTCTGACTGGTCTCTGGTGTCCTAGCCAATGGAGAGCTGGACTTCCGTCTGTCTTTCATGGCTGTGAGAGTCACAGTGGAGGAGCAAACAACAACAAAAAGCATGTTTGAGAATAAGAATATAGAATAGATTGCAGATATTTCAATAGAATTTGATCAAAGTTGTTATTATAAACTAGTGTTTTTCCACTTTCAAAGGACCAAAATGTTCATAAATTCATAAAAATGACAGATTCACAAACTAAGGCCTACCTTCAATTTGTACATCCAGATAATTTGCACACGTAGGATTTGACTATACAGTCTCAACAATATATTCTTGAAAACAGAAAGACAAGATCTGTTTTATTTTTCCTCGTTTTGTACATATTTTTTTGTCACAAAATCACAAAACATAATAGAGAAGTTTTTCTTACAATTATTGATAAAATAAAGTTCTCATAACATAAAAGTAATGTATATGAGATTATTTCGTTAATTATATGGCCTACCTCAGTTCAGGAAGAGTGTAATGACTTGTCTATAGAACGTCTTGTTTTAACAAAAGAATGCATCATTATGACATTATGTACATTATGACATAGCAGCCTTCCACCTCATCAAAGTTAGTCAAAACCACTTGAATAGGCCTAATGTAAAATTAAATACAATAGGCCTAATTCAATAATTGAATACAAATAATAGTTTGACAATAATTATTCCGTTTATTGGCTTTTATTTTCATTACAGTAGTAGTTTAGAATTTATTAAAATGTGATTAGGCCTGGTGACCTTAGCTCATTGAACATCTGTGTGGAACGTTCGCAGCTGACGCCACAAAGACGCCCCTTGAAAAAAAATCACGATTTCATATTCAACGTATTGGCATATATGCACGGAAAATAAATTCCCAGTACTCAAATAAATGTGAACATTTTATTATGTATTTATTATAGCATCCTCTTAGAACGAGAACCACCGTGGTGTCACTGTTTTAGAAAATAAAAAGGCACTAAATTAAACAGATTCATGACTTCTGCACGTCCCTCCTGCACAGTAGATGGCGCCAAAGTGCTCTCGTTTCTTCTTCGTTAGAAGAAGGAAGCAGACTTCTAAAGCATGCTGTGTGCTTTGCGCCGTTGTTTTTGATGATGTCCAAGTGCGAACATAGCTACAGGTATTTTGACTTCTATACTAAATTATAATAGCAGTAGTTGTGTGTTTTCTTGTTGTGCATTCGACCCACAATATTTTGGTCCCATTCGGTATTAGCATTGTGATAATGCCTAATGCCCAGATTGATGATGTCGACCAAACACAATTCAATATCACTTTTGAAATACAATAAATAGCCTATTAATTTGTTGACAAAACAAGTTAACAAATTATATGTTGGCTTCACGTCTCCAACTCAACTCAAATAAAATGTATGAAAAATGTATGCACTCACTAAAACTGTAAGTCGCTCTAGATAAGAGCGTCTGCTAAATGACTAAAATGTAAATGTAAATAAAAATTAAAGAATGGGATTAAGCCAGTATCTTAGATTGAACTATTTAAGCAGTAAATATATCCTTTAAATGTTGATCTTTGATTGCGTTGTCAACTAAACACAATTTAATATTACTTTTCTAATACAGTACAGTAAATAGTCTAAAGTTAAGACTATCTTACAAACGAATGTAACATTCAACCTTAAAATGAGTAACATGGCCACATTTTGAGGTTACTGAAACTATACATTTATTCTTATGTAACGTTAATCCAAAATTGCTGTAGTGTGTGTAGAATCTCGAACGGCATTGATCACTTGCACCATGTACTTTCAATGTAATCTCAACCTCAATCCAGCTAATTTGAATATGCTATTAGATGAAGCACAGTGTTGCTTAGTCGCCAGGGATGTGGGTTCGATTCCCACGGGTGGCCAGTACCAAAATGTATGCACTCACTACTGTAAATCGCTCTGAATAGGAGTGTATGCTTAATGACTAAAATGTAAATAACACATTAACGGTTGTGTGTGTGTATATACAGTACCAGTCAAAAGTTTGGACACTCCTACTCATTCAAGGGTTTTTCTTTATTTTCACTATTTTCTTCATTGTAGAATAAAACAATGAAATAACACATTTGGAATCATGTAGTAACCATGTAAATCATGTAGTAACCTATATTCACCCACTCAAAAAGTAAAATGTATTTTTGAGTGGGTGAATATAGGTTGTAATCTCATTGATCAACGTATCAGCCACATATTACCAAATGATCCACGTTGAAATGACACGGTGTGCCCAGTGGGTAGCTTGTTTGCATTAGCCATGCCTTATTCTATTCTCTTCTATTCACAAATTGTTTTGTCTTTTTTCAGCAAACAGAAAATTAGACTGCACCTCTCCCTCCATCTATCAAGATGGAGAACTTGATGAAAAGAACACCACAGCCGCAATGATCCAGAGAACAGGGCAAATGACATTGATTCAGCTGAAATAAAGATTCAAATAGATGAGATACGCATTGAGTACACTGAACAGATGAACACACTGGAAGAAGATAATCTAAGTGACCAGCCAGCAAACCAAGCAGACAGTTCGGATTCGCCACAAGAGGATTCTAAGTCTGATTCAGTCTTTCTTTTGTACACAGTGTGAGAAGAGCTTCCGTACTGCATCACGCTTAAAGCAGCACCTAACAATTCATGATGCTGACAGAACATACTGTTGCACAAAATGCGACAAGCACCTCCGATATGCATAGTGCCTAAGGAAGCACCTGACAATGGACAGTGAGAAAAATCTGTGAGGAAATTCTGTTCTGTTGCAAGAGCTTCAGTCAAACCATACTGGTATCAAACCCCATTCTTGTGAAGAGTGTGGGAAGAGCTTTGGTCTTCTGCAGGGTTTTCAGAGGCACCAATACACACACAAGCCCAAACCAGAAAAGTCCTGCCTCTTTGAGGATTGTGGAAAAAGCTTTCTTAACCTCACTCAGCTGGCCAGTTATAAACATGTTCACTCCAATGTTAAGTCACACACTTGTGAGGAGTGTGGTAAAAAATTCAAACAGTTTGGAGGTTTGACTGTACACTGCCGCACTCACACAGGGGGAGACACCGTTCTCTTGCAAAGAGTGCGGGAGAACATTTACGCAGTCTGGCTCCTAAGGTTCATATGTTAAAACACACAGGAGAGAGGTCATTCTCTTGTAAGGAGTGTGGTAAAACCTTAAACATCGCAAAGATGTTACGGCTTCACATGCTCGTTCACACAGGAGAAAAACTACATAAATGCCCTGAATGTGGGAAGGGAAACCAAATACAGTGATATACTGTATTTCACCACAAACTGAACTTTCCATAGAATGTTATTGTTGTCACGACTTCCTCCGAAGCTGCCTCCTCTCCTTGTTCGGGCAGGCTTCGCCGTTCGTCGTTACCGGCCTTCTAGCCACTGCCGCTCCTCATTTCATCATTCCATTTGTTTTGTCTTGTTTTTACACACACCTGGTTCATATCCCCTCATCAGTACCTGTATAAGTGTTCCCTCTGCCCCCTTGTCTTTGTGTGTGATTGTTTATTGTGGAGGTTACTATAGCTCGGTGGAGCTATATTGTATTTTGTATCGCCGGGATATTCACCCGTGTGCCTTGTTTTCTCCAGTGTGCCGTATTACCGCACTGGAGTGTGTTACGCATTGCTGCGTACAGCTGTATTGCCGAATAAACCATTTATTCTGTGATTTACCCTCCTGCGCCAGACTCTTGTCACAATCACCCGCTACAATTGTGGGTCGCCTTTTTGTAATATAATGCCTATGATACATTGTGTCAAAATAGTCTAATGATGCATAAGATAAAAGTGGTAATTCAATTTATAAAACTTTTTTTTAGCGCTTTTCATTATATAAAGAATCTGAGCGCTTTAAAGGAGTAAAGAAATAAGTGCAATGGTGACTTATTTCTCATTGAACTTGCATTGCAATTGCTGTACTGCATTACCGTTGTTGTCCATTTGAAACCCTTATGTTGTTGTTGTGGCAACAAAGTACAGTTGGGAAAAAAAGTATTTAGTCAGCCACCAATTGTGCAAGTTCTCCCACTTAAAAAAGATGAGAGAGGCCTGTAATTTTCATCATAGGTACACGTCAACTATGACAGACAAAATGAGCATTTTTTTCCAGAAAATCACATTGTAGGATTTTTAATGAATTTATTTGCAAATTATGGTGGAAAATAAGTATTTGGTCAATAACAAAAGTTTCTCAATACTTTGTTATATACCCTTTGTTGGCAATGACACAGGTCAAACGTTTTCTGTAAGTCTTCACAAGGTTTTCACACACTGTTGCTGGTATTTTGGCCCATTTCTCCATGCAGATCTCCTCTAGAGCAGTGATGTTTTGGGGCTGTCGCTGGGCAACACGGACTTTCAACTCCCTCCAAAGATTTTCTATGGGGTTGAGATCTGGAGACTGGCTAGGCCACTCCAGGACCTTGAAATGCTTCTTACGAAGCCACTCCTTCGTTGCCCGGGCGGTGTGTTTGGGATCATTGTCATGCTAAAAGACCCAGCCACGTTTCATCTTCAATGCCCTTGCTGATGGAAGGAGGTTTTCACTCAAAATCTCACGATACATGGCCCCATTCATTCTTTCCTTTACACGGATCAGTCGTCCTGGTCCCTTTGCAGAAAAAACAGCCCCAAAGCATGATGTTTCCACCCCCATGCTTCACAGTAGGTATGGTGTTCTTTGGATGCAACTCAGCATTCTTTGTCCTCCAAACACAACGAGTTGAGTTTTTACCAAAAAGTTATATTTTGGTTTCATCTGACCATATGACATTCTCCCAATCCTCTTCTGGATCATCCAAATGCACTCTAGCAAACTTCAGACGGGCCTGGACATGTACTGGCTTAAGCAGGGGGGACACGTCTAGCACTGCAGGATTTGAGTCCCTGGCGGCTTAGTGTGTTACTGATGGTAGGCTTTGTTACTTTGGTCCCAGCTCTCTGCAGGTCATTCACTAGGTCCCCCGTGTGGTTCTGGGAATTTTGCTACAAAAATCCTACAATGTGATTTTCTGGATTTTGTTTTCTCAATTTGTCTGTCATAGTTGACGTGTACCTATGATGAAAATTACAGGCCTCTCTCATCTTTTAAGTGGGAGAACTTGCACAATTGGTGGCTGACTAAATACTTTTTTTCCCCCACTGTAGATGACCTGATCTATGTACTTTGGCAGGGCCATACTTGTTAATGGGGATACCTGTAGTACTGTACTGTATGTCAACCTTTCAGTGAATAATGAGTGATTTGAAATGTAAAAGTGTTGTGCACAGAATTAACACTAACCTCCACCTTTATTCAATGCCTTGATTGAAGAAAACTATACAGGCACATATTGCACTCAAAATATATGCTTTACTGCAGTGGTTTCCAACCTGTGGTCTGCGGACCACTGGTGGTCCACTGGGGTACTGTAGGTGGTCCGTACATTTTATTGATTCCCAAAATAATAACAGTTGGGAGTATTTATGGTATAATAAGCGATTTTACATTACTTTTCACAATACAAATTGTTTATAATAATAGGCCTTTAATCTGTTACATTCACAGATAAAATTGACTCAAAATTTGACAGCCAAGATATTTTATGTAAAAAAATTCTGAGACTCTGTGAATGGTGGTCCTCAAGAGCTGTTGACAGTGATTTGGTGGTCCTCTGAATGGAAGAGGCTGTGAACCGCTGCTATACTGAACATATTGCGTTGTAAAATAAATAAATAATCCTGACATTGCCTTGTATAATCTCACACATCCCTCTCTAGCATGGCTTAAACTAGCCTTTTTCTCGCTTCATTTTTCACAGTTTGAATACATCTATAAAAAAACAAGGAAATACAATTACAATTTTATTAAAACCAGCAAGAAGGATCTAAATCGATATACCAAATGCACTTCTGGAGGTGCTATCTGGAAATTCAACTGTTTCTGATTGAATACCCACCTAGGTTTTATCTACTTCATTATCTGTGATTGACAACGATGTGTGTTCTATTTCTTTGATACAACTGTATCAGTATTTGGTTTAAATGCACTAGTAGAGACTATTTTATGTTGGTTGAATCCCCCTTCCTCATACTGTATGGTATCCAGGCAAGGTGTGCACTCAGACACTATTCTATGTGTTCTAATTCATTGCTTTATGAATTGGATCCACTCCACTACACAGGATATGGTGAATATAAAGAAGAGACCGTTGGTGTATTCTATGTTTTTGTTAGGGTAAACCGCTGTCTCGTACTATACTACATCCAGGGAAGGTGAGCATACCTCAGTAACTCTGTGTGTACTCTGTGTTCGTGTCTTTGTCCAAGTAAATCCCTCCCTCTTGCTGTACTCTACCTCAGGTATAAGTCAGAGAGGGAGAGAGAGGGATGTGTCAGCTTTGAATGAAACCTAATCCTCCTTCTCCTTCACTTGCACCCCGGGGGCTTCGTTTGGCCTGCTCTCTCTCTGTATGGCGCTCAGGTGTGCTCTTACATGCTGAGACTCCATGTCATTACCGCTGTAATCACAGTCAGGGTCTGGAGCAGGTAAGCGCTGATTCTGGAAGCATACAGGGAAGACTGCTCATATTGTAAGTACTACTACTGTCTGCGTTATGATATGAGAAAGCTAGCTAGTGTATTGTTGCACCGATCTTATGATATGGTCTGTAATAAGCTTTGAATGGAACATACGTTTTGTTCTTACATCATCACTTTTTATCAGATACTCTATTGGGAAGTTGACTTGAGGCAAATCTGGTGCAGTAGATCACTTATCAAATAAAGGTCTCACATAGGTCTCATACTTTTTCCCCCTGAGTAGTTGGCAGTTATTTGGTTTGAAGTAATTTTAGTGTGATATATTTGAGATGACATCTTGTTTCACTGCCTCTTTGATTACTTTTGTGGGATATTCATTTGATTCTACCCAACGCTTTAATCATTGCTGCGTTATGAAAGGTAAGCTTGGCTTTTATATGGTGTTGAGTTAAGCTTAAACCATGTATTTAGATTGTAGGTAGGTATTGTAGTTTGGTATTATAGGTAGCTTACTCAGGTAGTTATTGAAGGTTATTGTAGGTAATTATTGTAGGTAAGTATTGTATTCGGCAGACCCCGCGAAGCACGAGGCTAGCTTACCCACTACTTGGACCAACAAAGCTAGCTAGCTAGCTAGCGGCTAGCTACTGGTAACTTTTGCAACTGTGGTTAATTGTTTCCAATGTTATTTCATGCTTAAGAGTACCTGTGATTGAGCCAGCTAGCTGCTACCATTCAGCTGTTTTTCTAACCTCATCCGAGGCATTAACGTTAGGTGGTTGGTAGCTGCTGTACTTAATTACAGCTACTGATAACAGTCTGCTGTAGTTTACAACAATTCTAATTTCTAAAGTGGAAGTTGGGAGAGTTTTACTCGGGTGGTTCAGTGAAACAATTATAGTTTCTGAGGTGGAAGTTGGGGAGAGTTATATATATTTTTTTTGGGTGAGGGAGGCCTGCTCTCTCCTTTCCCAGATGTTTAGTTCATTTCATTCCGATCTCCTCTGCATTATTGTAGCCATCTGCTGCAGCCTGTCAACTATGCCTCTGCCTATCCCTGTTCTCTCCTCTCCGCACAGGCTACACAAACGCCTCACACCGCGTGGCTGCTGCCTCTCTAATCTGGTGGTCCCTGCACGCACCACACACCTGGAGTTCCAGGTCTCAGGCAGCCTCTGGAACTGCCGTTCTGCCGCCAACAAGGCTGACTTCATCCCAGCCTATGCTACCCTCCAGTCCCTCGACTTCCTGGCGCTGACGGAAACATGGATTACCACTGAAAACACTGCTCCTCCTACTGCTCTCTCCTCGTCTGACCATGTGTTCTCGCATACCCCGAGAGCATCTGGTCAGAGGGGTGGTGGCACAGGAATCCTCATCTCTCCCAAGTGGTCATTCTCAATTTTTCCCCTAACCCATCTGTCTATCTCCTCATTTGAATTCCACGCTGTCACAGTCACTAGCCCATTTATGCTTAATATCCTTGTCATCTATCGCCCTCCAGGTTCCCTTGGAGAGTTCATCAATGAGCTTGACGCCTTGATAAGTTCCTTTCCTGAGGATGGCTCACCCTTCACAGTTTTTGGGGGATTTCAACCTCCCTACGTCTACATTTGACTCATTTCTCTCTGCCTCCTTCTTTCCACTCCTCTCCTCTTTTGACCTCACCCTCTCACCCCCACTCACAAGGCAGGCAATACGCTTGACTTCATCTTTACTAGATGTTGCTCTTCTACTAATCTCACTGCAACTCCCTCCATGTCTCCGACCACTACTTTGTATCCTTTTCTCTCTCGCTCTCCTCCAACACTACTCACTCTGCCCCTACACAGATGGTAACGCCGCCGTCGCAACCTTCGCTCTCTCTCTCCCACTACTCTCTCCTCTTCCATCCTATCATCTCTTCCCTCTGCTCAATCCTTCTCCCTCCAATCTCCTGATTCTGCCTCCTCAACCCTCCTCTCCTCCCTTTCTGCATCCTTTGACTCCCTGTGTCCCCTATCCTCCCGGCCGGCTCGGTCCTCCCCTCCAGCTCCGTGGCTTGATGACTCATTGCGAGCTCACAGAACAGAGCTCCGGGCAGCTGAGCGGAAATGGAAGAAAACTAAACTCCCTGCCGACCTGGCATCTTTTCACTCCCTCCTCTCTACATTTTCTTCATCTGTTTCTGCTGCTAAGGCCACTTTCTACCACTCTAAATTCCAAGCATCTGCCTCTAACCCTAGGAAGCTCTTTGCCACATTCTCCTCACTGCTGAACCCCCCTCCTCCCTCTCTGTGGATTACTTTGTCAACCACTTTGAAAAGAAGGTTGACGACATCCGATCCTCGTTTGTTAAGTCTAATGACACTGCTGGTCCTGCTCACACTGCCCTACCCTATGCTTTGACTTCTTTCTCCCCTCTCTCTCCAGATAAAATCTTGCGACTAGTGACTGCAGGCCGCCCAACAACCTGCCCGCTTGACCCCATCCCCTCCTCTCTTCTCCAGACCATCTCCGGTGACCTTCTCCCCTACCTCACCTCGCTGATCAACTCATCCTTGACCGCTGGCCATGTCCCTTCCGTCTTCAAGAGAGCGAGAGTTGCACCCCTTCTCAAAAACCAACACTCGATCCCACTGATGTCAACAACTACAGACCAGTATCCCTTCTTTCTTTTCTTTCCAAAACTATTGAGCGTGCCGTCTTTAGCCAACTCTCTTGCTATCTCTCTCAGAATGACCTTCTTGATCCAAACCAGTCAGGTTTCAGGACTGGTCATTCAACTGAGACTGCTCTTCTCTGTGTCACGGAGGCTCTCCGCACTGCTAAAGCTAACTCTCTCTCCTCTGCTCTTGTCCTTCTAGACCTGTCTGCTGCCTTTGATACAGTGAACCATCAGATCCTCCTCTCCACCCTCTCCGAGCTGGGCATCTCCGGCGCGGCTCACTCCTGGATTGCGTCCTACCTGACCGGTCGCTCCTACCAAGTGGCGTGGCGAGAAGCTGTCTCCGCACCACTTGCTCTCACCACTGGTGTCCCCCAGGGCTCAGTTCTAGGCCCTCTCATTTTCTCCCTATACACCAAGTCACTTGGCTCTGTCATATCCTCACATGGCCTCTCCTATCATTGCTACGCTGACGATACACAACTAATCTTCTTCTTTCCCCCTTCTGATAACCAGGTGGCGAATCGCATCTCTGCATGTCTGGCCGACATATCAGTATGGATGACGGATCACCACCTCAAGCTGAACCCTGGCAAGACGGAGCTGCTCTTCCTCCCGGGGAAGGACTGCCCGTTCCATGATCTCGCCATCACGGTTGACAACTCCGTTGTGTCCTCCTCCCAGAGTGCGAAGAGCCTTGGCGTGACCCTGGACAACACCCTGTCGATTCTCCGCTAACATCAAGGCGGTGACCCGATCCTGCAGGTTCATGCTCTACAACATTCGGAGAGTACGACCCTGCCTTACACAGGAAGCGGCACAGGTCCTAATCCAGGCACTTGTCATCTCCCGTCTGGATTACTGCAACTCGCTGTTGGCTGGGCTCCCTGCCTGTGCCATTAAACCCCTACAACTCATCCAGAATGCCGCAGCCCGTCTGGTGTTCAACCTTCCCAAGTTCTCTCACGTCACCCCTCCTCCGCACACTCCACTGGCTTCCAGTTGAAGCTCGCATCCGTTACAAGACCATGGTGCTTGCCTATGGAGCAGTGAGGGGAACGGCACCTCCGTACCTTCAGGCTCTGATCAGTCCCTACACCCAAACGAGGGCATTGCGTTCATCCACCTCTGGCCTGCTGGCTCCCCTTCCTCTGCGGAAGCATAGTTCCCGCTCAGCCCAGTCAAAACTGTTCGCTGCTCTGGCACCCCAATGGTGGAACAAGCTCCCTCACGACGCCAGGACAGCGGAGTCACTCACCACCTTCCGGAGACATTTGAAACCCCACCTCTTTAAGGAACACCTGGGATAGGATAAAGTAATCCTTCTACCCCCAATGTCAGCTACAGCATGTTGGATTGCTTGCTGTACATTCAATTCTAGCGACTATTTTTCACCTGAGATTTGAGTTACTGTATGGAATGGTTTCATGATGCAAGTCGAAGCATAGCCTAGAGTAAATCCCCAAACTATCTCTTGAGGCCCATACATTCCCAATAAAGTTCATTCCTCCCTTGAGGGTGCACTTTTGCAGAGAACCGTGATATACGGCATTGTACATTCCAATGTAGTCCCTTGGGCATATTATTTTGCTGCCATGCATTTAAGTCTCCCATTGTGAATTGGCTATATGACCCACGATGTGAGAAAAGTAGCCCATACAATTAGGGAGATGGTCAAATCAGTCACACCACCAAAGGCATTGCAGCTTAGCTAATATCACATCACCAGAATGATCTGAATATTTAGTGATGAAGCGAATGGCTTCTGTGGTATGTGTAAACTTTACTGTTGTAGGCACTTTGTATTTACAATACATTGCCTAAACATTTGGTAGTTTAGGATCTTAATTTGATCACGCTTTTGTTGTTGAGAATTTTCCTGCACTGCAGCAAATGCAGATTATTTATATAAATTAACTGAAAACCCACACTAACACACAGTTATATTAACAACATTGCACTTTTCATGTAGCCTACTTTTGTCCAGCTAATAGCCAAACCACCGATCAAGTAACATTATGGACTAAACGTTCAAGTCCTGTTGCTGCAGGATTCTTTTGCTGTGACAGTATACAGGTAACTAACTAAATAAAGTAACCACCAACATAAGTCCCCTGTAGATCAGTTGGTAGAGCATTGCACTTGCAACGCCAAGGTTGTGGGTTCGTTTCCCACGGGGGCCAGTATGAAAATGTATGCACTCACTAAGTGTAAGTCGCTCTGGATAAGAGCGTCTGCTAAATGACTAAAATGTAAATGTGAATAAAGTGTCTTAATAAGGCGTTGGGCCACCACAAGCCAGAACAGCTTCAATGCATCTTTGCATCAATTTTTACAAATGTCTGGAACTCTACTGGAGGGATGTGACACCATTCTTCCACGAGAAATTCCATCATTTGGTGTCTCCCATGGGCGTTCAATTGGGTTGAGATCTGGTGACAGAAACAGCCATAGCATATGGTTTACATCATATTCATGCTCATCAAACCATTCAGTGACCACTCGTGTCCTGTGGATGGGGGCATTGTCATTGTATGTGGGCATAGCCATGGTAGCCAAAATAATGACCTGCCCAGCATGTCTGGACCTATTTATCAGCATGTTGGTGAAACCTTGATTTTACCTGTGATAATGTGAATACCCTCACCTAATTGTACTGGTAGAAAGGTCCTGGACATCAACTCTCCACTCTACAATTTTTTTCGGCTAATGTGTTGTTCACTGTCTGACCTATGACCAAGACCTGACTAATTAATTTTTACAGACCCTCTCCCTTCCTTCCCCATTGACAGTGATAAACACTTTGGTCTGGTTCACTGGACCCTTATTCATTATTGGACTAAAAAGCACCTCCAATAGAGCATCTCTGTTGAGTCTGCTTCTTTGTCAAGGAATTGTCACGGTTCAGACAGACGACAAGAGGACCACAATTGCGTCACACCAGAAAGTTTATTTAAACTTAAGGGGAAAGGGATGTAGGGAGTGAGTGAAGGCTCCAGGGGTTATCCCGTCCGATGTGCTGGGTCTGTGCCTCCCCCAGTGGCAGCGATGCGTCCGATGACGCCGGTGGTTGGTGGTCCAGAAGTCCTGGGGGGAGGAAACACAGACACAACGGGGCGGATGAAAACAGGCAGAAGTACAGTTCAAGGGGAAATCCAAATACGTTGTAGCAAGGCAGAAGGCTGGTCAGAGTTACCGGGGTCGAAGAGTAGTCAGGAGTCGTAACGGCAGGAAGCAGGTCTGGTTCTCCTGGGGCAGAAGAGTATCCAGGAATCAGGCAGGTCCGGGGTCACAAAACAGGGGTGAGCCAAAGCGCGAGCACACAGGTTCGGGTGTGAGCTTTGCAGACGATCTGACAAAGGAGAGCTGAAAGACAGGGCTATAAATACTGGGAGAGGTTAGTGGGTAATGCAGCGCAGCTGGCAGAGTAATTAGAGCCGAGCAGAGCAGGGACAGGTGGAGCTAGTTAGGCTGAGTAGAGAGAGAGTGGTGAGCAGAGTGGAAACAACTTAAGGTGGTAACCCAGTGGAGTGAGAGGGCTCATGACAGAACCCCCCAAGGGACGGCCCCAGAAGTCCCAAGAGCAACACCACGCCGGGCGGGAGGAGGGGAGCCGGAGGAGGGCTAGAACTCCTCCGAACGGTCCGAGCGAACGTCCTCATCCTCGGAGGAAGCCGGAGGGCCGTGGTCGGGAGATGGGACAGGTCCCGAGACAGGATCAGGCACAGGACAGGAAGCCGAGCGGGCAGGACGGTTAGGGATCCCTCTGGGGCGGCCCCTACGGATTGCAGGTTGATCAGGATGCCGTTGGTGGAAAGCGGTGATGAGAGTCCTATCCACAATCCGACTAGCTGGCACCCAGGTCCTTTCCTCAGGTCCATAGCCCTCCCCAGTCAATGAGGTACTGGAGACCCCTACCCTTCCGTCTGGACCGAAGCAGGCGGCGGGACGGTGTAAACCAGACCACCATCGACGAGCCGTGGAGGAGGAAGACAAGGCGCAGCAGGGACCAGCGGACTCTCATGGACGGGCTTAATCTTAGACACATGGAAAGTGGGGTGCACCCTCAGGGAATTAGGCAGTTGGAGCCGGACAGCAGTTGGGCTAATCACTCTTATGATAGGGAATGGGCCAATGAACCGAGGTGCCAGCTTCTGCGACTCCACCCTGAGTGGCAGGTTCTTCGATGACAACCACACCCTTTGACCAACATGGTAGGTGGGAGCAGGAATTCTCCGACGGTTGGCCCCGGTAGTGTAGCTGGCAACGGATCTGAGGAGTGTGGCTCTAGCTTTGTTAAACACCTCTCTGAGACCATGGTAGCATTCTGGGACATTGGAGAGGTCAGGAGCGGAGTTAGTAGGTACTGGCCGAGGGGGTAGTGCGGCAGCAAGCAGGCAGGTTCGGTGGCAGTCCTCTCCCCACTCCCTGATCACCCCGGTCACCCAGTCGAGCTGAGGGTTGTGCCGGGCGGAGCCATGGGTAACCCAGGATGAGGGTTGGCCTGGAGAGGGGAGCAGGTGAAACTGGATAGTTTCTTGATGGTTTCGGACAGACCCATCGAGACCGGGGCCGTGACATGAGTGACCGATCCGAGTAAGTGTCCGTCCAGTGCCCGGGCAGGAATAGGAGGTGTCAAACGGAGGTTCTCCAGTCCCAGTTGGCGTGCCAGCTTGATGTCCATTATGTTGGCTTCGGCGCCAGAATCCACCAGAGCAGCCAGGGTGTGAGTTGAGTCAGAGAGGCGGAGGTGAACTTGCAGCAGGGGTTTGCGGTCGGAGGACTGGATGGTCATTGAACTCAACCGGACTCCCCCTATGCCCGGTGAGCTTCGGCCCTTAAAGGGCAGGTTACCACACGATGTCCGTCACCTCCACAATAGAGGCAGAGGTTTGAGGTGAGCTGCCGCTGGCGCTCTGCAGGAGTGAGAGAGGCTCGCCCAATCTCCATAGGCTCAGACTGATCAAGCTGACCTGGGTGAGTGGCAGTAGATGACAGGAACCCAGTCGGATCTCTCCGAATGCCGGTAGTAGGTGGACCTTGGCGCCCCCTCTCACGACGGACGGGTCTGTATCCTTCTGTCGATCCTGACAGTCAGTGCGATGGCTTCATCAAGAGTGGAAGGCAGTTCCTGGGAGACCAACTCGTCCTTGATATAGTCAGCCAAACTATGGAAGAACGCGTCCACCAACGATGGTGTGTTCCAAGAACTTCGTCTAGCCAGGGTTCGGAAGTCGATGGAATGGTCTGCGACTGTACGTCTGCCTTGTCGAATACTGAACAGTTCACGAGACGCCTCTGCGGTTGGTGAATCCAGGTCAAACACCTTCAGCATCTCCTCAGCAAACAGGTCGAAGGTTGCACATGCGGGGGGTTTGACGTTCGAACTCTGCTGTTCCCCAGAGTCGAGCTCGGCCCGTCAGGTGAGTGATGGCATACCCAACCTTAGCCCCTCCGTGGCGAAGGTCCTTGGCTGCAAGGAGAACTGAAGTCGGCAGCTAGTCAGGAATGGCCGGACCTGGGCAGAATCGCCGTTGAACCGCTCGGGGTTTCCAATCTTGGGTTCCGGAGCAGCGGCTGCAATGACCGGGGCAGGTAACTCGGGGGCAGGGCTGGTGGGCAGACTGGCTGGGGTCCGGTTGGTGAGGAGTTGAATGATCATGGCGAGTTGTTGTTGCTGCTGCTGGGACTGCTGCTGGTGCTGCTGGAACTGCTGATGCTGTTGGTAGCCGGCCTGAAGCAGAGAGGTGATGTCGCCGCTCATGCGGCCTAGCTCTCTCTCAGTGTGTTCCAGGCGTAGCATGACGGTGGGTTGCTCAGGTTCTTCGGTCTCCATGTCGGGGGAAGTGTGCGCTGAGTCCATAATGGTCAGATCGTACTGTCACGGTTCAGACAGACGACAAGAGGACCACAATTGCGTCACACCAGAAAGTTTATTTAAACTTAAGGGGGAAAGGGATGTAGGGAGTGAGTGAAGGCTCCAGGGGTTATCCCGTCCGATGTGCTGGGTCTGTGCCTCCCCCAGTGGCAGCGATGCGTCCGATGACGCCGGTGGTTGGTGGTCCAGAAGTCCTGGGGGGGGGGGGGAGGAAACACAGACACAACGGGGCGGATGAAAACAGGCAGAAGTACAGTTCAAGGGAAATCCAAATACGTTGTAGCAAGGCAGAAGGCTGGTCAGAGTTACCGGGGTCGAAGAGTAGTCAGGAGTCGTAATGGCAGGAAGCAGGTCTGGTTCTCCTGGGGCAGAAGAGTATCCAGGAATCAGGCAGGTCCGGGGTCACAAAACAGGGGTGAGCCAAAGCGCGAGCACACAGGTTCGGGGTGTGAGCTTTGCAGACGATCTGACAAAGGAGAGCTGAAAGACAGGGCTATAAATACTGGGAGAGGTTAGTGGGTAATGCAGCGCAGCTGGCAGAGTAATTAGAGCCGAGCAGAGCAGGGACAGGTGGAGCTAGTTAGGCTGAGTAGAGAGAGAGTGGTGAGCAGAGTGGAAACAACTTAAGGTGGTAACCCAGTGGAGTGAGAGGGCTCATGACAGGAATAGGCTTAATCTGGGTCCAGTGAACTGAAAACATGGTGACTCGGTCTTCAAAATCAAATCAACGTTTATTGGTTGCGTACACAGATTTGCGGATGTTAACGCAGGTGCAGCAAAATGCTTATGTTTCTAGCTCCAACAGTGCAGTAATATCTAGCAAATATATTGGGTTTTCACACTCTGGGTTGTTTTCAACCACCCAATAGGTCTGGCAGCCAACAACCTGCAGGATGGTTTCTCTGTTCCTGCTCATGTGTAAGTCACACTCACCTTCCTTTGGCACTATTTGAATTGATGACAGGCAAATCACATGTAGCAGAAAAAGGAAAAACACAGATCTTCACAGCTATTTGTTTCAACAGGGGCAGGATTAAATTGTCTTGTTTTTGGCAGGAAGAATCTCTTTGACATTATAGTCCATGAATCCTCTCTCCACAGGCGTGTGATCACTTGCTGCACACTGATGGAGAATATTTCCACTTGTTGGCACTTGCTTTCTCTAGCGGAATACATTTTTATTTGCATATTTTCCCTAATATTCATAATGGTAGATATCATTTTAGTCATGTATGGACAACTTTACTATTGTTAAGTAGAAGTTTTGAGTGTTATAAAAAGTGACTTTGGTCATCTTAGAAATTGTAGTATTTTTGGTTTTATTTGTTTTTATTTCTGTTTAATAAAATACTTATTTTCGTAAAGGCCCCATCAAAGATGACATGTCTTTAAAACAATTTGTAATTTACTTAAAATGTTTACTTAGAAAGGGAAAAGAAGCACAACATCTGGCTTGTTGATGATTACAGTGTCTGGATATAATCAAAAGCACCAAAGTGTTTAATAATGACCTATAATCTTTACATAATGACAGCTTACACATACTGTAAGTATAGTCAATGCATGTATCCTTTTTTCACTATACTGTTTGTGAGCATAGGGTTTAAATCCTTCCAAAACAAATAGTACTGAAGCACAATACTCATAATATTATCTTCCATGATCTAGCTATTATAGTGCAGCCTTGACATCATACTTTTTCATTCTAAATCCTGTATTACATTTAGTGTTAATCTATAATCTATAAACAAACACTAAACAGGTTAAAGCAAAAGAAAAGGATAAGAAAATGTTTTCTTTCTTGACCCCTCTGACTGTTCAGTTTCTCTGTTCCAGTGCTGGTGCCTGGGGCCCTTCTCCAGGAAGACTGTGATGTGAACTCTTGCCACCCCCAGCTGGGGGACCTGATGGTAGGCCGCGCTGCCCAGCTCTCAGCCTCCTCCACCTGTGGACGGAACAGGCCCCAGAACTACTGCATCCTCGGATACCTGGAGGTCAGGACTTAAATCTTGATAGGGGGGGCTCTGTGGTGCACTGTTCCTAAATACAAACTAGAGATGTGGTGTTGAAGGCAGTGTTGTCTGCATATGTTCATCTGTCTCTGTACACAGTACTAATGTCAAAACAGATATGTTCCACAAGCACAGACAGACAGTGTCAGGGCGACGTGTATGCTGTGAGCAAAGTCAAGCGCAGGACACCGAGCTACTGGCAGACAAACTTTACTTGCACAGTAAATCAAATACAAACAAGACCAAGATCGTCGTGTTCCCCTGGGAGGGGGGGAAGGTCCGTGACAAAATCCACCGATAGGTGAGACCACGGCCGTTGTGGAACGGGTAGGGGTTGTAACTTCCCCCTGGGCAGGTGTCTAGGCGCCTTACACTGGGCGCACACCGAGCAGGAGGAAACATAAACCCTCACGTCCTTAGCTAAAGTGGGCCACCAGTACTTCCCACTAAGGCAGTGCACTGTCCGACCAATACGAGGATGACCAGAGGAGGGTGACATGTGAGCCCAATATATCAATCGATCGCGAACCTCGAGCGGCACGTACTTCCGACCCTCTGTACACTGTGGGGGAGTAGGATCGGTACGTAACGCCCGCTCGATGTCCGCATCAACCTCCCACACCACCGGTGCCACCAGACAAGACTCCGGGAGTATGGGAGTGGGCTCAATGGACCTCTCCTCTGTGTCATATAGTCGGGACAGGGCGTCTGCCTTAGCGTTCTGTGACCCTGGTCTATAGGTGAGCTTAAATACAAATCGGGAGAAAAACATAGCCCACCTTGCCTGGCGAGGGTTCAGCCTCCTCGCTGCCCGGATGTACTCCAGGTTACGATGGTCAGTCAGAATGAGAAAAGGGTGTTTAGCCCCCTCAAGCCAATGCCTCCACACCTTCAGGGCTTGAACCACAGCTAACAGCTCCTGTCCCCCACGTCATAATTGCGCTCTGCCGGACTGAGCTTCTTAGAATAGAAAGCACAGGGGCAGAGTTTTGGTGGCGTACCCGAGCGCTGAGACAGCACAGCGGCGATCCCAGCCTCGGACGCATCCACCTCAACTTGGAACGCCAAAGTGGGATCCGGATGTGCCAGCACCGGAGCCGAGGTAAACAGGTCCTTCAGATGTCTAAACGCCCTGTCCGCCTCAGCCGACCACTGCAGATGCACCGGACCCCCCTTTAGCAGGGAGGTAATGGGAGCTGCTACCTGTCCAAAGCCCCGGATAAACCTCTGGTAGTAATTGGCAAAACCCAAGAACCGCTGCACTTCCTTCACCGTGGTGGGAGTCTGTCAATTACGCACGGCAGAAACGCGGTCAATCTCCATCTCCACCCCTGACGCAGACAACCAATGTCCCAGGAAGGAGATGGACTCCTGGAAGAAAATACATTTCTCCGCCTTCGCATACAGGTCATGCTCTAACAGTCTACCAAGCACTCGACGCACCAGGGACACATGCTCGGCTCGTGTAGCGGAGTATATTAGAATGTCATCAATATGCACCACTACACCCTGTCCATGCAAGTCCCGGAAAATCTCGTCCACAAATGATTGGAAGACTGAAGGAGCATTCATTAAACCGTATGGCATGACGAGGTACTCATAGTGACCCGAGGTGGTACTGAATGCTGTCTTCCACTCATCTCCCTCCCTAATGCGCACCAGGTTGTACGCGCTCCTGAGATCCAATTTTGTGAAGAATCGTGCCCCGTGTAATGACTCCGTCATACTAGCAATCAGAGGGCGTAAACCCCCATCCTTCTTCTTCACAAAAAAGAAACTCGAGGACGCAGGGGAAGTGGACGGCCGTATGTATCCCTGTCTCAGAGATTCTGTGATGTATGTCTCCATAGCCGCTGTCTCCTCCTGAGACAGAGGATACACATGACTACGCGTGTCACGGTTTCGGCCGAGGCGGCTCCTCCTCCTTGTTCGGGCGGGTTTCGCCGGTCGTCGTCTCCGGAGTACTAGCTGCCACCGCTCTATGTTTCTTGTTTGATTGGTTTTGTCTGTTAGTCACACCTGTTTTGTGTTATGTCTCATTTAGCACCCTATTTAGTTTCCTTGTTGTTAGTTTAGTGTTGTGTGTAATTGTTCGTGTCGTGTTGTTGCGCTACCCGTGTCGGTACGCTATTTTCATAGCTTCCTCCTTGTGTTTAGGAGAGTATTTTCGCACCTGTGTGTGCGCTCGCTATTTACGCCTGTGTGCGTCCCTTTTGCCTCCGGGCTGTTTGGATTATTTTGTGTGCTGTAGTAAAGTCTTGTTGGACGTATCCTCTGCTTCCTGCGCCTGATTCTACACCACACCAATCCACAGCAACGTGACAACGCGGAAGAGCAGCGCCTACTTGGAGGTCTATCGCACAATCCCCCTGTCGATGAGGTCTTTTTACAGAAGGCGAGTGCCAAATCGCCATACTCAGGTGGAATGTGCATGGTGGGAACTTGGTTTGGGCTTTCCACCGTCGTTGCCCCTACGGAAACACCTACACACCGCCCAAAACACTGATCAGACCATCCCTTGAGAGCCCTCTGTTGCCATGAAATGTTGGGGTCATGAGATGTTAACCAGGGAAGCCCCAACACCACGGGAAACGCAGGAGAATCAATCAAATACAAACGTAGTTCCTCCTCATGGCCCTCCTGCGTTTTCATCCTGAGAGGCGCTGTGACTTCCCTAATCAATCCTGACCCCAAAGAGCGGCTATCTAGGGCATGGATGGGGAAGGGCACATCAACAGGTACAATAGGAATCCCTAACTTATAGGTGAATTGGCGATCGATAAAATTCCCAGCTGCGCCTGAATCTACTAGCGCCTTATGCTGGGAGTGAGGAGAAACCTCGGGAATCACAACTTTAATACACATACAGTGGGGAGAACAAGTATTTGATACACTGCCGATTTTGCAGGTTTTTCTACTTACAAAGCATGTAGAGGTCTGTAATTTTTATCATAGGTACACTTCAACTGTGAGAGATGGAATCTAAAACAAAAATCCAGAAAATCACATTGTATGATTTTTAAGTAATTAATTTGCATTTTATTGCATGACATAAGTATTTGATCACCTACCAACCAGTAAGAATTCCGACTCTCACAGACCTGTTAGTTTTTCTTTAAGAAGCCCTCCTGTTCTCCACTCATTACCTGTATTAACTGCACCTGTTTGAACTCGTTACCTGTATAAAAGACACCTGTCCACACACTCAATCAAACAGACTCCAACCTCTCCACAATGACCAAGACCAGAGAGCTGTGTAAGGACATCATGGATAAAATTGTAGACCTGCACAAGGCTGGGATGGGCTACAGGACAATAGGCAAGCAGCTTGGTGAGAAGGCAACAACTGTTGGCGCAATTATTAGAAAATGGAAGAAGTTCAAGATGACGGTCAATCACCCTCGGTCTGGGGCTCCATGCAAGATCTCACCTCGTGGGGCATCAATGATCATGAGGAAGGTGAGGGATCAGCCCAGAACTACACGGCAGGACCTGGTCAATGACCTGAAAAGAGCTGGGACCACCGTCTCAAAGAAAACCATTAGTAACACACTACGCTGTCATGGATTAAAATCCTGCAGCGCACGCAAGGTCCCCCTGCTCAAGCCAGCGCATGTCCAGGCCCGTCTGAAGTTTGCCAATGACCATCTGGATGATCCAGAGGAGGAATGGGAGAAGGTCATGTGGTCTGATGAGACAAAAATAGAGTGTTTTGGTCTAAACTCCACTCGCCGTGTTTGGAGGAAGAAGAAGGATGAGTACAACCCCAAGAACACCATCCCAACCATGAAGCATGGAGGTGGAAACATCATTCTTTGGGGATGCATTTCTGCAAAGGGGACAGGACGACTGCACCGTATTGAGGGAGGATGGATGGGGCCATGTATCGCGAGATCTTGGCCAACAACCTCCTTCCCTCAGTAAGAGCATTGAAGATGGGGGTCGTGGCTGGGTCTTCCTGCATGACAACGACCCAAACACACAGCCAGGGCAACTAAGGAGTGGCTCCGTAAGAAGCATCTCAAGGTCCTGGAGTGGCCTAGCCAGTCTCCAGACCTGAACCCAATAGAAAATCTTTGGAGGGAGCTGAAAGTCCGTATTGCCCAGCGACAGCCCCGAAACCTGAAGGATCTGGAGAAGGTCTGTATGGAGGAGTGGGCCAAAAACCCTGCTGCAGTGTGTGCAAACCTGGTCAAGACCTACAGGAAACGTATGATCTCAAACAAAGGTTTCTGTACCAAATATTAAGTTCTGCTTTTCTGATGTATCAAATACTTATGTCATGCAATAAAATGCAAATGAATTACTTAAAAATCATACAATGTGATTTTCTGGATTTGTGTTTTAGATTCCGTCTCTCACAGTTGAAGTGTACCTATGATAAAAATTACAGACCTCTACATGCTTTGTAAGTAGGAAAACCTGCATAATCGGCAGTGTATCAAATACTTGTTCTCCCCACTGTAGCTAAAGTAACGTCCTAGTCAACATAATGATAGCTAATACAACTAATATGTTAGTAAACCCGCTACAATCATGCAGTAACGTTACAGTGTATAGTCAGTAAGCAGTTACACTGGCGGGCCATTGCAATAAATTAATAAAATCAAAAGCTTACCTTGACTTGGAAGAGTTCCAGTGTTGTGTTGGATAGTCATAGCCAGCTAGTTAACATAGCATCCCTATTTGAGCCAGGTGTTTGAGTAACTAAACTAGCCAGCTGCATTTGCTAGCTAAGTAAGTGAAACTGAAAGTGAAATAAAGGACAATCTCTCTCTCTCTTGTTTCTCCTTCATTTTTGAAGAAATTAATTTGTTGAAAACTGTTTAACCATTGTCTTTCTCTCTCTTTGAGTCAACTACTCACCACATTTTATGCATTGCAGTGCTAGCTAGTTGTAGCTTATGCTTTCAGTACTAGATTCATTCTCGGATCCCTTGATTGGGTGGACAACATGTCAGTTCATGCTGCAAGAGCTCTGATAGGTTGGAGGACATCCTCCGGAAGTTGTCATAATTACTGTGTAAGTCTATGGAAGGGGGTGAGAACCAAGAGCCTCCTAGGTTTTGTACTGAAGTCAATGTACCAAGAGGAGGACAGAAGGTAGCTGTCCTTCTGCTACACCATGGTGCTACCCTACAGAGTGCTGTTGAGGCTACAGTAGACCTTCATTGCAAAACATTTGTATTTTAATCAATTATTTGGTGACATGTGAATATATTTATCTAAAAAGGTTAACTTTTTTAATGTTTTACAATTTTTGTTTTTATGAAATTCACTGAGGAGGATGGTCCTCCCCTTCCTCCACTGAGGAGCCTCCACTGGGTGGCAGCATCATGCTGTGGGGATGTTTTTCAGCGGCAGGGACTGGGAGACTAGTCAGGATCAAGGGAAAGATGAACGGAGCAAAGTACAGAGAGATCCTTGATGAAAACCTGCTCCAGAGCGCTCAGGACCTCAGACTGGGGCAAAGGTTCACCTTCCAACAGAACAACGACCCTAAGCACACATCCAAGACAAGGCAGGAGTGGCTTCGGCACAAGTCTCTGAATGTCCTTGAGTGGCCCAGCCAGAGCCCGATTTTGAACCCCATCTAACATTCCTGGAGAGACTTGAAAATAGCTGTGCAGCGATGCTCCCCATCCAACCTGACAGAGCTTGAGAGGATCTGCAGAGAAGAATGGGAGAAACTCCCCAAATACAGGTGTGCCAAGCTTGTAGCGTCATACCCAAGAAGACTCAAGGCTGTAATCGCTGTCAAAGATGCTTCAACAAAGTACTGAGTAAAGGGTCTGAATACTTATGTAAATGTGATATTTTTTAAATTTGTAATACATTTGCAAAAATGTCTAAAAACCTGTTTTTGCTTTGTCTTTATGGGGTATTGTGTGTAGATTGATGAGGGCAACATTTTTTTTGAATCCGTTTTAGAATAAGGCTGTAATGTAACAAAATGTGGAAAAAGTCAAGGGGTCTGAATACTTTCCGAATGCACTGTATATAGTTATTTCCCTATTTCTGACATGGAAAATCAGTCTGATAAAGTTGAGCTACCCTGCTGTGTGTTGTAAATACTCACGTATTTCAAGAAAATGTGTATCTCCTTGTTCTTTTGTGGATTGACTGTGGCCTCGAACAGTGGGAGGAAAATATTCTCCAACAGTTTGGCGAAGTTCTGTATTATCTTCTTCGACTTGAAAATGTCACTGCAAGACAAAATGTTACATTTCTGAAACATATCTTTAGATAGACAGATGTAATTTGCTTGATCATTGTAAGACTAATGATGGATTAAATTAAATTATTTGTTGATCAATAATAATGCTGACAACTGCCTTTCTTTTTCAAGTTGCAGCACCATTCCTACTATCTTTTGTGTGACTAAAACACTCTTAGAAAAAAATTGTTCCAAAATGGTTCTTCGGCTGTCCCCATAGGAGCACCCTTTTTGGTTCCAGGTAGAACCCTTTTTTCTAAGAGTGTCGGCCCACCATTGGTATTTGCAAACAAGAGCTTGGAATCAATTGGTTCCAAGTTAAATAACAACCAGTAAAGGGACCATCACCTTGGTTTACAATGTAAGATGTCCTATTTTACACATCTCCATTGCCACTTACAACTAGTGAAGTCTTACAAAGACCATTATGGTTGAAGAATTATAGTACCACCACCCTAGAGATCAGCATTGAGAGCAGCATTCCCTTATCTTCCCTTCTCCCTGTGGCACTTACTAGATCCTGGGCACCTGGATGATCCATCGCATGTTGGGGGAGTGAACCTTGTGCTGGACGAACCATGAGGCCAGGCTCTCCCACTCATCAGGGGAGCGGCCGTAGATGGACATACGGGGCTCTGCGTGCTGGTACTGACTCTCCTCCAGCTCATGAGCCACTTCCTGTTATAGAGGAAGAGGAAAATAATTACAGTACGTTAGAGATGCCCATGATAGTGGAGTTGATATTGAGCATAAGTTGATCCTATACCTTGATGATGCGTGCAAAGTATTCCCCTTTGATGTAGTTGTCTGTTTTCAGGTAAATCTCTCTGAGTTCGCTTGCTCCCACAGGGTTGTACTTGGAGTTGAACTTATCAAAGCGGTGGAATGTTTGCCTTCCTAATAGAGTAAACATTTATAATTTATTACATGCTTTTGTCAACAATGGCAGTTTAGCACCACTATCATTGTGATCCTCAAACACAAGTTACATGGAACCTACTGCCAAACTGCAATTGTTTAAAGACATACTTCTGAATATTCATATATGCATTATAAATGTGTTATGAACTGCTTATGAACAGTTTAATCGGTATGCCAAATAGGTTATTAAATGTGTTAAAAAACGTGATATTATTTCAAGCATTGGAGCACGTGTTTCTGGAACATTCTTACAGCGTGTACGTCCAGGGAGTCCACAGTGAGGTCATAGGGGTCCATGGCCAGGGTGTCAAACACCTGTTTCAAGGTGATCATCTGGCCCCCTTCTCCAGCACCACGCGGTCTGCCTCGGTCTTGTAGGTGGTCTGTAGGTGGTCTGAACTTCAGCAGGTGCTTCTGGTTCATGCAAGCAGCTGCGTGGATGTGAGTGTCTACCTGTATTTATGAGGAGGCATAAGACAGACATATTTTGTCAGCTTGTTCTAAAGCACAGCTTGAGTCAGTGAGATGTAATGTATGACCATCTAATCATGGGAGTTTCAACCCTTTTATTTGCATTACATCTTATACTCTATACACTACCGTTCAAAAAGTTTGGTGTCACTTAGAAATGTCCTTGTTTTACATGAAAACATACATGAAATTAGTTTGAATAGGAAATATAGCAAAATGAATAGGAAATGTATTAATTGACAAGATTAGAAATAATGATTTTCTCAATTTGCCACAATTACATCCTTGCAGACCTTTGGCATTCTAGTTGTCAATTTGTTGAGGTAATATGAAGAGATTTCACCCCATGCTTCCTGAAGCAGCTCCCACAAGTTGGATTGCCTTGATTGGCACTTCTTACGTACGATACGGTCAAGCTGCTCCCACAACAGCTCAATAAGGCTGAGATCCGGTGACTGTGCTGGCCACTCCATTATAGACAGAATACCAGCTGACTGCTTCTTCCCTAAATAGTTATTGCATAGTTTGGAGCTGTGCTTTGGGTCATTGTCCTGTTGTAGGAGGAAATTGGTTCCAATCAAGCGCCGTCCACAGGGTATGGCATGGCGTTGCAAACAAAATGGAGTGATAGCCTTCCCTTCAAGATCCCTTTTACCCTGTACCAATATCCCACTTTACCACCACCAAAGCACCCCAGACCATCACATTGCCTCCACCATGCTTGACAGATGGCATCAAGCATTCCTCCAACATCTTTTCATTTGGTCTGCGTCTCACAAATGTTATTCTTTGTGATCCGAACACCTCAAACTTCAATTCGTCTGTCCATAACACTTTTTTCCAGTGTCTGTGTTCTTTGACCATCTTAATCTTTTCTTTTTATTGGCCAGTCTGAGATATGGCTTTTTCTTTGCAACTCTGCCTAGAAGGTCAGCATCCCGGAGTCGCCTCGTCACTGTTGACGTTGAAACTGGTGTTTTGCCGGTACTATTTAATGAAGCTGCCAGTTGAGGACCTGTGAGGCGTCTGTTTCTCAAACTAGACACTAATGTATTTGTCCTCTTGCTTAGTTGTGCACCGGGGCCTCCCACTCCTCTTTCTATTCTTGTTAGAGCTAGTTTGCGCTGTTCTGTGAAGGAGTAGTACACAGCATTGTACGAGATCTTCAGTTTCTTGGCAATTTCTTGCATGGAATAGCCTTAATTCCTCAGAACAAAAATAGACTGACGAGTTACAGAAGAAGGTTCTTTGTTTCTGGCTATTTTGATTCTGTAATCAAACCCACAATTGTTGATGCTCCAGATACTCAACTAGTCTCAGGAAGGCCAGTTCTATTGCTTCTTTAATCAGCACAACAGTTTTCAGCTGTGCTAGCATAATTGCAAAAGGGTTTTCTAATGATCAATTAGCTTTTAAAATGATAAACTTGGATTAGTAAACACAACGTGCCATTGGAACACAGGACTGATGGTTGCTGATAATGGGCCTCCGATTACGCCTATGTAGATATTCCATAAAAAATCAGCCATTTCCAGCTACAATAGCCATTTACAACATTAACAATGTCTACACTGTTTTTCTGATCAATTTTATATTTTAATTGACAAGGAAATGTATAAGTGACCCCAAGCTTTTGAATGGTAGTGTACATCACCAACCTTCCTGACGTTATAGAAGTCTCTGTGAGGTACACCTTTCAGCTCCTTCAACTCAGCCATCTCATTCAACATCTCATGCAGATAAAACTTGGAGGCCACAAAGTTCAGTCGTCTGTGGCAGTAGGTTTTCCTGGAAGAAGAATGAGATGACATTAGAAACACTGTAATAGAGGGTCATTGGGAATAGGGCAACAGTGGGAGGTGGTGATATTGGTGGTGGGGTGCTCACGTGGGCCCGTCTGCGATCATGGCGAGGACATGGCTGAGGTCTATCGCGAAGGTCTCCAAGTCGGGGTAGGGCAGGCTGTGGGGCTGCTGCTGCTTCAGGGCCTCTGCATCGTCGTACACGTACACGATGCCGTCCTTCATCTGCAGCAGGTAGTTCAGGTCGTCAGGTATGCCCTCCGTAGTGTACGGGTCCTCCCCTCTCGAGGGCAGGGGCACATGTCTGCAGAGGACAGGATTAAATAAGTGGACAGAGGGAAGAGTGGAGAGAGTGAGAGGAAACGACAGAAGAAGAGGATGAGTGTCTCGAATTGGAGTTACTTTTCCTATGAGTCCTTTTCAGAAATAATCAAGGCAAAGCTGTTTCTAGGGCTCTTTGCCCCAAAGTCTTATACTGTATCTATCACATTGATGAGCAGGTAGCTGGTATGTGGTTGATGCTGGATGTGTACAATGTGATTCTCTACCTGGCAAGATCTCGTCCTCCACGTTCCACTTCTGGTTCTCAGCGCTGGAGAAACTGGGCGGTGGTCCTGTGGAAGCGGTGGGTAGGCCAGCCTGGAGTACTTCTCTCTGATGAACAGGGCCTTCATCAGGGTCTTGGCTGCCTGCTCATAGTCCTCCACTGTGATCTGGGAATGAAGTGTGTTGACAGGCCATTATAGGCAATACACTGTCATTAGAAATGGCAACTCCTAGAAGTATTGTTTCCAAGCTAGCTCTTGCCTTGGTATAATTTTTTGGGGGATCATTGCATGAAGTATATGACATGATTTGTGATGTGATTAAATTAGATTATACAAGTATCATATTATTGTATGATGTCGCCACCCCTGCACAATAATCTCCGCTGATGGTGACCCTCTGGAACTCTGGGGAGTTCTCTGGGATACTAGGGCAGACAGGGGCGCCAGGGAAAGCAGAGGGGTGACTACAGACATAGCCCACTCTGGATTGATGTTGAAGGAACTGGGGACCTGCTGAGATACCGACTGGTAACGCTTAACCTTAAAACTCTTCTTCCTGGAGAGACCAACATCATACAAGTGGATAAGTGGACATTCCGGACCCTAGTCTCCTTTTTAACTCAATGTCATTCAAGTCACTTGGGGAAAATAATCCTCACTGAAAATGTCTACATTTGAAGATCAGTTCATTTCAGTGACTTGACATGAACTGAAATACTTTGAAATTGACTCCCAGTGTCCCTGACCTATTAGACCCATTAGTTTATCTGTGCCCTCTGACCTCTTGACGCTTTCCTCAGAGTACTGCTCGCGATCTCCTTGAGCATCTCCATCTCCCGGTCCTGGTGCAGGCCGATGGGGCAGTCCTCAGGCACAGTGTGCATGGACAGGGCATCCTTGGTGTCCTCCTCCTTCAATGCCGAGGCGTACACCTTCTCTGCCAGAAGACGCACCGACTCATCCACCTCGCTCAGCGAGATCTTAGGGAACTGACGCGGCATCTCTACTGAAACAAAGGAACACACACGTACTCTGACTATCACATATATGCTTTTACTATGCAGGATTGAAGTATACTATATTCGTGAAATATACTGGTATTTTTTTAGGTTTCAAACACACAGTTGTGACATTGTCCTTTAGAATTGAGTTATAAAGTGACTTATAAATGACTTATAAATGAAGGCTGTTGGTATGATTATTATATTATCTATGATGAAGTACTACTGCTGTTACGGAAAATAAAACATTATCTTAGCAGAGGCAGTAAATAACTACAGGGTAAGCAGGAGACTCACACACAACAGGCTGAATCTGAGAGCATGGTGTAATGGGGACACGTGTGTTTCGGTAACACCTCAGCTTAAATCACTGCAGTTAACATGTCCTTGAGTGTCCTTGTCTCCTGTTTCTATGTGCCTTCATTTGCTGCGTCATAATCATGTTACAGTAAACAAAACTATTCACCAAAAAAGGTCATGTTACAGAGACAGAGTCACCTTTGACCTTCTGGATCAGAGGTCAGTCATTGAGCATGAAAAGGAAAATCGTTCACCCACCCAGCCTCTCTGTCTCCAATTATCTGTCTCAGTAACTCTATACATTTTGTTTCTAAAGCATTTTTTGACTGTGATACAGACAAAATGGCCTTGATAATGTGTTGAGTATGCATAAAAGCGTGTGAAAAGAAGTGTGTGATACATACTGTAGTAGGATATGTCACAGTTCATGGGATAGCATGAGCTCATGGCTGATTATGACCATATTAGGTGGACCATATTAGGTGACTGCCTCCCCCTCCTCCTCACAAAAAAAGGTTTAGAAATGATTCCTTTCTTGTTCTACAGAATTGCCCATAGGCTTGTTTCAGGGTAGATCTGGTAACTGTGATATTTGTTTCTGCCTGGCAGTTTCACAAACCACTGTTGTCGCGACTTCCGCCGAAGCTGCCCCTTCCTAGTTCGAGCAGGCTTCGGCGTTCGTCGTCACCGGAGTACTTGCTACTGCCGATACCATTCTCATCACTCCACTTGTCATGTCTTGTCAATCACACATACCTGGTGCTCATTCCCCATTAGTATGTGTATAAGTGTTCCCTCTGTTCCCCTTGTCTTTGTGAGTGATTGTTTTGTTGTGAGAGCGTGTAGCTCGGTTGAGCTACATTTCACTGTGTTATTGCCAAGGTGGATGTTTTCCCTTGTACAGTTTCGTTTGACGCTTGGGGCGTTTGATTTATGCAAACAGATTAAACTCTGGACTTCGGTATTTTACCTCCTGCGCCTGACTCCTTCTTTCACACCTCGTCACAGAATCACTCACCTGATCTGATATGGAGTCAGCACGAGAAGGCCGCATGCCTGGAGTGTGGCAAGGGTCAGAGCATTCCTCGATGTTGGCCAGCTTGGGGGAAGCGAATGGATCGGGTTCTTCAGGTGGTAGAACGCCTGGAGAGGAGAGGATCCGATCTATCGAGACCAGCTGGTCAACCGGATCCAGCCGCCTACACCCAGCCCCTGGAAGGATCCAGATATCCCGGCCACCGGCGCTTTGACGGGACTGCAGCGCTGTAAGGGATTCCTACTCCAACTGGAGTTGTATTTCTCCAGCATCAGACCGGAGCCCTGGGAGCAGGAGAAGGTGTCCGTCCTCGTTTCCTGCCTTTGTGGGAGAGCCCTGGAGTGGGCCAACGTGGTATGGAATGAGGGAGGTACCACGCTGAAGAACAACGGGGAGTTCACTCGCCTCTTTAGTGCCGTTTTGATCACCCGCCTGAGGGTCGGAGGCGGGCGAACGACTGGTTCATCTAAGGCAGGGGACGAGGACCGCTCAGGACAACGCGCTGGAGTTCCGGACGCTGGCAGCGGGGTCCGGGGTGGAACGAAGCGGGTCCTGACAGACCATTTCCAGTGCCACCTAAGGGAGGACGTCCGACGGGAGCTAGCCTGCAGGGATGCCATGCTATCGTTCTCCCAACTGGTGGACATGGCCATCCGGCTGGACAATCTGCTAGCAGCCAGAGGACATCCTGGTAGGGTCTGCCCGTTTCCACTCCCGGACGACACTGACCCCGAGCAGATGGAGCTGGGGGAGCCGCCGGTCGAGAGAGCACAGGAGGACAGCGACAGTGCCACTCTGGTGGCACGAAGGGACAATCCACCTCATGTCGCTGTCAACGTTCTTTTGGGGCTGGAGGCGGTAGGCAGGGTACTCACGCATCACCCCAGGTAACGAACACCCAAACGTGTTCAGAGCCTTTGCGGCGCACTGTACTTTATCTATCTCCTTTCCAGATCACTTGGTCGGTTCCCAGTGTAAGGCGCTAGTCGATTCAGGCGCAGCTGGGAATTTTATGGACAGGGCATTTGCACACCGTCAAGGCATTTAATTGGTTCCCCTAACCATTCCACTCCCCATCAGAGCACTAGGTAGTCGACCATTAAGGGTCCGGGTTGGTTAAGGAAGTTACTGTACCAGTCACCATGATTACGCAGGAGACACATGTTGAGCAGATCACCTTTATGATCATTGAGTCTCCTGCTTACCCTGTAGTCTTGGGTATCCCGTGGTTAGCCCTTCACAACCCCAATTTCTCATGGCCGCAGAGGGTTCTTACAGGGTGGTCGCGTGAGTGTCCAGGTAGGTGTCTAGGTGTTTCCGTTGGTGCAACCACGGTGGTGCGCATTCCCCCCGAATACCATGATCTGGCTCTCGCGTTTTCCAAGACGCAAGCGACTAAATTACCACCTCATCGGGAGGGGGATTGCGCGATAAACCTTCGGGTAGACGCTGTACCTCCCAGGAGTCATGTGTATCCCCTGTCGAGGCTGAAAGCGGAGGCTATGGAAATATATGTTACAGAGTCCCTGCGCCAGGGTATATACATCCCTCCACTTCACCTGCCTCCTCGAGTTTCTTCTTTGTGAAGAAGAAAGATGGCAGTTTAAGCCCATGCATTGATTATCGACCACTGAATAATGTGACGGGACGATTTAGTTATCCTCTTCCCTCATTCCTTCAGTGATTGAGTCAATGCATGGGGCCCGTTTTTTCACCAAATTAGAACTCAGGAGTGCCTACAACCTGGTGCATATTCCGGAAAGGGATGAGTGGAAAACAGCATTCAGCACAACCTCGGGTCATTATGAATACCTGGTGATGCCCTACGGTTTGATGAATGCTCCATGGGTTTTCCAGTCCTTTGTGAACGAGGTGTTTCGGAACATGCTTAGTCGCGGTGTGGTGGTCTACATCGATGACATCCTGGTGTATTCACGCGCGCTGAGCATGTGTCCCTGGTTCGCAAAGTACTGGTCCGACTGCTGGAAAATTATCTTTATGCCAAGGCAGAGAAGTGTGAGTTTTTCCAGCAGTCAATCTCCTTCCTCGGATATCGCATTGCCACCACAGGTGTGGAGATGGAGGAGACCGCATTGCAGCCGTGCGTAATTGGAAGACTCCAACCACGGTAAAGGAGGTGCAGCGCTTCCTTGGCTTTGACAACTACTATCGAAGGTTTATTCAGGGTTTGGCAAGGTCGCAGCTCCCATTACCTCCTTGTTGAAGGGTGTGCCATCCCGGCTCCGCTGGTCTGCTGAGGCTGATTTGGCATTCAGTAGATTGCGGGGTCTGTTCACCTCAGCCCCGGTGCTGGCCCACCCCGATCCATCACTACCGTTCGTAGTGGAGGTGGATGCGTCCGAGGTAGGGATAGGAACTGTCTTATCCCAACGCTCGGGTCACGCACCCAAGCTCCGCCCCTGTGCCTTCTTTTCTAAGAAGCTCAGCCTTGGCGAGCAGAACTACGGCGTTGGTGATCGGGAGCTGGCTGTTGTCCGAGCTTTGACGGTGTGGAGACATTGGCTCGAAGGGGTGAAACACCCTTTCCTCGTCTGGACAGACCACCATAACCTGGAATACATTCGGGCAGCGAGGAGGCTGAATCCTTGCCAGGCCAGGTGGGCCCTCTTCTTCACCCGGTTTGATTTCACACTCTCATACATTCCGGGTACGAAGAACGTGAAGGCAGACGCACTGTCTCGGCTGTATACACAGAGGAGAGGCCCAGAGACAACACTCGCATACTCCCGGCCTCATGCACGGTGGCGCCGGTAGTATGGGCGATGGATGTAGATATAGCGCAGGCATTACGCACAGATCCATCTCCACCGCAGTGTCCAGCTGGGCTGCAGTACGTGCCTGCGCTTATCCGTGATCGTCTGATCTACTGGGCACACACGTCACCCTCCTCTGGTCACCCAGGTATCGATCGTACAATGCGCTGCCTGACCGAGAAGTACTGGTGGCCTACTTTGGCTAAGGATGAGAGGATGTTTCCTCATGCTCATGTGTGTGCCCAGAGTAAGGTAAGCTAAAACCTTTACCAGTTCCACAACGACCATGGTCTCACCTGAATATTGACTTTCTCCTGATCTCCCTCTCCCAAGGTAACACCACTATCCTGGTCGGTGGACCGCTTTTCAAAGTCCGCCGCCTCCTTCCTCTGCCCGGTCTCCCCATGGCCCTACAAACTGCAGAGGCTCTGTTTACTCACTTCTTCCGGCACTACGGGGTACCAGAGGATATAGTGTCCAACCAAGGTCCCCAGTTCACATCTAGAGTCTGGAAGAAGTTCATGGAACGTCTGGGGGTCTCGGTCAGCCTGACCTCTGGTTTTCACCCCGAGAGCAATGGGCAGGTGGAAAGGGTGAATCAAGATGTGGGTAGGTTCCTGCGGACCTACTGACAGGAACGGCCGGGGAGTGGTCAGTGTTCCTGCTATGGGCAGAATATGCTCAGAACTCTCTCCGCCACTCCTCCACTAACCTAACACCCTTCCAATGTGTTTTGGGTTACCAACCGGTCCTGGCACTGTGGCACCAGAACCAGACCGAGGATCCCGCAGTGGATGACTGGTTTTCGGCGCGGAGAGACTTGCGACGCTGCCCACGTTCGCCTCCAGTGCGCGTCTCGTACGTCGTCAGAAGGCCAACGCTGACCGCCACCGCAGGGAGGCCCCGGTGTTCGCACCGGGGATCAGGTCTGGCTCTCGACCCGGAATCTGCCCCTCCGCCTGCCCTGCCGGAAGCTGAGCCCGCTGTTTGTGGGGCCGTTTAAAGTCCTGAGGAGAATAAACGAGGTGACATACAGGTTGTTACTCCCCCTGATTACCGTGTTAACCCCTCGTTTCATGTGTCTCTCCTCAGGCCGGTGGTAGCTGGTCCGCTCCAGGAGTCTGAGGTACGGGAGGTTCCTCCACCTCCTCTGGACATTGAGGGGGCCCCGCCGTACTCGGTCCGTTCCATCCAAGGTGGATGTTTTCCCTTGTACAGTTTCATTTTATGCTTGTGGCGTTTGATTTATGCAAACGGATTAAACTCTGGACCGATTAAACTCCGGCCACAATGCATGAGGCCGGGAGTATGCGGGTGTTGTCTCTGGGCCTCTCCTCTGTGTCTGGATGGTATTTTACCTCCTGCGCCTGACTCCTTCTTTCACACCTTGTCATAGTTGTGCAACAAACATGGTTTCGTTCACGTCTTTCAGTTCTGTGGTCTGTTTCTGTGTTGTAGCACAAAAACAACTCCATTCACATTAAATGACACAGAATATTCCCAGTCAGACCAAGCGGACAGAGAAAATGAGGGGGTTAACAATCTTGAGGTCCATTTCTACTGTAAAAGGCAAAGACAACCTACAGTGTTTGTTGTTTTAGTATGCAGTTATTTGCAGACTATTTTATTCTTGGTTCCCAGGACCTTGTATATTTTAAATGTTTATTTGTGTAGCCCTCAAGCCTTACATGTATCGTGTTTCCATTTGCAACCAACTGATTCTGCTGATTCACTTAGCTTAGCCATTTTGGAGTGACACAACTTTGGTTGCTATCCAACTCCCAGTCTACAATGCTTGCTGTGTTCTTATTTTACTGACCATGTCTCCACATGTGACTATAAATACTAGTGCCACTGTTAGGGGTAGCATCTGTGACTGAGTGGGTCAATTGGCCAGTTCCCCAGTCAGACGTCACGGATACTGTGTAGAACGACAACAGGGAAAAGGAACATTAAGCACCACCCTATCAAATGAGTGCTTCGATGTTGACTCACTTTCACTAAATGTTGACATGGAAATCAAGCCAACTAAGATCATTCAACAACCCCAGTGCCTCAAAATAGGCCTACAATGCTTTGGAACATGTTCCTCGGCCAGCGCTCTAGGAAGGCCGCATTTCCACGAGTCGTCCCAACAAAAATCAAATGTTATTTATCACATGCGCTGAATACAACTGGTGTAGACTTTACAGTGAAATACTTGTTTACGAACCTTTCCCAACGATGCGAGTACAAGTACCAGATCAATGTGCAGAGGTACGAGGTACTTGAGGTATATACAGTGCATTCGGAAAGTATTCAGACCCCTTGACTTATTCCACATTTTGTTACGTTACAGCCTTATTCTAAATTGGATTAAATTGTTTTTTCCTTATCAATCTACACACACAATACACCATAATGACAAAGCAAAAAAAGGTTTGTAGACGTTTTTGCACATTTATTACAAATAAAAAACGGAAATATCACATTTACATAACTATTCACACACTTTACTCCAGTACTTTGTTGACGCACCTTTGGCAGCGATTACAGCCTTGAGTCTTCTTGGGTATGACGCTACAAGCTTGGCACACCTGTATTTGGGAATTTCTCCCATTCTTCTCTCAGATCCTCTCAAGCTCTGTCAGGTTGGATGGGGAGCGTCGCTGCACAGCTATTTTCAGGTCTCTCCAGTTCGATCGGGTTCTAGTCCGGGCTCTGGCTGGGCCACTCAAAGACATTCAGAGACTTGTCCCAAGTCACTCATGCGTTGTCTTGGCTGTGTGCTTAGAGTCGTTGTCCTGTTGGAAGGTGAACCTTCACCCCAGTCTGATATCCTGAGCGCTCTGGAACAGGTTTTCGTCAAGGATCTCTGTACTTTGCTCCGTTCATCTTTCCCTCGTTCCTGACAAAATTTTTACATTTACATTTTAGTCATTTAGCAGACGCGCTCTTATCCAGAGCGACTTACAGTTTAGTGAGTGCATACATTTTTTCATACTGGCCCCCGTGGGAAATGAACCCACAACCCTGGCGTTGCAAGCGCCATGCTCTACCAACTGAGCTAGTCTCCCAGTCCCTGCCGCTGAAAAACATCCCCACAGCATGATGCTGCCACCACCATGCTTCACAGTAGGGATGGTGCCAGGTTTCCTCAAGATGTGACACTTGGAATTCAGGCCAAAGAGATAATCTTGTTTCTCATGGTCTGAGAGTCCTTTAGGTGCCTTTTGGCAAACTCCAAGCGGGCCGTCATGTGCCTTTTACTGAGGAGAGTGGCTTCTGTCTGGCCACTCTACCATAAAGGCCTGATTGGTGGAGTGCTGCAGAGATGGTTGTCCTTCTGGAAGGTATCTCCACAGAGGCACTCTCACTTCTTTATTAGTCTTTGTCTCACCGCCATTGTCTTGGTGGTACCAAACTTCTTCCATTGAAGAATGATGGAGGACACTGTGTTCTTGGAGACCTTCAATGCTGCAGACAATATTTTGGTACCCTTCCCCAGATCTGTGCCTCGACACAATCCTGTCTCGAGCTCTACGGACAATTCCTTAGACCTCATGGCTTGGTTTTTGCTCAGACATGCACTGTCAACTGTGGGACCAAATATAAACAGGTGTGTCTCTTTCCAAATCATGTCCAATCAATTGAATTTACCACAGGTTGACTCCAATGAAGTTGTAGAAACAGCTCAAGGATGATCAATGTGGAAACAGCTCAATTTGAGTCTCATAGCAAAGGGTCTGAATACTGTAGATTGATGAGGGAAAATTGTTATTTAATCCATTTCAGAGTAAGGCTCTAACTTAACAAAATGTGGGAAAAAGTCAAGGGGTCTGAATACTTTCCGAATGCACTGTATGTACATAAAGGCAGGGTAAATTGACTAGGCATCCGGATATATAATAATAAGAGTAAAATAGAGTATCATCAGCAAATGATCAGCGTAAAAGTGTGTGTGTGTGTGTGTATGTGTGTGCGTGCGTGCATACACGTGCGTATGTAGTGTTTGAATGTGTGAGGGATTTGTGTAGGAGTGAGAGTGTAGTGTGTGTATATGGTGTGTATATAAAGTCTAGTGAGTGTGCATAGGATCAGTGCAAGATGGAGTCAGTGCAGATAATTGACTATTTAGCCTGAGTCTGGCTGTTTAGCATCATTATGGCTTGGAGGTAGAAGCTGTCTCTGAGCTCCTGTTGGTCCGAGAGCCGATGCTCTGGTACCATTTGCCCGACGGTAGCAGAGTGAACAGTCTATGACTTGGTTGGCTGGAGTCTTTGGCCATTTCTTACACCTCCTGATATGGATGGCAGGGAGCTCGGCCCCAGTGATGTATCCTGGGCTGTCTGCATCACCCTTTGTACGCTTTGCGGTCAAGGAGGTGCAACTGCCATACCAAGCGGTGATGCAGCCGGTCAAGATGCTCTCGATGGTGCAGCTGTAGAACCTTTTGAGGATCTGAGAGCCCATGCCAAATATTTTCTTCCTCCTGAGGGGGAACAGAGCTGCCGTGCCCTCTTCACGACTGTGCGGGTGTGTGTGGACCATGTTAAGTCCTTAGTGATGTAGACGCCAAGGGAACTTAAAGCTCTGACCCGCTCCACAATAGCCCCCGTAGATGTGGATGGGGGAGTGCTCTTCCCTCTTTATCCTATAGTCGACGATGAGCTCCTTGGTCTTCCCTTGACATTGAGGGAGAATTTGTTGTCCCGGCACCACACTGCTAAGTCTCTGACCTCCTTCCTGTAGGCTGACTCATCGCCAAACAACAACAGTGTAAATGGGGACAATAAACTGAGTCATTTACTGAGTGATTTAGTTGTTGTCATGATTTAGTTTGTTGACTTTGTGTCCATGAGGAAGGTCATTGCCTCTATACGCCATCACACACAATCCAAACACATGACATCATCAAACTGGCGACTATCCTGACTTATTGTCATTTCCTCTGAAAATGCCCCCTTTTTCAGCATTTGGCTATTGTCAACTAGCTGTGCTTCATCACAGTATTTTCTTAACACACAGGAAGTGCTCAATCCAGTAGATCCTGACCCTCAGAGTGCCCCGAGCCATAGACATTCAATGACCCTGCTATTCACATAACGCCCATTGTCATCATCACAACACAACAGGATGGTCAGTAGGTAGCTTTATCTCTCATCTCTTACCTTCTGCAGTGATCCGGGCCATGCCTGGCTCTCCGGCTCTGAGTGGTGAGTCTCTATCACCCAGTGGTGACTCTCTGTCTCTCTTGTGAATCTCTTTGTATGACTGTTGATCACTACTGTGGTGCAGGAGAGGCTCCTGTTATGACTCTCTTCGTCTCTGTTTTGACAGCCTCTTCGGTGTGATACAGTTGCTTTATCTCTTTCTGTGTGTCTTTCTCAGGATTCGCTCAGTTGTTTATCAACCCTGGTCTCTGTATGAGGCAGCAGCTGGTTATTTCTGTGTCTTGAGTATTCCTATTTTAGGAGGCTGGGAGCGTCATGGAGACCAAACCCGCTAATCCAAGTTGTGGTATGTCAACAACTGGCTCTTAGCGAGGCAGTGACTCAGCACTCATTGAGAGATGAGAGATGGGGTGATGGGGGTGAACCTAATGTCCTTCTGATCCCCTCCTCCCACCATACACTGTAACAGTTGTAAGGAGAACAGGAGAGCAGAGGACTTAATGCTTGCTTGAATAGATCATTAATGGCAGGAGGCAACCTCTTTGCCTTTGATCTTCTGGTCATGTCTTTGAGGGAGGCAAGCAAGACGCTCTGCTAAACAGGAAAGGTAAAAACATATGCTTGTCTGCACCAGCTGGCTCTACTAAAAGCCAGGCCTGGAACTCGGGCCATGCCAGCCTGCCAGGAGCATAGCAACCATGCCCTGCACTGTGTTGACAGACAACTGAGCTTTACCAGGATTCCATAGTCCATAACAGGACCGAGAACACAAGTACCTGATAGAATAGAATGTGCTGTGCACATTAGAGCTAATGACAATTTATGGAACACTCTGTCCCGGAAACATTGTGCTACACTGAATGAAACACACAGAAGGTTACAATGTTATAGAAGATAAAATGGACACATTCCCAAACCCATGCTTTGATAGACCTTGACGTAGGATACCAGGCATAGAGTACTGAATCCTATTTGCTGTGAGTGGCCTCCTTTTACCCTTACTATACGCTGGGTGTCAACAGTCACATGTGCCCCTAAGCCATTACAGAAACAACAAACATCATGTAATTCAATAGTAGTATGCTGACACACCAGGGTGAGAAAGCCGGATCTATTTGTGCACTGGTCCAGTGGCAGGAAATGGAAAGTGTCAGGAACAAGTCAGATTATAAACACAGTTAGAGGGCAGTCAAAAATACGTAATTAGTCTCCCAGTGAAAAACATGCAAAACCCCGAAGAATGTAGAGACACAGGCCTACTACTTACCCCAAGGTGTAACAAAGCGGAGAGTTGGTAGATATGTTGTTTATTTGTTCAGTGTTGTGTGCTGATGCTACAGAATCAGACGAGGGGAGTGAGTGTGTGAGTGCTCTCAATCATTTACTTATCTTTTTAATGGCTGAGCTGCGTCTCACGGCCTCTCCTCTATTTGCAGGGAAACAATTGGGGGAAACCTGACTCCGCCTCGGAAAGCGTTACTGTTGTACGTGCACATCCCACAGAGACTTGTGTGTGTGCCAGTCTCTATCCTGTCCTGCCTTTCCCAGTCCCAAAACCCCCACTTCCCCATCTCTCACTCCCACTCAGAGCCACACACAACCACAACCGCTCTCCAGATTATTGCTTGAGTAATTTTGGCATTGGTATTGTATTATGTAACATCTCTTATGAAGGACTGTGACATCTGCGTCATATTCAGTACTCTGGTAATATGATACTCCACCTCTTTACTCTCATGAGAAGAAATCACAATTTTTGACAGTGAGGCATAGGAACACACATAGAAACATGGATTAGCATAGATTTATTTAGGCTTAGCGTAGGAGTGGGCTCTGTAGTCTTGAGCTCACTTGACAAATCAGTTCCATCGTGCCAGCATTGTGCCAACGAGGCCTCTACATTTAGGAAGGAATAAAAGATAACCAACCAGCTCCCCTTATCACTCACAGCAATTCAGCGTTAGAAGAAGTGTTCTCTACACTCTCATGCTCTTTAACATGTAGTAATATCATTGAATTAGATTAAATAAGACGCTCATGCTTACATTGCTGCACACAACTAGTGTATGAACTCTGTCAGCGTAAATGAGTGTTTTTTTGTTATTGCACTGACCCTGCTGTATGGCCAGTGCACATTGCTCATACCTTGAACAGTACTTAGCTCTTAAATGCTGGTAGAGAACAATGGAATGCCCCAGGCTGCATTCTCACCTCAGCATTCAGACATTGTTGTTTTTCTTTCATACTGTATGTGTCTGCAAGTGCATCTGGATATCATTAGCATATAGTATGTGCATGTGCACAGTGTGTGTATGTGCGTCTTTTGTGTGTGTGTGTGTGTGTGTGTGTGTGGTTAGGTTTGAAGCTGCTCTAACCTGCTCTTTGTTGTTTGCCACTGGAAACACCTCTGATTGTCAGCGCTCTCTGTGACCGCTGAAGATTTTTGTTGTTGCTTACGATAACAATCTCAATTTGAAGCTCTAAAGAAAAGGGGAATTCTTCTCAAAATCAAGAACACCATTCTCCCTCCTGCCCCACCTATTGTCCATGTATGAATATTAGTTGGCATCTAACTGAAGAAGCTAACTGCATCGCAGTGCTAGCAGTGCATCGCAGTGCTAGCTGTGCCACCAGAGATCCTGGTTCGTGTCCAGGCTCTGTGGCAGCCAGCCACGACCGGGAGACCCATGGGCGGCGCACAATTGGTCCAGCGTCGTCCAAGGTAGGGGAGGGTTTGGCCGGCAGGGATGTGGGTTAGTTTCCACGGGGGCCAGTATGAAAAAAAACAAATAAAATAAATAAAAATAAAAAAACATGTATGCATTCACTAACTGTAAGTCTCTCTCTGGATAAGAGTGTCTGCTAAATGACTAAAATGTCAATAGAAGATTAGCCTTAGTGCAGCAGCTGTGGCAGACAGATTCTGCTAGTGAGCTAAACTGAGTGCACACAGCTGATTTACCCCTTCACTGCCGGCCTGGAAATTGAAATGAATGCAACTTTTTACCAGTTTATGCAAATAATTGCACCATGAAAGAAAGAAGGCTATGTTTCAGTTATGGGGATGCACGACCACATGTAGCCTAACTAATCTAACTTTACTGAGAGTATGATGGAAAGTGTTCAGATGTAACCCAACATCCTTATATGCTTTGTCCTCTCTCTATCTCTCTCTTTTCTTTCTTGAACCAGTTCTGGAACAATTTATACACACATTTATACACTCATGCATGTTTTTAGAGAGAAACTGGGTCGATGCATGGCTGATCTTACAGTGCAATGGTAATGTTGTTAGTCTTTGCACTGGCCCCCATATATCTCTACAGAAATTCTTAAACTTGAGTGATGTCTTTGGTGGAGAGAATGTGTTTTATAATGAATCTTAGACAATAATACATAAGTTGCCAAAAAGTGTTTATTTTGATGGACTGTGCAAAAAACCCAAGGGATCATCATCTATTAATTTACTGTGTCAGAGCAGATATTATATTTTCTTCCATTGAAATATTTGAGGCTGTGAGTAAGTTCAGTTGGTGTTCAAGGTACAAAGTGTTCAGATAGAATGTGCGCTGCAGTCTTCTCCCCCCTGCTTTCCAACCTCCTTTAATTACAGACCTTTAGTGCCCTCTGTGGGATATCATGTGTTGTTACATGGGGATCAACATTTATTTTTGAGGGTTGCAAAGAAAAACATGAATAATGTTATAATAAAATCATGCTGAGGAAGCTTTCTTCAAAAGACAGAGGATGAGACATGATGTGTCATACAGTGTCATGCTTCAGAACAAAATAAAAACTATACAGTCACTGCCTTGCAGTCTAACCAACGGTACTTTAAACGAAGCACAGTTTGAAGGCTAAACAAATTTAGTTTCACAAATGTAAGGCAGCACTACATCTATTCCAGATAAAGGGGTACTAATTATTTGTATAAAATAATTTATATAAGTACTGTGTTATGTGGCACTATCCAGGTCTTTCTTGCAAAAGTGGGTTATTTTGGCAAGAGAGACCTGGTTACCACATAACCCTGCTTCCCATACATTATGTGCAAGTTGAGACAGGGCCTCTTGACTCAAGCGAAGAAAACTTTGGCCAAATATTACAACAAACAAGCCTACTGGCCAGAAAATGTTGTTCAGCGTTCTCGCATTTCATAAACACTGTGTTTGGATAGATCCTGACGGAACTAATTTCCAATACTGTAGTACAAATAGTTCCACCTGAGAATTTGTCAATGTTGCTATACTTTGAAAATGTGAAGAATTATGGAACTAAGGTGTGAGTCAGATGTGCCTCCTTCGGATTAATACAAATTTGAATTAGTCCGGTCAGCACTTACTTTTTCTCCTTGGTCAACAAATCAACAAATCCAATGAAGAAATGAACATTCTATTAAATCTATCATAGCTCACATGAAACCAACTCCACACACCACAGATAATTTTCAACTGCAATAAAACTTTATAGAAACAGAATTCTTTGGCACATGCTGAGGATAAGTTAACATTGGCCTAACTAGAATATCAAGTGGATTAATATTCATCTCTAGTAGATCCTGAAGGGCATATTCTATCATCACACCAGCATACTAGATATTCTGGATACTCCCAAGGGGTTGAAGCAGACCATCTTCAGGAAGAGAACACTCTTAGAGAAGCTACCCACCCCAGGGATGAAAGTACTTTGACAGCTTGTGGCCTCTGTTGGGTCTCATAGGAAAAGTATGTTCCAACAGTACTTTCAACAGTAACTGCTGCTCATGCACAACAGCAATCGGTGGGCGCTGGATCATTTCTGTCACCTGCCCTTTGTGGTTTGGGGTTGACAGGGCAGTGGAGGTACTAGGATGGCAGGCAGGGCAGACGCTGGGATGATGCCAAGCTGGCTGACCCTCTCTAGTCCATGAGAGGCCATGAGGTCTCAATTATAAGTTCCTGTGTGTGTGTGTGTGTGTGTGTGTGTGTGTGTGTTACCCCCTACAGCTGGCTTCGCCCCATCTCTCCAGAAAGAGAAGACCCACGGGAAAGCAGGGGGCTAGTGGGGGGGTGAAGAGGGGGGAGTTGGGTGTGCTTTCTCTCGTAGAGGGGCGCGGAAGCATAATCCTGTGAGAGTGGATAGGGCCACGTGTCTTCAACACAAAGCGGGAAAATGGCTTGCCCATGGTGATTATGTCATGGCTGAAGTCAATCTTGACTGTGGTCTCCAAGGACTTCCAGTACTTGAGCATCTCTTCATCCTCCTCCTCTTCATCCACCTCCAGGATCGAGGGCAGGGATGAGAGACACACACTGGAGGAAAGGCCCAGACTGAAAGTTAACATCCCAGTGAATGGGCTTTACTTTCTTCCTGCGCCCTCGTTTGCTATTCTCCCATTCCCGCTCGGCCTTGGCACGGGAGGCGGGCATGTGCCACCGCTTGATAGGAGGCTGTTCTGCCAGTGGGACCAAGGGGGTCAAGAGGATTTCAAAGGGGCACTTCTCGCCCGCCTGCACGGCTCTCCTATTGGTCAGTAAAGTGGAGTGGTCGGTGCGACCTGTGTGGTTGGACTTAGGTCTGGGCAGGGGGTGACAGCCATCATATCCGCCTACGTTAGCTGGGTGGCAGACTGAAGGTGGACCACACAGGGAATATCCTCTCAGTGCTACTGAAGGACAGGGGCTCAGAGGGTAATATGATTTGTCTGTCGTCCAGTAGCTCTGGCAGCTGCTGGTCCTGCATAGCAGACCGGATCTGTAAGAGCTGGATCCTCTCCGACACACGCCTCGATGGTCTGGCGTTGGCAGGCCGGGCTGGCACTGGGGAGGCAGGTGGGGCAGGCATAGGGAAAACAGGTAGACCAGGCACTCGGCTGGAAGGAACCGGAGAGGCAGATGGGGCAGGCACCAGAAGGTCAGGCACAGGGCTGACAGTTGGGGTAGGCAATGGGATGCCCATCTGGGCAGGTGGGGCTGACACTGCAATGGCTGGCAGCTTAGGGAAAGACTTGGTGATCTCCCTCCTACCCATGGAGTCTATAACCTCTAAGGTCCGGTTAGGGAACCTCAGAGTGCTGCCATCAGTATGTCTTGTGATCCTAGCTATCCCTGTCTTGGGTCAGAGCCAGGATTCTGCATGCCTGGACCTCCGGCTGGAGGACATCCAAAGGATAACATGACGGCTGCCATCGGCTGCCATTGGACAGAGGCCGTCTGGCCTGAGCAGGAGGAGCGGGGCCTTTGGTCCTGGATGTTAGACCTCTGGGGAGGATTGGCCTGGATCCTGACCTCAGACTGGCTGCATGGAGTCCCAGATAAAGGAGCTACTGCCTTGGCTGCAGTGGAGCATACCTTGGGCCTCCTAGGGATGCCTCCTGGTGTCTGTGGTCTGCTGGGTTTAACCTCTGGCTCCTGCTTGTGGCTGGAGGTAAATGTGCTCCCACTGGTTTTGGTTTTGACTGGACCCAGACGCTTGCTACCCATTTGTCCCTCCAGCTGCAGATGAGGCATGCGAGGCACCTTAGGGGGTGTTTTTTTCTCCTTTGGACAGTGAGAGAGGTCACTGTGAGCAGTGGGGGCCTGATGGGTGGAGTGGCCATTGGAGGCCTTCCCAAGTCAGCCCTCTCTTCAGTCACATCCATGTTGTGGAAGTGGGATCGGCTATTCCTTCTCCCTGGTGGCATTGGCTGTAGGACAATATTACTGGCACGCCTCGGACACTGAGGATGTCTGTCAGGCTGTTCTCAGAACTGTTCTGACTGGTCTCTGGTGTCCTAGCCAATGGAGAGCTGGACTTCCGTCTGTCTTTCATGGCTGTGAGAGTCACAGTGGAGGAGCAAACAACAACAAAAAGCATGTTTGAGAATAAGAATATAGAATAGATTGCAGATATTTCAATAGAATTTGATCAAAGTTGTTATTATAAACTAGTGTTTTTCCACTTTCAAAGGACCAAAATGTTCATAAATTCATAAAAATGACAGATTCACAAACTAAGGCCTACCTTCAATTTGTACATCCAGATAATTTGCACACGTAGGATTTGACTATACAGTCTCAACAATATATTCTTGAAAACAGAAAGACAAGATCTGTTTTATTTTTCCTCGTTTTGTACATATTTTTTGTCACAAAATCACAAAACATAATAGAGAAGTTTTTCTTACAATTATTGATAAAATAAAGTTCTCATAACATAAAAGTAATGTATATGAGATTATTTCGTTAATTATATGGCCTACCTCAGTTCAGGAAGAGTGTAATGACTTGTCTATAGAACGTCTTGTTTTAACAAAAGAATGCATCATTATGACATTATGTACATTATGACATAGCAGCCTTCCACCTCATCAAAGTTAGTCAAAACCACTTGAATAGGCCTAATGTAAAATTAAATACAATAGGCCTAATTCAATAATTGAATACAAATAATAGTTTGACAATAATTATTCCGTTTATTGGCTTTTATTTTCATTACAGTAGTAGTTTAGAATTTATTAAAATGTGATTAGGCCTGGTGACCTTAGCTCATTGAACATCTGTGTGGAACGTTCGCAGCTGACGCCACAAAGACGCCCTTGAAAAAAAATCACGATTTCATATTCAACGTATTGGCATATATGCACGGAAAATAAATTCCCAGTACTCAAATAAATGTGAACATTTTATTATGTATTTATTATAGCATCCTCTTAGAACGAGAACCACCGTGGTGTCACTGTTTTAGAAAATAAAAAGGCACTAAATTAAACAGATTCATGACTTCTGCACGTCCCTCCTGCACAGTAGATGGCGCCAAAGTGCTCTCTGTTTCTTCTTCGTTAGAAGAAGGAAGCAGACTTCTAAAGCATGCTGTGTGCTTTGCGCCGTTGTTTTTGATGATGTCCAAGTGCGAACATAGCTACAGGTATTTTGACTTCTATACTAAATTATAATAGCAGTAGTTGTGTGTTTTCTTGTTGTGCATTCGACCCACAATATTTTGGTCCCATTCGGTATTAGCATTGTGATAATGCCTAATGCCCAGATTGATGATGTCGACCAAACACAATTCAATATCACTTTTGAAATACAATAAATAGCCTATTAATTTGTTGACAAAACAAGTTAACAAATTATATGTTGGCTTCACGTCTCCAACTCAACTCAAATAAAATGTATGAAAAATGTATGCACTCACTAAAACTGTAAGTCGCTCTAGATAAGAGCGTCTGCTAAATGACTAAAATGTAAATGTAAATAAAAATTAAAGAATGGGATTAAGCCAGTATCTTAGATTGAACTATTTAAGCAGTAAATATATCCTTTAAATGTTGATCTTTGATTGCGTTGTCAACTAAACACAATTTAATATTACTTTTCTAATACAGTACAGTAAATAGTCTAAAGTTAAGACTATCTTACAAACGAATGTAACATTCAACCTTAAAATGAGTAACATGGCCACATTTTTGAGGTTACTGAAACTATACATTTATTCTTATGTAACGTTAATCCAAAATTGCTGTAGTGTGTGTAGAATCTCGAACGGCATTGATCACTTGCACCATGTACTTTTAATGTAATCTCAACCTCAATCCAGCTAATTTGAATATGCTATTAGATGAAGCACAGTGTTGCTTAGTCGCCAGGGGATGTGGGTTCGATTCCCACGGGTGGCCAGTACCAAAATGTATGCACTCACTACTGTAAATCGCTCTGAATAGGAGTGTATGCTTAATGACTAAAATGTAAATAACACATTAACGGTTGTGTGTGTGTATATACAGTACCAGTCAAAAGTTTGGACACTCCTACTCATTCAAGGGTTTTTCTTTATTTTCACTATTTTCTTCATTGTAGAATAAAACAATGAAATAACACATTTGGAATCATGTAGTAACCATGTAAATCATGTAGTAACCTATATTCACCCACTCAAAAAGTAAAATGTATTTTTGAGTGGGTGAATATAGGTTGTAATCTCATTGATCAACGTATCAGCCACATATTACCAAATGATCCACGTTGAAATGACACGGTGTGCCCAGTGGGTAGCTTGTTTGCATTAGCCATGCCTTATTCTATTCTCTTCTATTCACAAATTGTTTTGTCTTTTTTCAGCAAACAGAAAATTAGACTGCACCTCTCCCTCCATCTATCAAGATGGAGAACTTGATGAAAGAACACCACAGCCGCAATGATCCAGAGAACAGGGCAAATGACATTGATTCAGCTGAAATAAAGATTCAAATAGATGAGATACGCATTGAGTACACTGAACAGATGAACACACTGGAAGAAGATAATCTAAGTGACCAGCCAGCAAACCAAGCAGACAGTTCGGATTCGCCACAAGAGGATTCTAAGTCTGATTCAGTCTTTCTTTTGTACACAGTGTGAGAAGAGCTTCCGTACTGCATCACGCTTAAAGCAGCACCTAACAATTCATGATGCTGACAGAACATACTGTTGCACAAAATGCGACAAGCACCTCCGATATGCATAGTGCCTAAGGAAGCACCTGACAATGGACAGTGAGAAAATCTGTGAGGGAAATTCTGTTCTGTTGCAAGAGCTTCAGTCAAACCATACTGGTATCAAACCCCATTCTTGTGAAGAGTGTGGGAAGAGCTTTGGTCTTCTGCAGGGTTTTCAGAGGCACCAATACACACACAAGCCCAAACCAGAAAAGTCCTGCCTCTTTGAGGATTGTGGAAAAAGCTTTCTTAACCTCACTCAGCTGGCCAGTTATAAACATGTTCACTCCAATGTTAAGTCACACACTTGTGAGGAGTGTGGTAAAAATTCAAACAGTTTGGAGGTTTCAAATCAAATCAAATCAAATTTTATTGGTCACATGCGCAATACAACAAGTGCAGACATTACAGTGAAATGCTTACTTTGACTGTACACTGCCGCACTCACACAGGGGAGACACCGTTCTCTTGCAAAGAGTGCGGGAGAACATTTACGCAGTCTGGCTCCTAAGGTTCATATGTTAAAACACACAGGAGAGAGGTCATTCTCTTGTAAGGAGTGTGGTAAAACCTTAAACATCGCAAAGATGTTACGGCTTCACATGCTCGTTCACACAGGAGAAAAACTACATAAATGCCCTGAATGTGGGAAGGGGAAACCAAATACAGTGATATACTGTATTTCACCACAAACTGAACTTTCCATAGAATGTTATTGTTGTCACGACTTCCTCCGAAGCTGCCTCCTCTCCTTGTTCGGGCAGGCTCGCCGTTCGTCGTTACCGGCCTTCTAGCCACTGCCGCTCCTCATTTCATCATTCCATTTGTTTTGTCTTGTTTTTACACACACCTGGTTCATATCCCCTCATCAGTACCTGTATAAGTGTTCCCTCTGCCCCCTTGTCTTTGTGTGTGATTGTTTATTGTGGAGGTTACTATAGCTCGGTGGAGCTATATTGTATTTTGTATCGCCGGGATATTCACCCGTGTGCCTTGTTTTCTCCAGTGTGCCGTATTACCGCACTGGAGTGTGTTACGCATTGCTGCGTACAGCTGTATTGCCGAATAAACCATTTATTCTGTGATTTACCCTCCTGCGCCAGACTCTTGTCACAATCACCCGCTACAATTGTGGGTCGCCTTTTTTGTAATATAATGCCTATGATACATTGTGTCAAAATAGTCTAATGATGCATAAGATAAAAGTGGTAATTCAATTTATAAAACTTTTTTTTAGCGCTTTTCATTATATAAAGAATCTGAGCGCTTTAAAGGAGTAAAGAAATAAGTGCAATGGTGACTTATTTCTCATTGAACTTGCATTGCAATTGCTGTACTGCATTACCGTTGTTGTCCATTTGAAACCCTTATGTTGTTGTTGTGGCAACAAAGTACAGTTGGGAAAAAAAGTATTTAGTCAGCCACCAATTGTGCAAGTTCTCCCACTTAAAAAGATGAGAGAGGCCTGTAATTTTCATCATAGGTACACGTCAACTATGACAGACAAAATGAGCATTTTTTTTCCAGAAAATCACATTGTAGGATTTTTAATGAATTTATTTGCAAATTATGGTGGAAAATAAGTATTTGGTCAATAACAAAAAGTTTCTCAATACTTTGTTATATACCCTTTGTTGGCAATGACACAGGTCAAACGTTTTCTGTAAGTCTTCACAAGGTTTTCACACACTGTTGCTGGTATTTTGGCCCATTTCTCCATGCAGATCTCCTCTAGAGCAGTGATGTTTTGGGGCTGTCGCTGGGCAACACGGACTTTCAACTCCCTCCAAAGATTTTCTATGGGGTTGAGATCTGGAGACTGGCTAGGCCACTCCAGGACCTTGAAATGCTTCTTACGAAGCCACTCCTTCGTTGCCCGGGCGGTGTGTTTGGGATCATTGTCATGCTAAAAGACCCAGCCACGTTTCATCTTCAATGCCCTTGCTGATGGAAGGAGGTTTTCACTCAAAATCTCACGATACATGGCCCCATTCATTCTTTCCTTTACACGGATCAGTCGTCCTGGTCCCTTTGCAGAAAAACAGCCCCAAAGCATGATGTTTCCACCCCCATGCTTCACAGTAGGTATGGTGTTCTTTGGATGCAACTCAGCATTCTTTGTCCTCCAAACACAACGAGTTGAGTTTTTACCAAAAAGTTATATTTTGGTTTCATCTGACCATATGACATTCTCCCAATCCTCTTCTGGATCATCCAAATGCACTCTAGCAAACTTCAGACGGGCCTGGACATGTACTGGCTTAAGCAGGGGGACACGTCTAGCACTGCAGGATTTGAGTCCCTGGCGGCTTAGTGTGTTACTGATGGTAGGCTTTGTTACTTTGGTCCCAGCTCTCTGCAGGTCATTCACTAGGTCCCCCCGTGTGGTTCTGGGAATTTTGCTACAAAATCCTACAATGTGATTTTCTGGATTTTGTTTTCTCAATTTGTCTGTCATAGTTGACGTGTACCTATGATGAAAATTACAGGCCTCTCTCATCTTTTTAAGTGGGAGAACTTGCACAATTGGTGGCTGACTAAATACTTTTTTCCCCCACTGTAGATGACCTGATCTATGTACTTTGGCAGGGCCATACTTGTTAATGGGGATACCTGTAGTACTGTACTGTATGTCAACCTTTCAGTGAATAATGAGTGATTTGAAATGTAAAAAAGTGTTGTGCACAGAATTAACACTAACCTCCACCTTTATTCAATGCCTTGATTGAAGAAAACTATACAGGCACATATTGCACTCAAAATATATGCTTTACTGCAGTGGTTTCCAACCTGTGGTCTGCGGACCACTGGTGGTCCACTGGGGTACTGTAGGTGGTCCGTACATTTTATTGATTCCCAAAATAATAACAGTTGGGAGTATTTATGGTATAATAAGCGATTTTACATTACTTTTCACAATACAAATTGTTTATAATAATAGGCCTTTAATCTGTTACGTTCACAGATAAAATTGACTCAAAATTTGACAGCCAAGATATTTTATGTAAAAAATTCTGAGACTCTGTGAATGGTGGTCCTCAAGAGCTGTTGACAGTGATTTGGTGGTCCTCTGAATGGAAGAGGCTGTGAACCGCTGCTATACTGAACATATTGCGTTGTAAAATAAATAAATAATCCTGACATTGCCTTGTATAATCTCACACATCCCTCTCTAGCATGGCTTAAACTAGCCTTTTTCTCGCTTCATTTTTCACAGTTTGAATACATCTATAAAAAAACAAGGAAATACAATTACAATTTTATTAAAACCAGCAAGAAGGATCTAAATCGATATACCAAATGCACTTCTGGAGGTGCTATCTGGAAATTCAACTGTTTCTGATTGAATACCCACCTAGGTTTTATCTACTTCATTATCTGTGATTGACAACGATGTGTGTTCTATTTCTTTGATACAACTGTATCAGTATTTGGTTTAAATGCACTAGTAGAGACTATTTTATGTTGGTTGAATCCCCTTCCTCATACTGTATGGTATCCAGGCAAGGTGTGCACTCAGACACTATTCTATGTGTTCTAATTCATTGCTTTATGAATTGGATCCACTCCACTACACAGGATATGGTGAATATAAAGAAGAGACCGTTGGTGTATTCTATGTTTTTGTTAGGGTAAACCGCTGTCTCGTACTATACTACATCCAGGGAAGGTGAGCATACCTCAGTAACTCTGTGTGTACTCTGTGTTCGTGTCTTTGTCCAAGTAAATCCCTCCCTCTTGCTGTACTCTACCTCAGGTATAAGTCAGAGAGGGAGAGAGAGGGATGTGTCAGCTTTGAATGAAACCTAATCCTCCTTCTCCTTCACTTGCACCCCGAGGGCTTCGTTTGGCCTGCTCTCTCTCTGTATGGCGCTCAGGTGTGCTCTTACATGCTGAGACTCCATGTCATTACCGCTGTAATCACAGTCAGGGTCTGGAGCAGGTAGCGCTGATTCTGGAAGCATACAGGGAAGACTGCTCATATTGTAAGTACTACTACTGTCTGCGTTATGATATGAGAAAGCTAGCTAGTGTATTGTTGCACCGATCTTATGATATGGTCTGTAATAAGCTTTGAATGGAACATACGTTTTGTTCTTACATCATCACTTTTTATCAGATACTCTATTGGGAAGTTGACTTGAGGCAAATCTGGTGCAGTAGATCACTTATCAAATAAAGGTCTCACATAGGTCTCATACTTTTTCCCCCTGAGTAGTTGGCAGTTATTTGGTTTGAAGTAATTTTAGTGTGATATATTTGAGATGACATCTTGTTTCACTGCCTCTTTGATTACTTTTGTGGGATATTCATTTGATTCTACCCAACGTTTAATCATTGCTGCGTTATGAAAGGTAAGCTTGGCTTCTTATATGGTGTTGAGTTAAGCTTAAACCATGTATTTAGATTGTAGGTAGGTATTGTAGTTTGGTATTATAGGTAGCTTACTCAGGTAGTTATTGAAGGTTATTGTAGGTAATTATTGTAGGTAAGTATTGTATTCGGCAGACCCCGGCGAAGCACGAGGCTAGCTTACCCACTACTTGGACCAACAAAGCTAGCTAGCTAGCTAGCGGCTAGCTACTGGTAACTTTTTGCAACTGTGGTTAATTGTTTCCAATGTTATTTCATGCTTAAGAGTACCTGTGATTGAGCCAGCTAGCTGCTACCATTCAGCTGTTTTTCTAACCTCATCCGAGGCATTAACGTTAGGTGGTTGGTAGCTGCTGTACTTAATTACAGCTACTGATAACAGTCTGCTGTAGTTTACAACAATTCTAATTTCTAAAGTGGAAGTTGGGAGAGTTTTACTCGGGTGGTTCAGTGAAACAATTATAGTTTCTGAGGTGGAAGTTGGGAGAGTTATATATATATTTTTTTGGGTGAGGGAGGCCTGCTCTCTCCTTTCCCAGATGTTTAGTTCATTTCATTCCGATCTCCTCTGCATTATTGTAGCCATCTGCTGCAGCCTGTCAACTATGCCTCTGCCTATCCCTGTTCTCTCCTCTCCGCACAGGCTACACAAACGCCTCACACCGCGTGGCTGCTGCCTCTCTAATCTGGTGGTCCCTGCACGCACCACACACCTGGAGTTCCAGGTCTCAGGCAGCCTCTGGAACTGCCGTTCTGCCGCCAACAAGGCTGACTTCATCCCAGCCTATGCTACCCTCCAGTCCCTCGACTTCCTGGCGCTGACGGAAACATGGATTACCACTGAAAACACTGCTCCTCCTACTGCTCTCTCCTCGTCTGACCATGTGTTCTCGCATACCCCGAGAGCATCTGGTCAGAGGGGTGGTGGCACAGGAATCCTCATCTCTCCCAAGTGGTCATTCTCAATTTTTTCCCCCTAACCCATCTGTCTATCTCCTCATTTGAATTCCACGCTGTCACAGTCACTAGCCCATTTATGCTTAATATCCTTGTCATCTATCGCCCCTCCAGGTTCCCTTGGAGAGTTCATCAATGAGCTTGACGCCTTGATAAGTTCCTTTCCTGAGGATGGCTCACCCTTCACAGTTTTGGGGATTTCAACCTCCCTACGTCTACATTTGACTCATTTCTCTCTGCCTCCTTCTTTCCACTCCTCTCCTCTTTTGACCTCACCCTCTCACCCCCCACTCACAAGGCAGGCAATACGCTTGACTTCATCTTTACTAGATGTTGCTCTTCTACTAATCTCACTGCAACTCCCCTCCATGTCTCCGACCACTACTTTGTATCCTTTTCTCTCTCGCTCTCCTCCAACACTACTCACTCTGCCCCTACACAGATGGTAACAGCGCCGTCGCAACCTTCGCTCTCTCTCTCCCACTACTCTCTCCTCTTCCATCCTATCATCTCTTCCCCCTCTGCTCAATCCTTCTCCCTCCAATCTCCTGATTCTGCCTCCTCAACCCTCCTCTCCTCCCTTTCTGCATCCTTTGACTCCCTGTGTCCCCTATCCTCCCGGCCGGCTCGGTCCTCCCCTCCAGCTCCGTGGCTTGATGACTCATTGCGAGCTCACAGAACAGAGCTCCGGGCAGCTGAGCGGAAATGGAAGAAAACTAAACTCCCTGCCGACCTGGCATCTTTTCCTCCCTCCTCTCTACATTTTCTTCATCTGTTTCTGCTGCTAAGGCCACTTTCTACCACTCTAAATTCCAAGCATCTGCCTCTAACCCTAGGAAGCTCTTTGCCACATTCTCCTCACTGCTGAATCCCCCCTCCTCCCTCTCTGTGGATTACTTTGTCAACCACTTTGAAAAGAAGGTTGACGACATCCGATCTCTCGTTTGTTAAGTCTAATGACACTGCTGGTCCTGCTCACACTGCCCTACCCTATGCTTTGACTTCTTTCTCCCCTCTCTCTCCAGATAAAATCTTGCGACTAGTGACTGCAGGCCGCCCAACAACCTGCCCGCTTGACCCCATCCCCTCCTCTCTTCTCCAGACCATCTCCGGTGACCTTCTCCCCTACCTCACCTCGCTGATCAACTCATCCTTGACCGCTGGCCATGTCCCTTCCGTCTTCAAGAGAGCGAGAGTTGCACCCCTTCTCAAAAAACCAACACTCGATCCCACTGATGTCAACAACTACAGACCAGTATCCCTTCTTTCTTTTCTTTCCAAAACTATTGAGCGTGCCGTCTTTAGCCAACTCTCTTGCTATCTCTCTCAGAATGACCTTCTTGATCCAAACCAGTCAGGTTTCAGGACTGGTCATTCAACTGAGACTGCTCTTCTCTGTGTCACGGAGGCTCTCCGCACTGCTAAAGCTAACCTCTCTCTCCTCTGCTCTTGTCCTTCTAGACCTGTCTCTGCTGCCTTTGATACAGTGAACCATCAGATCCTCCTCTCCACCCTCTCCGAGCTGGGCATCTCCGGCGCGGCTCACTCCCTGGATTAAGTCCTACCTGACCGGTCGCTCCTACCAAGTGGCGTGGCGAGAAGCTGTCTCCGCACCACTTGCTCTCACCACTGGTGTCCCCCAGGGCTCAGTTCTAGGCCCTCTCCTTTTCTCCCTATACACCAAGTCACTTGGCTCTGTCATATCCTCACATGGCCTCTCCTATCATTGCTACGCTGACCCGATACACAACTAATCTTCTTCTTTCCCCCTTCTGATAACCAGGTGGCGAATCGCATCTCTGCATGTCTGGCCGACATATCAGTATGGATGACGGATCACCACCTCAAGCTGAACCCTGGCAAGACGGAGCTGCTCTTCCTCCCCGGGGAAGGACTGCCCGTTCCATGATCTCGCCATCACGGTTGACAACTCCGTTGTGTCCTCCTCCCAGAGTGCGAAGAGCCTTGGCGTGACCCTGGACAACACCCTGTCGTTCTCCGCTAACATCAAGGCGGTGACCCGATCCTGCAGGTTCATGCTCTACAACATTCGGAGAGTACGACCCTGCCTTACACAGGAAGCGGCACAGGTCCTAATCCAGGCACTTGTCATCTCCCCGTCTGGATTACTGCAACTCGCTGTTGGCTGGGCTCCCTGCCTGTGCCATTAAACCCCTACAACTCATCCAGAATGCCGCAGCCCGTCTGGTGTTCAACCTTCCCCAAGTTCTCTCACGTCACCCCCCTCCTCCGCACACTCCACTGGCTTCCAGTTGAAGCTCGCATCCGTTACAAGACCATGGTGCTTGCCTATGGAGCAGTGAGGGGAACGGCACCCTCCGTACCTTCAGGCTCTGATCAGTCCCTACACCCAAACGAGGGCATTGCGTTCATCCACCTCTGGCCTGCTGGCTCCCTTCCTCTGCGGAAGCATAGTTCCCGCTCAGCCCAGTCAAAACTGTTCGCTGCTCTGGCACCCCAATGGTGGAACAAGCTCCCTCACGACGCCAGGACAGCGGAGTCACTCACCACCTTCCGGAGACATTTGAAACCCCACCTCTTTAAGGAACACCTGGGATAGGATAAAGTAATCCTTCTACCCCCAATGTCAGCTACAGCATGTTGGATTGCTTGCTGTACATTCAATTCTAGCGACTATTTTTCACCTGAGATTTGAGTTACTGTATGGAATGGTTTCATGATGCAAGTCGAAGCATAGCCTAGAGTAAATCCCCAAACTATCTCTTGAGGCCCATACATTCCCAATAAAGTTCATTCCTCCCTTGAGGGTGCACTTTTGCAGAGAACCGTGATATACGGCATTGTACATTCCAATGTAGTCCCTTGGGCATATTATTTTGCTGCCATGCATTTAAGTCTCCCATTGTGAATTGGCTATATGACCCACGATGTGAGAAAAGTAGCCCATACAATTAGGGGAGATGGTCAAATCAGTCACACCACCAAAGGCATTGCAGCTTAGCTAATATCACATCACCAGAATGATCTGAATATTTAGTGATGAAGCGAATGGCTTCTGTGGTATGTGTAAACTTTACTGTTGTAGGCACTTTGTATTTACAATACATTGCCTAAACATTTGGTAGTTTAGGATCTTAATTTGATCACGCTTTTGTTGTTGAGAATTTTCCTGCACTGCAGCAAATGCAGATTATTTATATAAATTAACTGAAAACCCACACTAACACACAGTTATATTAACAACATTGCACTTTTCATGTAGCCTACTTTTGTCCAGCTAATAGCCAAACCACCGATCAAGTAACATTATGGACTAAACGTTCAAGTCCTGTTGCTGCAGGATTCTTTTGCTGTGACAGTATACAGGTAACTAACTAAATAAAGTAACCACCAACATAAGTCCCCTGTAGATCAGTTGGTAGAGCATTGCACTTGCAACGCCAAGGTTGTGGGTTCGTTTCCCACGGGGGGCCAGTATGAAAATGTATGCACTCACTAAGTGTAAGTCGCTCTGGATAAGAGCGTCTGCTAAATGACTAAAATGTAAATGTGAATAAAGTGTCTTAATAAGGCGTTGGGCCACCACAAGCCAGAACAGCTTCAATGCATCTTTGCATCAATTTTTACAAATGTCTGGAACTCTACTGGAGGGATGTGACACCATTCTTCCACGAGAAATTCCATCATTTGGTGTCTCCCATGGGCGTTCAATTGGGTTGAGATCTGGTGACAGAAACAGCCATAGCATATGGTTTACATCATATTCATGCTCATCAAACCATTCAGTGACCACTGTGTCCTGTGGATGGGGGCATTGTCATTGTATGTGGGCATAGCCATGGTAGCCAAAATAATGACCTGCCCAGCATGTCTGGACCTATTTATCAGCATGTTGGTGAAACCTTGATTTTACCTGTGATAATGTGAATACCCTCACCTAATTGTACTGGTAGAAAGGTCCTGGACATCAACTCTCCACTCTACAATTTTTTTCGGCTAATGTGTTGTTCACTGTCTGACCTATGACCAAGACCTGACTAATTAATTTTTACAGACCCTCTCCCTTCCTTCCCCATTGACAGTGATAAACACTTTGGTCTGGTTCACTGGACCCTTATTCATTATTGGACTAAAAAGCACCTCCAATAGAGCATCTCTGTTGAGTCTGCTTCTTTGTCAAGGAATAGGCTTAATCTGGGTCCAGTGAACTGAAAACATGGTGACTCGGTCTTCAAAATCAAATCAACGTTTATTGGTTGCGTACACAGATTTGCGGATGTTAACGCAGGTGCAGCAAAATGCTTATGTTTCTAGCTCCAACAGTGCAGTAATATCTAGCAAATATATTGGGTTTTCACACTCTGGGTTGTTTTCAACCACCCAATAGGTCTGGCAGCCAACAACCTGCAGGATGGTTTCTCTGTTCCTGCTCATGTGTAAGTCACACTCACCTTCCTTTGGCACTATTTGAATTGATGACAGGCAAATCACATGTAGCAGAAAAAGGAAAAACACAGATCTTCACAGCTATTTGTTTCAACAGGGGCAGGATTAAATTGTCTTGTTTTTGGCAGGAAGAATCTCTTTGACATTATAGTCCATGGAATCCTCTCTCCACAGGCGATGTGATCACTTGCTGCACACTGATGGAGAATATTTCCACTTGTTGGCACTTGCTTTCTCTAGCGGAATACATTTTTATTTGCATATTTTCCCTAATATTCATAATGGTAGATATCATTTTAGTCATGTATGGACAACTTTACTATTGTTAAGTAGAAGTTTTGAGTGTTATAAAAAGTGACTTTGGTCATCTTAGAAATTGTAGTATTTTTGGTTTTATTTGTTTTTATTTCTGTTTAATAAAATACTTATTTTCGTAAAGGCCCCATCAAAGATGACATGTCTTTAAAACAATTTGTAATTTACTTAAAATGTTTACTTAGAAAGGGAAAAGAAGCACAACATCTGGCTTGTTGATGATTACAGTGTCTGGATATAATCAAAAGCACCAAAGTGTTTAATAATGACCTATAATCTTTACATAATGACAGCTTACACATACTGTAAGTATAGTCAATGCATGTATCCTTTTTTCACTATACTGTTTGTGAGCATAGGGTTTAAATCCTTCCAAAACAAATAGTACTGAAGCACAATACTCATAATATTATCTTCCATGATCTAGCTATTATAGTGCAGCCTTGACATCATACTTTTTCATTCTAAATCCTGTATTACATTTTAGTGTTAATCTATAATCTATAAACAAACACTAAACAGGTTAAAGCAAAAGAAAAGGATAAGAAAATGTTTTCTTTCTTGACCCCTCTGACTGTTCAGTTTCTCTGTTCCAGTGCTGGTGCCTGGGGCCCTTCTCCAGGAAGACTGTGATGTGAACTCTTGCCACCCCCAGCTGGGGGACCTGATGGTAGGCCGCGCTGCCCAGCTCTCAGCCTCCTCCACCTGTGGACGGAACAGGCCCCAGAACTACTGCATCCTCGGATACCTGGAGGTCAGGACTTAAATCTTGATAGGGGGGCTCTGTGGTGCACTGTTCCTAAATACAAACTAGAGATGTGGTGTTGAAGGCAGTGTTGTCTGCATATGTTCATCTGTCTCTGTACACAGTACTAATGTCAAAACAGATATGTTCCACAAGCACAGACAGACAGTGTCAGGGCGACGTGTATGCTGTGAGCAAAGTCAAGCGCAGGACACCGAGCTACTGGCAGACAAACTTTACTTGCACAGTAAATCAAATACAAACAAGACCAAGATCGTCGTGTTCCCCTGGGAGGGGGGAAGGTCCGTGACAAAATCCACCGATAGGTGAGACCACGGCCGTTGTGGAACGGGTAGGGGTTGTAACTTCCCCCTGGGCAGGTGTCTAGGCGCCTTACACTGGGCGCACACCGAGCAGGAGGAAACATAAACCCTCACGTCCTTAGCTAAAGTGGGCCACCAGTACTTCCCACTAAGGCAGTGCACTGTCCGACCAATACGAGGATGACCAGAGGAGGGTGACATGTGAGCCCAATATATCAATCGATCGCGAACCTCGAGCGGCACGTACTTCCGACCCTCTGTACACTGTGGGGGGAGTAGGATCGGTGCGTGAACGCCCGCTCGATGTCCGCATCAACCTCCCACACCACCGGTGCCACCAGACAAGACTCCGGGAGTATGGGAGTGGGCTCAATGGACCTCTCCTCTGTGTCATATAGTCGGGACAGGGCGTCTGCCTTAGCGTTCTGTGACCCTGGTCTATAGGTGAGCTTAAATACAAATCGGGAGAAAAACATAGCCCACCTTGCCTGGCGAGGGTTCAGCCTCCTCGCTGCCCGGATGTACTCCAGGTTACGATGGTCAGTCAGAATGAGAAAAGGGTGTTTAGCCCCCTCAAGCCAATGCCTCCACACCTTCAGGGCTTGAACCACAGCTAACAGCTCCCTGTCCCCCACGTCATAATTGCGCTCTGCCGGACTGAGCTTCTTAGAATAGAAAGCACAGGGGCAGAGTTTTGGTGGCGTACCCGAGCGCTGAGACAGCACAGCGGCGATCCCAGCCTCGGACGCATCCACCTCAACTTGGAACGCCAAAGTGGGATCCGGATGTGCCAGCACCGGAGCCGAGGTAAACAGGTCCTTCAGATGTCTAAACGCCCTGTCCGCCTCAGCCGACCACTGCAGATGCACCGGACCCCCCTTTAGCAGGGAGGTAATGGGAGCTGCTACCTGTCCAAAGCCCCCGGATAAACCTCTGGTAGTAATTGGCAAAACCCAAGAACCGCTGCACTTCCTTCACCGTGGTGGGAGTCTGTCAATTACGCACGGCAGAAACGCGGTCAATCTCCATCTCCACCCCTGACGCAGACAACCAATGTCCCAGGAAGGAGATGGACTCCTGGAAGAAAATACATTTCTCCGCCTTCGCATACAGGTCATGCTCTAACAGTCTACCAAGCACTTCGGCGCACCAGGGACACATGCTCGGCTCGTGTAGCGGAGTATATTAGAATGTCATCAATATGCACCACTACACCCTGTCCATGCAAGTCCCGAAAATCTAGCCACAAATGATTGGAAGACTGAAGGAGCATTCATTAAACCGTATGGCATGACGAGGTACTCATAGTGACCCGAGGTGGTACTGAATGCTGTCTTCCACTCATCTCCCTCCCTAATGCGCACCAGGTTGTACGCGCTCCTGAGATCCAATTTTGTGAAGAATCGTGCCCGTGTAATGACTCCGTCATACTAGCAATCAGAGGGCGTAAACCCCCATCCTTCTTCTTCACAAAAAGAAACTCGAGGACGCAGGGAAGTGGACGGCCGTATGTATCCCTGTCTCAGAGATTCTGTGATGTATGTCTCCATAGCCGCTGTCTCCTCCTGAGACAGAGGATACACATGACTACGCGTGTCACGGTTTTCGCCGAGGCGGCTCCTCCTCCTTGTTCGGGCGGGTTTCGCCGGTCGTCGTCTCTGGAGTACTAGCTGCCACCGCTCTATGTTTCTTGTTTGATTGGTTTTGTCTGTTAGTCACACCTGTTTTGTGTTATGTCTCATTTAGCACCCTATTTAGTTTCCTTGTTGTTAGTTTAGTGTTGTGTGTAATTGTTCGTGTCGTGTTGTTGCGCTACCCGTGTCGGTACGCTATTTTCATAGCTTCCTCCTTGTGTTTAGGAGAGTATTTTCGCACCTGTGTGTGCGCTCGCTTATTTACGCCTGTGTGCGTCCTTTTTGCCTCCGGGCTGTTTGGATTATTTTGTGTGCTGTAGTAAAGTCTTGTTGGACGTATCCTCTGCTTCCTGCGCCTGATTCTACACCACACCAATCCACAGCAACGTGACAACGCGGAAGAGCAGCGCCTACTTGGAGGTCTATCGCACAATCCCCCTGTCGATGAGGTCTTTTTACAGAAGGCGAGTGCCAAATCGCCATACTCAGGTGGAATGTGCATGGTGGGAACTTGGTTTGGGCTTTCCACCGTCGTTGCCCCCTACGGAAACACCTACACACCGCCCAAAACACTGATCAGACCATCCCCTTGAGAGCCCTCTGTTGCCATGAAATGTTGGGGTCATGAGATGTTAACCAGGGAAGCCCCCAACACCACGGGAAACGCAGGAGAATCAATCAAATACAAACGTAGTTCCTCCTCATGGCCCTCCTGCTTTTCATCCTGAGAGGCGCTGTGACTTCCCCCTAATCAATCCTGGACCCCAAAGAGCGGCTATCTAGGGCATGGATGGGGAAGGGCACATCAACAGGTACAATAGCTTAACAATAACTTATAGGTGAATTGGCGATCGATAAAATTCCCAGCTGCGCCTGAATCTACTAGCGCCTTATGCTGGGAGTGAGGAGAAACCTCCGGAATCACAACTTTAATACATACAGTGGGGAGAACAAGTATTTGATACACTGCCGATTTTGCAGGTTTTTCTACTTACAAAGCATGTAGAGGTCTGTAATTTTTATCATAGGTACACTTCAACTGTGAGAGATGGAATCTAAAACAAAAAATCAGAAAATCACATTGTATGATTTTTTAAGTAATTAATTTGCATTTTATTGCATGACATAAGTATTTGATCACCTACCAACCAGTAAGAATTCCGACTCTCACAGACCTGTTAGTTTTTCTTTAAGAAGCCCTCCTGTTCTCCACTCATTACCTGTATTAACTGCACCTGTTTGAACTCGTTACCTGTATAAAAGACACCTGTCCACACACTCAAGCAAACAGACTCCAACCTCTCCACAATGACCAAGACCAGAGAGCTGTGTAAGGACATCATGGATAAAATTGTAGACCTGCACAAGGCTGGGATGGGCTACAGGACAATAGGCAAGCAGCTTGGTGAGAAGGCAACAACTGTTGGCGCAATTATTAGAAAATGGAAGAAGTTCAAGATGACGGTCAATCACCCCTCGGTCTGGGGCTCCATGCAAGATCTCACCTCGTGGGGCATCAATGATCATGAGGAAGGTGAGGGATCAGCCCAGAACTACACGGCAGGACCTGGTCAATGACCTGAAAAAGAGCTGGGACCACCGTCTCAAAGAAAACCATTAGTAACACACTACGCTGTCATGGATTAAAATCCTGCAGCGCACGCAAAAGTCCCCCTGCTCAAGCCAGCGCATGTCCAGGCCCATCTGAAGTTTGCCAATGACCATCTGGATGATCCAGAGGAGGAATGGGAGAAGGTCATGTGGTCTGATGAGACAAAAATAGAGTGTTTTGGTCTAAACTCCACTCGCCGTGTTTGGAGGAAGAAGAAGGATGAGTACAACCCCAAGAACACCATCCCAACCATGAAGCATGGAGGTGGAAACATCATTCTTTGGGGATGCATTTCTGCAAAGGGGACAGGACGACTGCACCGTATTGAGGGGAGGATGGATGGGGCCATGTATCGCGAGATCTTGGCCAACAACCTCCTTCCCTCAGTAAGAGCATTGAAGATGGGGGTCGTGGCTGGGTCTTCCTGCATGACAACGACCGAAACACACAGCCAGGGCAACTAAGGGAGTGGCTCCGTAGAAGCATCTCAAGGTCCTGGAGTGGCCTAGCCAGTCTCCAGACCTGAACCCAATAGGAAAATCTTTGGAGGGAGCTGAAAGTCCGTATTGCCCAGCGACAGCCCCGAAACCTGAAGGATCTGGAGAAGGTCTGTATGGAGGTGGGCCAAAAAACCCTGCTGCAGTGTGTGCAAACCTGGTCAAGACCTACAGGAAACGTATGATCTCAAACAAAGGTTTCTGTACCAAATATTAAGTTCTGCTTTTCTGATGTATCAAATACTTATGTCATGCAATAAAATGCAAATGAATTACTTAAAAAATCATACAATGTGATTTTCTGGATTTGTGTTTTAGATTCCGTCTCTCACAGTTGAAGTGTACCTATGATAAAAATTACAGACCTCTACATGCTTTGTAAGTAGGAAAACCTGCATAATCGGCAGTGTATCAAATACTTGTTCTCCCCCACTGTAGCTAAAGTAACGTCCCTAGCCAACATAATGATAGCTAATACAACTAATATGTTAGTAAACCCGCTACAATCATGCAGTAACGTTACAGTGTATAGTCAGTAAGCAGTTACACTGGCGGGCCATTGCAATAAATTAATAAAATCAAAAGCTTACCTTGACTTGGAAGAGTTCCAGTGTTGTGTTGGATAGTCATAGCCAGCTAGTTAACATAGCATCCCTATTTGAGCCAGGTGTTTGAGTAACTAAACTAGCCAGCTGCATTTGCTAGCTAAGTAAGTGAAACTGAAAGTGAAATAAAGGACAATCTCTCTCTCTCTTGTTTCTCCTTCATTTTTGAAGAAATTAATTTGTTGAAAACTGTTTAACCATTGTCTTTCTCTCTCTTTGAGTCAACTACTCACCACATTTTATGCATTGCAGTGCTAGCTAGTTGTAGCTTATGCTTTCAGTACTAGATTCATTCTCGGATCCCTTGATTGGGTGGACAACATGTCAGTTCATGCTGCAAGAGCTCTGATAGGTTGGAGGACATCCTCCGGAAGTTGTCATAATTACTGTGTAAGTCTATGGAAGGGGGTGAGAACCAAGAGCCTCCCTAGGTTTTGTACTGAAGTCAATGTACCAAGAGGAGGACAGAAGGTAGCTGTCCTTCTGCTACACCATGGTGCTACCCTACAGAGTGCTGTTGAGGCTACAGTAGACCTTCATTGCAAAACATTTGTATTTTAATCAATTATTTGGTGACATGTGAATATATTTATCTAAAAAGGTTAACTTTTTTAATGTTTTACAATTTTTGTTTTTATGAAATTCACTGAGGAGGATGGTCCTCCCCTTCCTCCACTGAGGAGCCTCCACTGGGTGGCAGCATCATGCTGTGGGGATGTTTTTCAGCGGCAGGGACTGGGAGACTAGTCAGGATCGAGGGAAAGATGAACGGAGCAAAGTACTGTCACAAGCCGGGCTAGAACTCCGGTCTCAAATGTGTAGAGCTGGGGGTACTACCCCTTAGCCACAGAGGAGATGTTGTAGGACCCAAATGAAACACCCCAGGCAATACTCCAGGTAAGTAGATTTAATGTTCCAAAACAGGAGGCAAAACAAAACAACTCCCCGGGGGAGAAAAACAAACTAAAGATAACTTAGAATAACTTACTAGGACTGATACGGTGGGACAAAGCAGGAGACACATAGACAGGACGCAATAACCAAGTGAGAAACAAGGGGAAAACACACAGCTAAAATACTCAAGGGGAAACAAGGCACAGGTGACATAGATAAGCTAATTAGGACACATGAGGAAAAACTAAGGCAAAGGGGGAACACAGCTGACCTCTAGAGGCCAGGGAGACAAACAGGGGAAGCAGGAAGCTGACAGGACCCCCTCCTCTAGGAACGACTCCTGACGTTCCTTCCAGGAACACCCTGGCCCCAGGGTGCGAAAATCTCGGATCAACCCTGGGTCCAGGATGTCCCTGGCCGGAACCCAGGGAGCGCTCCTCTGGCCCGTAGCCCTCCCAGTCCACCAGATACTGCAGAGAGTTCTGGACCCTCCGGGGAGTCCAGTATCCGGCGGACTGTGTAGGCTGGCTGGCCGTCTATGATCCTGGGAGGTGGCGGGGGGTCTGTGTGGGGGCAAAAGGAGAAGACAAGACAGGTTTAAGGAGTGAAACATGGAAAGTGGGGTTAACTCTAAGGGAGCGAGGCAGAACTAAACGATACGACACAGGGGTTAACCTTTCTAGAAATGCGGAAAGGGCCGATGTATCTCTGGGAAAGCTTCTTGGATTCGACCCGGGAGGGGCAAGTTCTTAGTGGCCAACCAAACTCTCTGACCAGCTCGGAAACTAGGGGCCGTCCGGCGGTGGCGATTGAGCCTGACTTTGGTATCTCTGGGAGGTCCGAAGGAGGGTACACCTGGCCTTCTTCCAGGTCCGCCTACAGCGTTGGACAAAGCGCTGGGCCGAGGGAACACCAACTTGCGCCTCTTCCTCTGGAAACAAAGGAGGGTTGTAACCGAACTGGCATTCGAAGGGGGACAATCCGGTGGCTGAGGACTGAGGGTGTTGTGGGCATATTCAGCCCAAATAATATAGGTGGCCCAAGACGTGGGATTACTGGCCGCCATACACCGCAGGGTGGTCTCCAGATCCTGATTAATCCGTTCCGTTTGGCCATTAGACTCTGGATGGAATCCTGACGATAGGCTGGCTGTGGCCCCAATAAGCCTGCAGAAGGCCCCCAAAACCGGGACGAGAATTGGGGACCTCGGTCAGAGACCACGTCCAGGGGAATGCCAAATATCCGGAAGACATGGTTCATGAGGAGCTCCGCAGTCTCCTTAGCCGAGGGCAGCTTGGGCAGGGGAATAAACCGGGCAGCCTTTAGAGAAACGGTCTACCACCACCAGGATGACGGTGTTGCCCTGGGATAGAGGAAGTCCCGTAACAAAGTCCAGAGAAAGGTGTGACCATGGCCTTCGAGGAACAGGTAATGGGATGGAGCAGTCCCTGGGGTCGCTGGCGTGTCGACTTTTCCCTGGTTGCACACAGGGCAGGCCTCAACAAAGACCTGCACGTCCTTCTTGATGGACGGCCACCAAAACCGCCGTCGGAGGAACTCCAGTGTGCGAGCACTGCCAGGATGGCATGTCAAGGGCGACTCATGACCCCACTGCAAGACGCGGGCCCGAACCGAGAGAGGAACGAACAGGCGACCGGCAGGACCACCGCCTGGATCGGGCTCATGGGCAAGAGCTTCTCGTACCCTCTTTCTAGTTCCCACTGAAGAGGTGCGACGATCCTAGACCTCGGAATAATCGATGCCAAGGGCTTCTCTTGTACCTCGGGAGAATAGACTCGAGACAGAGCATCCGGCTTGACGTTCTTGGTGCCAGGTCGGTAAGTCAGGATGAACTGGAATCGATTAAAGAAAAGGGACCATCGTGCTTGCCGAGGGTTCATCCGCTTAGCCTGTTGGAGATATTCCAGGTTCTTGTGGTCTGTGAGAACCTGGAAAGGGTGCTGAGCCCCTCAAGCCAATGGCGCCACTCTTCCAAGGCCAGTTTAACCGTAAGCAACTCTAGATCCCCCCACGTGGTAGTTGCGCTCGGCCTCAGACAGGCGGCGAGACATGAAGGCACAAGGGTGTAATCTCCCCATCCGCACCCCTCTGTGACAGGACGGCTCCCACCCCCCACCTCTGAGGCGTCCACCTCCACCACGAAAGGTCTCTCTGGGTCAGGGGTCACCAGAATCGGAGCAGAAGTGAAGCGGCGCTTGAGATCCTCGAAGGCCCTGCTGCTTCCGGGACCCCAGTGAATCTTGGTCCCTCCTCCCTTGGTAAGCGTCGTCAAGGGGGCTACCACCGAGCTGAAATTCTTGATGAACTTCCGATAGAAGTTAGAAAAGCCAATGAACCGTTGAACCTCCTTGACCGTGGCAGGTGTGGGCCAATCGTGGACCGCCTTGACCTTCTTGGGATCCATCTCTAGGTGCCCGGGAGTGACAATAAACCCGAGAAACTGAGTCTGAGAAACATGAAATTCACACTTCTCAGGCTTAACGTAGAGGGTGATTGTCAAGGAGCCTCTGGAGAACCCGGCTAACATGCCCTCATGCTCCTTCAGTGACCTCGAGAAGATGAGGATATCGTCCAGGTACACGAAGACGAACAGATTAAGCATATCCCGGAGAACATCATTAATCAGGGCTTGGAATACTGCGGGGGCATTGGTGAGCCCGAACGGCATCACCCGATATTCATAGTGTCCCGTGGGCGTGTTGAACGCCGTCTTCCATTCGTCTCCTGGCCGGATCCGCACGAGATGGTAAGCATTGCGGAGATCCAGCTTAGTAAAAATGGAAGCCCCCTTGAAGCAGCTCAAAAGCAGTGGCCATGAGAGGAAGAGGGTATCGATTCGAACCGTGATCTTGTTGAGTCCCCGGTAATCAATACAAGGCCTCAGACCCCCGTCTTTCTTTTCAACAAAAAAGCCCGCCCCAGCCGGGGAAGTAGAGGCATAGATGAGGCCGGCTGCCAAGGACTCCTTAATGTAGGTGTCCATAGCTGCGTGCTCGGGGAGGACAAGGAAAAGATCCGACCTCTAGGGAGGGCAGCACCCAGGGGAGTAGGTCAATGGCACAGTCATAAGTGCGATGAGGCGGTAAGGCAGTAGCCCGGGCCTTGCTGAACACTGCTTTGAACCGATGGTAAACACTGGGGACTCGGGAGACGTCAACAGACTCTTGAAACTGGGTACTAGGGGCTGAGGAACTCTGAAGCATGCAGGTGAGTTGGCAAGTGGGACCCCAGCTAAGAATGGTGCCAGTAGGCCAGTCGATCTGGGGATTATGTCTGCATAGCCAAGGGTGACCCAGGATAATAGGATACTCGGGAGAGTCAATGAGATAGAAGGTCTCCTCCTGCTGGTGTTGAGAGATGGTAAGTCGCAGGGGACTGAGTCGCCTCAGTAACTTTTCCTGGTTCCAGAGGTCTGCCATCTAAGGCTGTAACTGCCTGGGGTTGAGGAAGTAGTTGGGTAGGGATCTTAAGTTCCTTAGCCAAGGTTACATCCATAAAATCACCTGCGGCACCGGAATCGATCATAGCCTGGACCCGATGCTGGTGGCCCTCCCAGGACAGAGTGGCTGGAATAGCTAGGACCGCGTTAGTAGGAGGAGCTCTAATTTTCCCCATCACAACCCTCCTGTAGCTGGGCGGGGACAGGCGTTTCCCGAAAGCTCGGGGCAAGTGGAGCGGAAGTGGCCGGCAACCCCGCAGTAGAGGCACCGACGCTCCTCATGCGACGTTCCTCGTTGGAAGAAAGCCTGGAACGGCCTAACTGCATGCTCTCCCGGGGAATCCTGGGGCAGTTCAGGAGCCGGGGCAGCTCTGAATGACGGAGTCCAAACAGGAGAAACAGAGCTGCTCAGAGGAACTTGGGACTGAGACACCTGACGGCGAGCCGTTCTCCGCTCTCTTAGACGATTGTCCAGGCGGATGGCCAAGGCTATGAGGGACTCGAGATCTTCAGCTGGTTCACGGGTGGCTAACTCATCTTGAAGGGGCTCAGATAACCCTCCCTGAAAGCAGACCCTCAGCGCTTCATCATTCCATCCGCTCCTTGCTGCTATGGTTCGAACTCAATGGCAAAATCTGCCGTGCTTCGGGGGCCCTGACGGAGAGACAGTAGGCGCTTGGAAGCCTCCCGCCCACTGACAGGATGATCGAACACCCGCTTGAACTCTTCTACAAATGCAGCGTGGAGTCACAACAGGCCTCCTGGGACTGCCACACCGCAGAGGCCCAGGCGAGCGCCTTGTCTGAAGAGAGGGTAATGAGGTAGGCAATCTTGGAACGGTCTGTGGGAAAACTTGAGGGTTGGAGCTCGAAGGTGAGGGGAGCATTGGGTGAGGAAACCCTGACAAGAGCTTGGATCCCCAGAAAAGGGCTTGGGAGGTGGTAGTCGGGGCTCCGCCAACCGAGAAGGCCTGTCGTCACTGGGAGGTGACCGGGGGAAGGGGGAGAACCAAGGAGGCGTTCAAAGAGCTGGTGAAGGGAACTCATCATTTCGGCCAGGAGTTGAGAATGTCTAGCCATCAGCTCCTCTTGTCGGCTGAGAACGGCTTCATGGCGCTGGAAAGAAGCCTCATGTCGAATGATCACCGCCAACAGGTCCTGGGGACTGAGTGTTTCTGGGTCCATGATTGACTTGGTTATTCTGTCACAAGCCGGGCTAGAACTCCGGTCTCAAATGTGTAGAGCTGGGGGTACTACCCCTTAGCCACAGAGGAGATGTTGTAGGACCCAAATGAAACACCCCAGGCAATACTCCAGGTAAGTAGATTTAATGTTCCAAAACAGGAGGCAAAACAAAACAACTCCCGAGGGGAGAAAAACAAACTAAAGATAACTTAGAATAACTTACTAGGACTGATACGGTGGGACAAAGCAGGAGACACATAGACAGGACGCCAATAACCAAGTGAGAAACAAGGGGAAAACACACAGCTAAAATACTCAAGGGGAAACAAGGCACAGGTGACATAGATAAGCTAATTAGGACACATGAGGAAAAACTAAGGCAAAGGGGAACACAGCTGACCTCTAGAGGCCAGGAGACAAACAGGGGAAGCAGGAAGCTGACAGTACAGAGAGATCCTTGATGAAAACCTGCTCCAGAGCGCTCAGGACCTCAGACTGGGGCAAAGGTTCACCTTCCAACAGAACAACGACCCTAAGCACACATCCAAGACAAGGCAGGAGTGGCTTCGGCACAAGTCTCTGAATGTCCTTGAGTGGCCCAGCCAGAGCCCGATTTTGAACCCCATCTAACATTCCTGGAGAGACTTGAAAATAGCTGTGCAGCGATGCTCCCCATCCAACCTGACAGAGCTTGAGAGGATCTGCAGAGAAGAATGGGAGAAACTCCCCAAATACAGGTGTGCCAAGCTTGTAGCGTCATACCCAAGAAGACTCAAGGCTGTAATCGCTGTCAAAGATGCTTCAACAAAGTACTGAGTAAAGGGTCTGAATACTTATGTAAATGTGATATTTTTTAAATTTGTAATACATTTGCAAAAATGTCTAAAAACCTGTTTTTGCTTTGTCTTTATGGGGTATTGTGTGTAGATTGATGAGGGCAACATTTTTTTTGAATCCGTTTTAGAATAAGGCTGTAATGTAACAAAATGTGGAAAAAGTCAAGGGGTCTGAATACTTTCCGAATGCACTGTATATAGTTATTTCCCTATTTCTGACATGGAAAATCAGTCTGATAAAGTTGAGCTACCCTGCTGTGTGTTGTAAATACTCACGTATTTCAAGAAAATGTGTATCTCCTTGTTCTTTTGTGGATTGACTGTGGCCTCGAACAGTGGGAGGAAAATATTCTCCAACAGTTTGGCGAAGTTCTGTATTATCTTCTTCGACTTGAAAATGTCACTGCAAGACAAAATGTTACATTTCTGAAACATATCTTTAGATAGACAGATGTAATTTGCTTGATCATTGTAAGACTAATGATGGATTAAATTAAATTATTTGTTGATCAATAATAATGCTGACAACTGCCTTTCTTTTTTCAAGTTGCAGCACCATTCCTACTATCTTTTGTGTGACTAAAACACTCTTAGAAAAAATTGTTCCAAAATGGTTCTTCGGCTGTCCCCATAGGAGCACCCTTTTTGGTTCCAGGTAGAACCCTTTTTTTCTAAGAGTGTCGGCCCACCATTGGTATTTGCAAACAAGAGCTTGGAATCAATTGGTTCCAAGTTAAATAACAACCAGTAAAGGGACCATCACCTTGGTTTACAATGTAAGATGTCCTATTTTACACATCTCCATTGCCACTTACAACTAGTGAAGTCTTACAAAGACCATTATGGTTGAAGAATTATAGTACCACCACCCTAGAGATCAGCATTGAGAGCAGCATTCCCTTATCTTCCCTTCTCCCTGTGGCACTTACTAGATCCTGGGCACCTGGATGATCCATCGCATGTTGGGGGAGTGAACCTTGTGCTGGACGAACCATGAGGCCAGGCTCTCCCACTCATCAGGGGAGCGGCCGTAGATGGACATACGGGGCTCTGCGTGCTGGTACTTACTCTCCTCCAGCTCATGAGCCACTTCCTGTTATAGAGGAAGAGGAAAATAATTACAGTACGTTAGAGATGCCCATGATAGTGGAGTTGATATTGAGCATAAGTTGATCCTATACCTTGATGATGCGTGCAAAGTATTCCCCTTTGATGTAGTTGTCTGTTTTCAGGTAAATCTCTCTGAGTTCGCTTGCTCCCACAGGGTTGTACTTGGAGTTGAACTTATCAAAGCGGTGGAATGTTTGCCTTCCCTAATAGAGTAAACATTTATAATTTATTACATGCTTTTGTCAACAATGGCAGTTTAGCACCACTATCATTGTGATCCTCAAACACAAGTTACATGGAACCTACTGCCAAACTGCAATTGTTTAAAGACATACTTCTGAATATTCATATATGCATTATAAATGTGTTATGAACTGCTTATGAACAGTTTAATCGGTATGCCAAATAGGTTATTAAATGTGTTAAAAAACGTGATATTATTTCAAGCATTGGAGCACGTGTTTCTGGAACATTCTTACAGCGTGTACGTCCAGGGAGTCCACAGTGAGGTCATAGGGGTCCATGGCCAGGGTGTCAAACACCTGTTTCAAGGTGATCATCTGGCCCCCCTTCTCCAGCACCACGCGGTCTGCCTCGGTCTTGTAGGTGGTCTGTAGGTGGTCTGAACTTCAGCAGGTGCTTCTGGTTCATGCAAGCAGCTGCGTGGATGTGAGTGTCTACCTGTATTTATGAGGAGGCATAAGACAGACATATTTTGTCAGCTTGTTCTAAAGCACAGCTTGAGTCAGTGAGATGTAATGTATGACCATCTAATCATGGGAGTTTCAACCCTTTTATTTGCATTACATCTTATACTCTATACACTACCGTTCAAAAGTTTGGTGTCACTTAGAAATGTCCTTGTTTTACATGAAAACATACATGAAATTAGTTTGAATAGGAAATATAGCAAAATGAATAGGAAATGTATTAATTGACAAGATTAGAAATAATGATTTTCTCAATTTGCCACAATTACATCCTTGCAGACCTTTGGCATTCTAGTTGTCAATTTGTTGAGGTAATATGAAGAGATTTCACCCCATGCTTCCTGAAGCACCTCCCACAAGTTGGATTGCCTTGATTGGCACTTCTTACGTACGATACGGTCAAGCTGCTCCCACAACAGCTCAATAAGGCTGAGATCCGGTGACTGTGCTGGCCACTCCATTATAGACAGAATACCAGCTGACTGCTTCTTCCCTAAATAGTTATTGCATAGTTTGGAGCTGTGCTTTGGGTCATTGTCCTGTTGTAGGAGGAAATTGGTTCCAATCAAGCGCCGTCCACAGGGTATGGCATGGCGTTGCAAACAAAATGGAGTGATAGCCTTCCTTCAAGATCCCTTTTACCCTGTACCAATATCCCACTTTACCACCACCAAAGCACCCCCAGACCATCACATTGCCTCCACCATGCTTGACAGATGGCATCAAGCATTCCTCCAACATCTTTTCATTTGGTCTGCGTCTCACAAATGTTATTCTTTGTGATCCGAACACCTCAAACTTCAATTCGTCTGTCCATAACACTTTTTTCCAGTGTCTGTGTTCTTTGACCATCTTAATCTTTTCTTTTTATTGGCCAGTCTGAGATATGGCTTTTTCTTTGCAACTCTGCCTAGAAGGTCAGCATCCCGGAGTCGCCTCGTCACTGTTGACGTTGAAACTGGTGTTTTGCCGGTACTATTTAATGAAGCTGCCAGTTGAGGACCTGTGAGGCGTCTGTTTCTCAAACTAGACACTAATGTATTTGTCCTCTTGCTTAGTTGTGCACCGGGGCCTCCCACTCCTCTTTCTATTCTTGTTAGAGCTAGTTTGCGCTGTTCTGTGAAGGGAGTAGTACACAGCATTGTACGAGATCTTCAGTTTCTTGGCAATTTCTTGCATGGAATAGCCTTAATTCCTCAGAACAAAAATAGACTGACGAGTTACAGAAGAAGGTTCTTTGTTTCTGGCTATTTTGATTCTGTAATCAAACCCACAATTGTTGATGCTCCAGATACTCAACTAGTCTCAGGAAGGCCAGTTCTATTGCTTCTTTAATCAGCACAACAGTTTTCAGCTGTGCTAGCATAATTGCAAAAGGGTTTTCTAATGATCAATTAGCTTTTTAAAATGATAAACTTGGATTAGTAAACACAACGTGCCATTGGAACACAGGACTGATGGTTGCTGATAATGGGCCTCCGTACGCCTATGTAGATATTCCATAAAAAATCAGCCATTTCCAGCTACAATAGCCATTTACAACATTAACAATGTCTACACTGTTTTTCTGATCAATTTTATATTTTAATTGACAAGGAAATGTATAAGTGACCCCAAGCTTTTGAATGGTAGTGTACATCACCAACCTTCCTGACGTTATAGAAGTCTCTGTGAGGTACACCTTTCAGCTCCTTCAACTCAGCCATCTCATTCAACATCTCATGCAGATAAAACTTGGAGGCCACAAAGTTCAGTCGTCTGTGGCAGTAGGTTTTCCTGGAAGAAGAATGAGATGACATTAGAAACACTGTAATAGAGGGGTCATTGGGAATAGGGCAACAGTGGGAGGTGGTGATATTGGTGGTGGGGTGCTCACGTGGGCCCGTCTGCGATCATGGCGAGGACATGGCTGAGGTCTATCGCGAAGGTCTCCAAGTCGGGGTAGGGCAGGCTGTGGGGCTGCTGCTGCTTCAGGGCCTCTGCATCGTCGTACACGTACACGATGCCGTCCTTCATCTGCAGCAGGTAGTTCAGGTCGTCAGGTATGCCCTCCGTAGTGTACGGGTCCTCCCCCTCTCGAGGGCAGGGGCACATGTCTGCAGAGGACAGGATTAAATAAGTGGACAGAGGGAAGAGTGGAGAGAGTGAGAGGAAACGACAGAAGAAGAGGATGAGTGTCTCGAATTGGAGTTACTTTTCCTATGAGTCCTTTTCAGAAATAATCAAGGCAAAGCTGTTTCTAGGGCTCTTTGCCCCAAAGTCTTATACTGTATCTATCACATTGATGAGCAGGTAGCTGGTATGTGGTTGATGCTGGATGTGTACAATGTGATTCTCTACCTGGCAAGATCTCGTCCTCCACGTTCCACTTCTGGTTCTCAGCGCTGCGGAGAAACTGGGCGGTGGTCCTGTGGAAGCGGTGGTAGGCCAGCCTGGAGTACTTCTCTCTGATGAACAGGGCCTTCATCAGGGTCTTGGCTGCCTGCTCATAGTCCTCCACTGTGATCTGGGAATGAAGTGTGTTGACAGGCCATTATAGGCAATACACTGTCATTAGAAATGGCAACTCCTAGAAGTATTGTTTCCAAGCTAGCTCTTGCCTTGGTATAATTGTTTGGGGGATCATTGCATGAAGTATATGACATGATTTGTGATGTGATTAAATTAGATTATACAAGTATCATATTATTGTATGATGTCGCTTACCCCTGCACAATAATCTCCGCTGATGGTGACCCTCTGGAACTCTGGGGAGTTCTCTGGGATACTAGGGCAGACAGGGGCGCCAGGGGAAAGCAGAGGGGTGACTACAGACATAGCCCACTCTGGATTGATGTTGAAGGAACTGGGGACCTGCTGAGATACCGACTGGTAACGCTTAACCTTAAAACTCTTCTTCCTGGAGAGACCAACATCATACAAGTGGATAAGTGGACATTCCGGACCCTAGTCTCCTTTTTAACTCAATGTCATTCAAGTCACTTGGGGAAAATAATCCTCACTGAAAATGTCTACATTTGAAGATCAGTTCATTTCAGTGACTTGACATGAACTGAAATACTTTGAAATTGACTCCCAGTGTCCCTGACCTATTAGACCCATTAGTTTATCTGTGCCCTCTGACCTCTTGACGCTTTCCTCAGAGTACTGCTCGGCGATCTCCTTGAGCATCTCCATCTCCCGGTCCTGGTGCAGGCCGATGGGGCAGTCCTCAGGCACAGTGTACATGGACAGGGCATCCTTGGTGTCCTCCTCCTTCAATGCCGAGGCGTACACCTTCTCTGCCAGAAGACGCACCGACTCATCCACCTCGCTCAGCGAGATCTTAGGGAACTGACGCGGCATCTCTACTGAAACAAAGGAACACACACGTACTCTGACTATCACATATATGCTTTTACTATGCAGGATTGAAGTATACTATATTCGTGAAATATACTGGTATTTTTTTAGGTTTCAAACACACAGTTGTGACATTGTCCTTTAGAATTGAGTTATAAAGTGACTTATAAATGACTTATAAATGAAGGCTGTTGGTATGATTATTATATTATCTATGATGAAGTACTACTGCTGTTACGGAAAATAAAACATTATCTTAGCAGAGGCAGTAAATAACTACAGGGTAAGCAGGAGACTCACACACAACAGGCTGAATCTGAGAGCATGGTGTAATGGGGACACGTGTGTTTCGTAACACCTCAGCTTAAATCACTGCAGTTAACATGTCCTTGAGTGTCCTTGTCTCCTGTTTCTATGTGCCTTCATTTGCTGCGTCATAATCATGTTACAGTAAACAAAACTATTCACCAAAAAGGTCATGTTACAGAGACAGAGTCACCTTTGACCTTCTGGATCAGAGGTCAGTCATTGAGCATGAAAAGGAAAATCGTTCACCCACCCAGCCTCTCTGTCTCCAATTATCTGTCTCAGTAACTCTATACATTTTGTTTCTAAAGCATTTTTTGACTGTGATACAGACAAAATGGCCTTGATAATGTGTTGAGTATGCATAAAAGCGTGTGAAAAGAAGTGTGTGATACATACTGTAGTAGGATATGTCACAGTTCATGGGATAGCATGAGCTCATGGCTGATTATGACCATATTAGGTGGACCATATTAGGTGACTGCCTCCCCCCTCCTCACAAAAAAGGTTTAGAAATGATTCCTTTCTTGTTCTACAGAATTGCCCATAGGCTTGTTTCAGGGTAGATCTGGTAACTGTGATATTTGTTTCTGCCTGGCAGTTTCACAAAACCACTGTTGTCACGACTTCCGCCAAAGCTGCCCCCTTCCTAGTTCGAGCAGGCTTCGGCGTTCGTCGTCACCGGAGTACTTGCTACTGCCGATACCATTCTCATCACTCCACTTGTCATGTCTTGTCAATCACACATACCTGGTGCTCATTCCCCTAATTAGTATGTGTATAAGTGTTCCCTCTGTTCCCCTTGTCTTTGTGAGTGATTGTTTTGTTGTGAGAGCGTGTAGCTCGGTTGAGCTACATTTCACTGTGTTATTGCCAAGGTGGATGTTTTCCCTTGTACAGTTTCGTTTGACGCTTGGGGCGTTTGATTTATGCAAACAGATTAAACTCTGGACTTCGGTATTTTACCTCCTGCGCCTGACTCCTTCTTTCACACCTCGTCACAGAATCACTCACCTGATCTGATATGGAGTCAGCACGAGAAGACCGCATGCCTGGAGTTGTGGCAAGGGTCCAGGAGCATTCCTCGATGTTGGCCAGCTTGGGGGAAGCGATGGATCGGGTTCTTCAGGTGGTAGAACGCCTGGAGAGGAGAGGATCCGATCTATCGAGACCAGCTGGTCAACCGGATCCAGCCGCCTACACCCCAGCCCCTGGAAGGATCCAGATATCCCGGCCACCGGCGTTTGACGGGACTGCAGCGCGCTGTAAGGGATTCCTACTCCAACTGGAGTTGTATTTCTCCAGCATCAGACCGGAGCCCTGGGAGCAGGAGAAGGTGTCCGTCCTCGTTTCCTGCCTTTGTGGGAGAGCCCTGGAGTGGGCCAACGTGGTATGGAATGAGGGAGGTACCACGCTGAAGAACAACGGGGAGTTCACTCGCCTCTTTAGTGCCGTTTTTGATCACCCGCCTGAGGGTCGAGAGGCGGGCGAACGACTGGTTCATCTAAGGCAGGGGACGAGGACCGCTCAGGACAACGCGCTGGAGTTCCGGACGCTGGCAGCGGGGTCCGGGTGGAACGAGCGGGTCCTGACAGACCATTTCCAGTGCCACCTAAGGGAGGACGTCCGACGGGAGCTAGCCTGCAGGGATGCCATGCTATCGTTCTCCCAACTGGTGGACATGGCCATCCGGCTGGACAATCTGCTAGCAGCCAGAGGACATCCTGGTAGGGGTCTGCCCGTTTCCACTCCGGACGACACTGACCCCGAGCAGATGGAGCTGGGGGGAGCCGCCGGTCGAGAGAGCACAGGAGGACAGCGACAGTGCCACTCTGGTGGCACGAAGGGACAATCCACCTCATGTCGCAGTCAACGTTCTTTTGGGGCTGGAGGCGGTAGGCAGGGTACTCACGCATCACCCCAGGTAACGAACACCCAAACGTGTTCAGAGCCTTTTGCGGCGCACTGTACTTTATCTATCTCCTTTCCAGATCACTTGGTCGGTTCCCAGTGTAAGGCGCTAGTCGATTCAGGCGCAGCTGGGAATTTTATGGACAGGGCATTTGCACACCGTCAAGGCATTTAATTGGTTCCCCTAACCATTCCACTCCCCATCAGAGCACTAGGTAGTCGACCATTAAGGGTCCGGGTTGGTTAAGGAAGTTACTGTACCAGTCACCATGATTACGCAGGAGACACATGTTGAGCAGATCACCTTTATGATCATTGAGTCTCCTGCTTACCCTGTAGTCTTGGGTATCCCGTGGTTAGCCCTTCACAACCCCAATTTCTCATGGCCGCAGAGGGTTCTTACAGGGTGGTCGCGTGAGTGTCCAGGTAGGTGTCTAGGTGTTTCCGTTGGTGCAACCACGGTGGTGCGCATTCCCCCGAATACCATGATCTGGCTCTCGCGGTTTTCCAAGACGCAAGCGACTAAATTACCACCTCATCGGGAGGGGGATTGCGCGATAAACCTTCGGGTAGACGCTGTACCTCCCAGGAGTCATGTGTATCCCCTGTCGCAGGCTGAAACGGAGGCTATGGAAATATATGTTACAGAGTCCCTGCGCCAGGGGTATATACATCCCTCCACTTCACCTGCCTCCTCGAGTTTCTTCTTTGTGAAGAAGAAAGATGGCGGTTTAAGCCCATGCATTGATTATCGACCACTGAATAATGTGACGGGACGATTTAGTTATCCTCTTCCCCTCATTCCTTCAGTGATTGAGTCAATGCATGGGGCCCGTTTTTTCACCAAATTAGAACTCAGGAGTGCCTACAACCTGGTGCATATTCGGAAAGGGGATGAGTGGAAAACAGCATTCAGCACAACCTCGGGTCATTATGAATACCTGGTGATGCCCTACGGTTTGATGAATGCTCCATGGGTTTTCCAGTCCTTTGTGAACGAGGTGTTTCGGAACATGCTTAGTCGCGGTGTGGTGGTCTACATCGATGACATCCTGGTGTATTCCGCTACGCGCGCTGAGCATGTGTCCCTGGTTCGCAAAGTACTGGTCCGACTGCTGGAAAATTATCTTTATGCCAAGGCAGAGAAGTGTGAGTTTTTCCAGCAGTCAATCTCCTTCCTCGGATATCGCATTACCACCACAGGTGTGGAGATGGAGGGAGACCGCATTGCAGCCGTGCGTAATTGGAAGACTCCAACCACGGTAAAGGAGGTGCAGCGCTTCCTTGGCTTTGACAACTACTATCGAAGGTTTATTCAGGGTTTGGCAAGGTCGCAGCTCCCATTACCTCCTTGTTGAAGGGTGTGCCATCCCGGCTCCGCTGGTCTGCTGAGGCTGATTTGGCATTCAGTAGATTGCGGGGTCTGTTCACCTCAGCCCCGGTGCTGGCCCACCCCGATCCATCACTACCGTTCGTAGTGGAGGTGGATGCGTCCGAGGTAGGGATAGGAACTGTCTTATCCCAACGCTCGGGTACGCCACCCAAGCTCCGCCCCTGTGCCTTCTTTTCTAAGAAGCTCAGCTTGGCGGAGCAGAACTACGGCGTTGGTGATCGGGAGCTGCTGGCTGTTGTCCGAGCTTTGACGGTGTGGAGACATTGGCTCGAAGGGGTGAAACACCCTTTCCTCGTCTGGACAGACCACCATAACCTGGAATACATTCGGGCAGCGAGGAGGCTGAATCCTTGCCAGGCCAGGTGGGCCCTCTTCTTCACCCGGTTTGATTTCACACTCTCATACATTCCGGGTACGAAGAACGTGAAGGCAGACGCACTGTCTCGGCTGTATGACACAGAGGAGAGGCCCAGAGACAACACCCGCATACTCCCGGCCTCATGCATGGTGGCGCCGGTAGTATGGGCGATGGATGTAGATATAGCGCAGGCATTACGCACAGATCCATCTCCACCGCAGTGTCCAGCTGGGCTGCAGTACGTGCCTGCGCTTATCCGTGATCGTCTGATCTACTGGGCACACACGTCACCCTCCTCTGGTCACCCAGGTATCGATCGTACAATGCGCTGCCTGACCGAGAAGTACTGGTGGCCTACCTTGGCTAAGGATGTGAGGATGTTTCCTCATGCTCAGTGTGTGCCCAGAGTAAGGTAAGCTAAAACCTTTACCAGTTCCACAACGACCATGGTCTCACCTGAATATTGACTTTCTCCCTGATCTTCCCCTCTCCCAAGGTAACACCACTATCCTGGTCGTTGTGGACCGCTTTTCAAAGTCCCGCCGCCTCCTTCCTCTGCCCGGTCTCCCCATGGCCCTACAAACTGCAGAGGCTCTGTTTACTCACTTCTTCCGGCACTACGGGGTACCAGAGGATATAGTGTCCAACCAAGGTCCCCAGTTCACATCTAGAGTCTGGAAGAAGTTCATGGAACGTCTGGGGGTCTCGGTCAGCCTGACCTCTGGTTTTCACCCCGAGAGCAATGGGCAGGTGGAAAGGGTGAATCAAGATGTGGGTAGGTTCCTGCGGACCTACTGACAGGAACGGCCGGGGGAGTGGTCAGTGTTCCTGCCATGGGCAGAATATGCTCAGAACTCTCTCCGCCACTCCTCCACTAACCTAACACCCTTCCAATGTGTTTTGGGTTACCAACCGGTCCTGGCACTGTGGCACCAGAACCAGACCGAGGATCCCGCAGTGGATGACTGGTTTCGGCGCGCGGAGGAGACTTGCGACGCTGCCCACGTTCGCCTCCAGTGCGCCGTACGTCGTCAGAAGGCCAACGCTGACCGCCACCGCAGGGAGGCCCCGGTGTTCGTACCGGGGGATCAGGTCTGGCTCTCGACCCGGAATCTGCCCCTCCGCCTGCCCTGCCGGAAGCTGAGCCCGCTGTTTGTGGGGCCGTTTAAAGTCCTGAGGAGAATAAACGAGGTGACATACAGGTTGTTACTCCCCCCTGATTACCGTATTAACCCCTCGTTTCATGTGTCTCTCCTCAGGCCGGTGGTAGCTGGTCCGCTCCAGGAGTCTGAGGTACGGGAGGTTCCTCCACCTCCTCTGGACATTGAGGGGGCCCCGCCGTACTCGGTCCGTTCCATCCAAGGTGGATGTTTTCCCTTGTACAGTTTCATTTTATGCTTGTGGCGTTTGATTTATGCAAACGGATTAAACTCTGGACGGATTAAACTCCGGCCACAATGCATGAGGCCGGGAGTATGCGGGTGTTGTCTCTGGGCCTCTCCTCTGTGTCTGGATGGTATTTTACCTCCTGCGCCTGACTCCTTCTTTCACACCTTGTCATAGTTGTGCAACAAACATGGTTTCGTTCACGTCTTTCAGTTCTGTGGTCTGTTTCTGTGTTGTAGCACAAAAACAACTCCATTCACATTAAATGACACAGAATATTCCCAGTCAGACCAAGCGGACAGAGAAAATGAGGGGTTAACAATCTTGAGGTCCATTTCTACTGTAAAAGGCAAAGACAACCTACAGTGTTTGTTGTTTTAGTATGCAGTTATTTGCAGACTATTTTATTCTTGGTTCCCAGGACCTTGTATATTTTAAATGTTTATTTGTGTAGCCCTCAAGCCTTACATTATCGTGTTTCCATTTGCAACCAACTGATTCTGCTGATTCACTTAGCTTAGCCATTTTGGAGTGACACAACTTTGGTTGCTATCCAACTCCCAGTCTACAATGCTTGCTGTGTTCTTATTTTACTGACCATGTCTCCACATGTGACTATAAATACTAGTGCCACTGTTAGGGTAGCATCTGTGACTGAGTGGGTCAGTTGGCCAGTTCCCCAGTCAGACGTCACGGATACTGTGTAGAACGACAAGCAGGGAAAAGGAACATTAAGCACCACCCTATCAAATGAGTGCTTCGATGTTGACTCACTTTCACTAAATGTTGACATGGAAATCAAGCCAACTAAGATCATTCAACAACCCCAGTGCCTTAAAATAGGCCTACAATGCTTTGGAACATGTTCCTCGGCCAGCGCCTCTAGGAAGGCCGCATTTCCGACGAGTCGTCCCAACAAATCAAATGTTATTTATCACATGCGCTGAATACAACTGGTGTAGACTTTACAGTGAAATACTTGTTTACGAACCTTTCCCAACGATGCAGAGTACAAGTACCAGATCAATGTGCAGAGGTACGAGGTACTTGAGGTATATACAGTGCATTCGGAAAGTATTCAGACCCCTTGACTTATTCCACATTTTGTTACGTTACAGCCTTATTCTAAATTGGATTAAATTGTTTTTTTTCCTTATCAATCTACACACAATACACCATAATGACAAAGCAAAAAAAAGGTTTGTAGACGTTTTTGCACATTTATTACAAATAAAAAACGGAAATATCACATTTACATAACTATTCACACACTTTACTCAGTACTTTGTTGACGCACCTTTGGCAGCGATTACAGCCTTGAGTCTTCTTGGGTATGACGCTACAAGCTTGGCACACCTGTATTTGGGGAATTTCTCCCATTCTTCTCTCCAGATCCTCTCAAGCTCTGTCAGGTTGGATGGGGAGCGTCGCTGCACAGCTATTTTCAGGTCTCTCCAGTTCGATCGGGTTCTAGTCCGGGCTCTGGCTGGGCCACTCAAAGACATTCAGAGACTTGTCCCAAGTCACTCATGCGTTGTCTTGGCTGTGTGCTTAGGGTCGTTGTCCTGTTGGAAGGTGAACCTTCACCCCAGTCTGATATCCTGAGCGCTCTGGAACAGGTTTTCGTCAAGGATCTCTGTACTTTGCTCCGTTCATCTTTCCCTCGTTCCTGACAAAATTTTTACATTTACATTTTAGTCATTTAGCAGACGCTCTTATCCAGAGCGACTTACAGTTAGTGAGTGCATACATTTTTCATACTGGCCCCCCGTGGGAAATGAACCCACAACCCTGGCGTTGCAAGCGCCATGCTCTACCAACTGAGCTAGTCTCCCAGTCCCTGCCGCTGAAAAACATCCCCACAGCATGATGCTGCCACCACCATGCTTCACAGTAGGGATGGTGCCAGGTTTCCTCAAGATGTGACACTTGGAATTCAGGCCAAAGAGATAATCTTGTTTCTCATGGTCTGAGAGTCCTTTAGGTGCCTTTTGGCAAACTCCAAGCGGGCCGTCATGTGCCTTTTACTGAGGAGTGGCTTCTGTCTGGCCACTCTACCATAAAGGCCTGATTGGTGGAGTGCTGCAGAGATGGTTGTCCTTCTGGAAGGTTATCCCATCTCCACAGAGGAACTCTTGAGCTCTGTCAGAGTGACCATTGGGTTCTTGGTCACCTCCCTGACCAAGGCCCTTCTTCCCCGATTGCTCAGTTTGGCCAGGCGGCCAGCTCTAGGAAGAGTCTTGGTGGTACCAAACTTCTTCCATTGAAGAATGATGGAGGCCACTGTGTTCTTGGAGACCTTCAATGCTGCAGACAATATTTTGGTACCCTTCCCCAGATCTGTGCCTCGACACAATCCTGTCTCGGAGCTCTACGGACAATTCCTTAGACCTCATGGCTTGGTTTTTGCTCAGACATGCACTGTCAACTGTGGGACCAAATATAAACAGGTGTGTCTCTTTCCAAATCATGTCCAATCAATTGAATTTACCACAGGTTGACTCCAATGAAGTTGTAGAAACAGCTCAAGGATGATCAATGGAAACAGCTCAATTTCGAGTCTCATAGCAAAGGGTCTGAATACTGTAGATTGATGAGGGAAAATTGTTATTTAATCCATTTCAGAGTAAGGCTCTAACTTAACAAAATGTGGAAAAAGTCAAGGGGTCTGAATACTTTCCGAATGCACTGTATGTACATAAAGGCAGGGTAAATTGACTAGGCATCCGGATATATAATAATAAGAGTAAAATAGAGTATCATCAGCAAATGATCAGCGTAAAAGTGTGTGTGTGTGTGTGTGTGTGTGCGTGCGTGCGTGCATGCGTGCGTATGTAGTGTTTGAATGTGTGAGGGATTTGTGTAGGAGTGACAGTGTAGTGTGTGTATATGGTGTGTATATAAAGTCTAGTGAGTGTGCATAGGATCAGTGCAAGATGGAGTCAGTGCAGATAATTGACTATTTAGCAGTCTGGCTGTTTAGCATCATTATGGCTTGGAGGTAGAAGCTGTCTCTGAGCCTGTTGGTCCGAGAGCCGATGCTCTGGTACCATTTGCCCGACGGTAGCAGAGTGAACAGTCTATGACTTGGTTGGCTGGAGTCTTTGGCCATTTCTTACACCTCCTGATATGGATGGCAGGGAGCTCGGCCCCAGTGATGTACTGGGCTGTCTGCATCACCCTTTGTACCGCTTTGCGGTCAAGGGAGGTGCAACTGCCATACCAAGCGGTGATGCAGCCGGTCAAGATGCTCTCGATGGTGCAGCTGTAGAACCTTTTGAGGATCTGAGAGCCCATGCCAAATATTTTCTTCCTCCTGAGGGGGAACAGACGCTGCCGTGCCCTCTTCACGACTGTGCGGGTGTGTGTGGACCATGTTAAGTCCTTAGTGATGTAGACGCCAAGGAACTTAAAGCTCTCGACCCGCTCCACAACAGCCCCGTAGATGTGGATGGGGGAGTGCTCTTCCCTCTTTATCCTATAGTCGACGATGAGCTCCTTGGTCTCCTTGACATTGAGGGAGAATTTGTTGTCCCGGCACCACACTGCTAAGTCTCTGACCTCCTTCCTGTAGGCTGACTCATCGCAACAACAACAGTGTAAATGGGGACAATAAACTGAGTCATTTACTGAGTGATTTAGTTGTTGTCATGATTTAGTTGTTGACTTTGTGTCCATGAGGAAGGTCATTGCCTCTATACGCCATCACACACAATCCAAACACATGACATCATCAAACTGGCGACTCATCCTGACTTATTGTCATTTCCTCTGAAAATGCCCCTTTTTCAGCATTTGGCTATTGTCAACTAGCTGTGCTTCATCACAGTATTTTCTTACACACAGGAAGTGCTCAATCCAGTAGATCCTGACCCTCAGAGTGCCCCAAGCCATAGACATTCAATGACCCCTGCTATTCACACAACGCCCATTGTCATCATCACAACACAACAGGATGGTCAGTAGGTAGCTTTATCTCTCACTCTTACCTTCTGCAGTGATCCGGGCCATGCCTGGCTCTCTGGCTCTGAGTGGTGAGTCTCTATCACCCAGTGGTGACTCTCTGTCTCTCTTGTGAATCTCTTTGTATGACTGTTGATCACTACTGTGGTGCAGGAGAGGCTCCCTGTTATGACTCTCTTCGTCTCTGTTTTGACAGCCTCTTCGGTGTGATACAGTTGCTTTATCTCTTTCTGTGTGTCTTTCTCAGGATTCGCTCAGTTGTTTATCAACCCTGGTCTCTGTATGAGGCAGCAGCTGGTTATTTCTGTGTCTTGAGTATTCCTATTTTAGGAGGCTGGGAGCGTCATGGAGACCAAACCCGCTAATCCAAGTTGTGTATGTCACAACTGGCTCTTAGCGAGGCAGTGACTCAGCACTCATTGAGAGATGAGAGATGGGGTGATGGGGGGTGAACCTAATGTCCTTCTGATCCCCCTCCTCCCACCATACACTGTAACAGTTGTAAGGAGAACAGGAGAGCAGAGGACTTAATGCTTGCTTGAATAGATCATTAATGGCAGGAGGCAACCTCTTTGCCTTTGATCTTCTGGTCATGTCTTTGAGGGAGGCAAGCAAGACGCTCTGCTAAACAGGAAAGGTAAAACATATGCTTGTCTGCACCAGCTGGCTCTACTAAAAGCCAGGCCTGGAACTGGGCCATGCCAGCCTGCCAGGAGCATAGCAACCATGCCCTGCACTGTGTTGGACAGACAACTGAGCTTTACCAGGATTCCATAGTCCATAACAGGACCGAGAACACAAGTACCTGATAGAATAGAATGTGCTGTGCACATTAGAGCTAATGACAATTTATGGAACACTCTGTCCCTGAAACATTGTGCTACACTGAATGAAACACACAGAAGGTTACAATGTTATAGTCAAATGGACACATTCCCAAACCCATGCTTTGATAGACCTTGACGTAGGATACCAGGCATAGAGTACTGAATCCTATTTGCTGTGAGTGGCCTCCTTTACCCTTACTATACGCTGGGTGTCAACAGTCACATGTGCCCCTAAGCCATTACAGAAACAACAAACATCATGTAATTCAATAGTAGTATGCTGACACACCAGGGTGAGAAATGCCGGATCTATTTGTGCACTGGTCCAGTGGCAGGAAATGGAAAGTGTCAGGAACAACTCAGATTATAAACACAGTTAGAGGGCAGTCAAAAATACGTAATTAGTCTCCAGTGAAAACATGCAAAACCCCCGAAGAATGTAGAGACACAGGCCTACTACTTACCCCAAGGTGTAACAAAGCGGAGAAGTTGGTAGGTATGTTGTTTATTTGTTCAGTGTTGTGTGCTGATGCTACAGAATCAGACGAGGGGAGTGAGTGTGTGGTGCTCTCAGCCTATTTATTTATCTTTTTAATGGCTGAGCTGCGTCTCACGGCCTCTCCTCTATTTGCAGGGAAACAATTGGGGGAAACCTGACTCCGCCTCGGAAAGCGTTACTGTTGTACGTGCACATCCCACAGAGACTTGTGTGTGTGCCAGTCCTATCCTGTCCTGCCTTTCCCAGTCCCAAAACCCCCACTTCCCCATCTCTCACTCCCACTCAGAGCCACACACAACCACAACCGCTCTCCAGATTATTGCTTGAGTAATTTTGGCATTGGTATTGTATTATGTAACATCTCTTATGAAGGACTGTGACATCTGCGTCATATTCAGTACTCTGGTAATATGATACTCCACCTCTTTACTCTCATGAGAAGAAATCACAATTTTTGACAGTGAGGCATAGGAACACACATAGAAACATGGATTAGCATAGATTTATTTAGGCTTAGCGTAGGAGTGGGCTCTGTAGTCTTGAGCTCACTTGACAAATCAGTTCCATCGTGCCAGCATTGTGCCAACGAGGCCTCTACATTTAGGAAGGAATAAAAGATAACCAACCAGCTCCCTTATCACTCACAGCAATTCAGCGTTAGAGAAGTGTTCTCTACACTCTCATGCTCTTTAACATGTAGTAATATCATTGAATTAGATTAAATAAGACGCTCATGCTTACATTGCTGCACACAACTAGTGTATGAACTCTGTCAGCGTAAATGAGTGTTTTTTGTTATTGCGCTGACCCTGCTGTATGGCCAGTGCACATGCTCATACCTTGAACAGTACTTAGCTCTTAAATGCTGGTAGAGAACAATGGAATGCCCCAGGCTGCATTCTCACCTCAGCATTCAGACATTGTTGTTTTTCTTTCATACTGTATGTGTCTGCAAGTGCATCTGGATATCATTAGCATATAGTATGTGCATGTGCACAGTGTGTGTATGTGCGTCTTTGTGTGTGTGTGTGTGTGTGTGTGTGTGGTTAGGTTTGAAGCTGCTCTAACCTGCTCTGTGTTGTTTGCCACTGGAAACACCTCTGATTGTCAGCGCTCTCTGTGACCGCTGAAGATTTTTTGTTGTTGCTTACGATAACAATCTCCATTTGAAGCTCTAAAGAAAAGGGGAATTCTTCTCAAAATCAAGAACACCATTCTCCCTCCTGCCCCACCTATTGTCCATGTATGAATATTAGTTGGCATCTAACTGAAGAAGCTAACTGCATCGCAGTGCTAGCAGTGCATCGCAGTGCTAGCTGTGCCACTAGAGATCCTGGTTCGTGTCCAGGCTCTGTGGCAGCCAGCCACGACCGGGAGACCCATGGGCGGCGCACAATTGGTCCAGCGTCGTCCAAGGTAGGGGAGGGTTTGGCCGGCAGGGATGTGGGTTAGTTTCCCACGGGGGGCCAGTATGAAAAAAACAACAAAAAACAAAACAAACAAAACAAACAAAAAAACATGTATGCATTCACTAACTGTAAGTCTCTCTGGATAAGAGTGTCTGCTAAATGACTAAAATGTCAATAGAAGATTAGCCTTAGTGCAGCAGCTGTGGCAGACAGATTCTGCTAGTGAGCTAAACTGAGTGCACACAGCTGATTTACCCCTTCACTGCCGGCCTGGAAATTGAAATGAATGCAACTTTTTACCAGTTTATGCAAATAATTGCACCATGAAGTGAAACCATGAAAGAAAGAAGGCTATGTTTCAGTTATGGGGATGCACGACCACATGTAGCCTAACTAATCTAACTTTACTGAGAGTATGATGGAAAGTGTTCAGATGTAACCCAACATCCTTATATGCTTTGTCCTCTCTCTATCTCTCTCTTTTCTTTCTTGAACCAGTTCTGGAACAATTTATACACACATTTATACACTCATGCATGTTTTTAGAGATAAACTGGGTACGATGCATGGCTGATCTTACAGTGCAATGGTAATGTTGTGAGTCTTTGCACTGGCCCCCATATAAATCTCTACAGAAATTCTTAAACTTGAGTGATGTCTTTGGTGGAGAGAATGTGTTTTATAATGAACCTTAGACAATAATACATAAGTTGCCAAAAAGTGTTTATTATGATGGACTGTGAAAACCCAAGGGATCATCATCTATTAATTTACTGTGTCAGAGCAGATATTATATTTTCTTCCATTGAAATATTTGAGGCTGTGAGTAAGTTCAGTTGGTGTTCAAGGTACAAAGTGTTCAGATAGAATGTGTGCTGCAGTCTTCTCCTCCCTGCTTTCCAACCTCCTTTAATTACAGACCTTTAGTGCCCTCTGTGGGATATCATGTGTTGTTACATGGGGATCAACATTTATTTTTGAGGGTTGCAAAGAAAAACATGAATAATGTTATAATAAAATCATGCTGAGGAATTTTCTTCAAAAGACAGAGGATGAGACATGATGTGTCATACAGTGTCATGCTTCAGAACAAAATAAAAACTATACAGTCACTGCCTTGCAGTCTAACCAACGGTACTTTAAACGAAGCACAGTTTGAAGGCTAAACAAATGTAATTCACGTTTCACAAATGTAAGGCAGCACTACATCTATTCCAGATAAAGGGGTACTAATTATTTGTATAAAATAATTTATATAAGTACTGTGTTATGTGGCACTATCCAGGTCTTTCTTGCAAAAGTGGGTTATTTTGGCAAGAGAGACCTGGTTACCACATAACCCTGCTTCTTATACATTATGTGCAAGTTGAGACATGGCCTCTTGACTCAAGCGAAGAAAACTTTGGCCAAATATTACAACAAACAAGCCTACAGGCCAGAAAATGTTGTTCAGCGTTCTCGCATTTCATAAACACTGTGTTTGGATAGATCCTGACGGAACTCATTTCCAATACTGTAGTACAAATAGTTCCACCTGAGAATTTGTCAATGTTGCTATACTTTGAAAATGTGAAGAATTATGGAACTAAGGTGTGAGTCAGATGTGCCTCCTTCGGATTAATACAAATTTGAATTAGTCCGGTCAGCACTTACTTCTTCTCCTTGGTCAACAAATCTACAAATCCAATGAAGAAATGAACATTCTATTAAATCTATCATAGCTCACATGAAACCAACTCCACACACCACAGATGATTTTCAACTGCAATAAAACTTTATAGAAACAGAATTCGTTGGCACATGCTGAGGATAAGTTAACATTGGCCTAACTAGAATATCAAGTGGATTAATATTCATCGCTAGTAGATCCTGAAGGGCATATTCTGTCATCATTAGACCTCTGGGGAGGATTGGCCTGGATCCTGACCTCAGACTGGCTGCATGGAGAACCAGATAAAGGAGCTACTGCCTTGGCTGCAGTGGAGCATACCTTGGGCCTCCTAGGGATGCCTCCTGGTGTCTGTGGTCTGCTGGGTTTAACCTCTGGCAACTGCTTGTGGCTGGAGGTAAATGTGCTCCCACTGGTTTTGGTTTTGACTGGACCCAGACGCATGCTACACATTTGTCCCTCCAGCTGCAGATGAGGCGTGCGAGGCACCTTAGAGGTGTTTTTTCTCCTTTGGACAGTGAGAGAGGTCACAGTGAGCAGTGGGAGCATGATGGGTGGAGTGGCCATTGGAGGCCTTCCCATGTCAGCCCTCTCTTCAGTCACATCCATGTTGTGGAAGTGGGATCGGCTATTCCTTCTCCCTGGTGGCATTGGCTGTAGGACAATATTACTGGCACGCCGGACACTGAGGATGTCTGTCAGGCTGTTCTCAGAACTGTTCTGACTGGTCTCTGGTGTCCTAGCCAATGGAGAGCTGGACTTCCATCTGTCTTTCATGGCTGTGAGAGTCACAGTGGAGGAGCAAACAACAACAAAAAGCATGTTTGAGAATAAGAATATAGAATAGATTGCAGATATTTCAATAGAATTTGATCAAAGTTGTTATTATAAACTAGTGTTTTTCCACTTTCAAAGGACATTCCAATTCCTCCCAAAATGTTCATAAATTCATAAAAATGACAGATTCACAAACTAAGGCCTACCTTCAATTTGGACATCCAGATAATTTGCACACGTAGGATTTGACTATACAGTCTCAACAATATATTCTTGAAAACAGAAAGACAAGATCTGTTTTATTTTTCCTTGTTTTGTACATATTTTTTTGTCACAAAATCACAAAACATAATAGAGAAGTTTTTCTTACAATTATTGATAAAATAAAGTTCTCATAACATAAAAGTAATGTATATGAGATTATTTCGTTAATTATATGGCCTACCTCAGTTCAGGAAGAGTGTAATGACTTGTCTATAGAACGTCTTATTTTAACAAAAGAATGCATCATTATGACATTATGTACATTATGACATAGCAGCCATCCACCTCATCAAAGTTAGTCAAAACCACTTGAATAGGCCTAATGTAAAATTAAATACAATAGGCCTAATTCAATAATTGAATACAAATAATAGTTTGACAATAATTATTCCGTTTATTGGCTTTTATTTTCATTACAGTAGTAGTTTAGAATTTATTAAAATGTGATTAGGCCTAGTGACCTTAGCTCATTGAACATCTGTGTGGAACGTTCGCAGCTGACGCCACAAAGACGCCCTTGAAAAAAAATCACGATTTCATATTCAACGTATTGGCATATATGCACGGAAAATAAATTCCCAGTACTCAAATAAATGTGAACATTTTATTATGTATTTATTATAGCATCCTCTTAGAACGAGAACCACCGTGGTGTCACTGTTTTAGAAAATAAAAAGGCACTAAATTAAACAGATTCATGACTTCTGCACGTCCCTCCTGCACAGTAGATGGCGCCAAAGTGCTCTCTGTTTCTTCTTCGTTAGAAGAAGGAAGCAGACTTCTAAAGCATGCTGTGTGCTTTGCGCCGTTATTTTTGATGATGTCCAAGTGCGAACATAGCTACAGGTATTTTGACTTCTATACTAAATTATAATAGCAGTAGTTGTGTGTTTTCTTGTTGTGCATTCGACCCACAATATTTTGGTCCCATTCGGTATTAGCATTGTGATAATGCCTAATGCCCAGATTGATGATGTCGACCAAACACAATTCAATATCACTTTTGAAATACAATAAATAGCCTATTAATTTGTTGACAAAACAAGTTAACAAATTATATGTTGGCTTCACGTCTCCAACTCAACTCAAATAAAATGTATGAAAAATGTATGCACTCACTAAAACTGTAAGTCGCTCTAGATAAGAGCGTCTGCTAAATGACTAAAATGTAAATGTAAATAAAAATTAAAGAATGGGATTAAGCCAGTATCTTAGATTGAACTATTTAAGCAGTAAATATATCCTTTAAATGTTGATCTTTGATTGTGTTGTCAACTAAACACAATTTAATATTACTTTTCTAATACAGTACAGTAAATAGTCTAAAGTTAAGACTATCTTACAAACGAATGTAACATTCAACCTTAAAATGAGTAACATGGCCACATTTTGAGGTTACTGAAACTATACATTTATTCTTATGTAACGTTAATCCAAAATTGCTGTAGTGTGTGTAGAATCTCGAACGGCATTGATCACTTGCACCATGTACTTTTAATGTAATCTCAACCTCAATCCAGCTAATTTGAATATGCTATTAGATGAAGCACAGTGTTGCTTAGTCGCCAGGGATGTGGGTTCGATTCCCACGGGTGGCCAGTACCAAAATGTATGCACTCACTACTGTAAATCGCTCTGAATAGGAGTGTATGCTTAATGACTAAAATGTAAATAACACATTAACGGTTATGTGTGTGTATATACAGTACCAGTCAAAAGTTTGGACACTCCTACTCATTCAAGGGTTTTTCTTTATTTTCACTATTTTCTTCATTGTAGAATAAAACAATGAAATAACACATTTGGAATCATGTAGTAACCATGTAAATCATGTAGTAACCTATATTCACCCACTCAAAAAGTAAAATGTATTTTTGAGTGGGTGAATATAGGTTGTAATCTCATTGATCAACGTATCAGCCACATATTACCAAATGATCCACGTTGAAATGACACGGTGTGCCCAGTGGGTAGCTTGTTTGCATTAGCCATGCCTTATTCTATTCTCTTCTATTCACAAATTGTTTTGTCTTTTTTCAGCAAACAGAAAATTAGACTTCACCTCTCCCTCCGTCTATCAAGATGGAGAACTTGATGAAAGAACACCACAGCCGCAATGATCCAGAGAACAGGGCAAATGACATTGATTCAGCTGAAATAAAGATTCAAATAGATGAGATACGCATTGAGTACACTGAACAGATGAACACACTGGAAGAAGATAATCTAAGTGACCAGCCAGCAAACCAAGCAGACAGTTCGGATTCGCCACAAGAGGATTCTAAGTCTGATTCAGTCTTTCTTTTGTACACAGTGTGAGAAGAGCTTTCCTTACTGCATCACGCTTAAAGCAGCACCTAACAATTCATGATGCTGACAGAACATACTGTTGCACAAAATGCGACAAGCACCTCCGATATGCATAGTGCCTAAGGAAGCACCTGACGATGGACAGTGAGAAAAATCTGTGAGGAAATTCTGTTCTGTTGCAAGAGCTTCAGTCAAACCATACTGGTATCAAACCCCATTCTTGTGAAGAGTGTGGGAAGAGCTTTGGTCTTCTGCAGGGTCTTCAGAGGCACCAATACACACACAGGCCCAAACCAGAAAAGTCCTGCCTCTTTGAGGATTGTGGAAAAAGCTTTCTTAACCTCACTCAGCTGGCCAGTTATAAACATGTTCACTCCAATGTTAAGTCACACACTTGTGAGGAGTGTGGTAAAAAATTCAAACAGTTTGGAGGTTTGACTGTACACTGCCGCACTCACACAGGGGAGACACCGTTCTCTTGCAAAGAGTGCGGGAGAACATTTACGCAGTCTGGCTCCTAAGGTTCATATGTTAAAACACACAGGAGAGAGGTCATTCTCTTGTAAGGAGTGTGGTAAAACGTTAAACATCGCAAAGATGTTACGGCTTCACATGCTCGTTCACACAGGAGAAAAACTACATAAATGCCCTGAATGTGGGAAGGGAAACCAAATACAGTGATATACTGTATTTCACCACAAACTGAACTTTCCATAGAATGTTATTGTTGTCACGACTTCCTCCGGAGCTGCCTCCTCTTCTTGTTCGGGCAGGCTTCGCCGTTCGTCGTTACCGGCCTTCTAGCCACTGCCACTCCTCATTTCATCATTCCATTTGTTTTGTCTTGTTTATTACACACACCTGGTTCATATCCCCTCATCAGTACCTGTATTAGTGTTCCCTCTGCCCCCTTGTCTTTGTGTGTGATTGTTTATTGTGGAGGTTACTATAGCTCGGTGGAGCTATATTGTATTTTGTATCGCCGGGATATTCACCCGTGTGCCTTGTTTTCTCCAGTGCGCCGTATTACCGCACTGGAGTGTGTTACGCATTGCTGCGTACAGCTGTATTGCCGAATAAACCATTTATTCTGTGATTTACCCTCCTGCGCCAGACTCTTGTCACAATCACCCGCTACAATTGTGGGTCGCCTTTTTTGTAATATAATGCCTATGATACATTGTGTCAAACTAGTCTAATGATGCATAAGATAAAAGTGGTAATTTAATTTATAAAACTTTTTTTTAGCGCTTTTCATTATATAAAGAATCTGAGCGCTTTAAAGGAGTAAAGAAATACGTGCAATGGTGACTTATTTCTCATTGAACTTGCATTGCAATTGCTGTACTGCATTACCGTTGTTGTCCATTTGAAACCCTTATGTTGTTGTTGTGGCAACAAAGTACAGTGGGGAAAAAAAGTATTTAGTCAGCCACCAATTGTGTAAAAAGATGAGAGAGGCCTGTAATTTTCATCATAGGTACACGTCAACTATGACAGACAAAATGAGATTTTTTTTCTCCAGAAAATCACATTGTAGGATTTTTAATGAATTTATTTGCAAATTATGGTGGAAAATAAGTATTTGGTCAATAACAAAAGTTTCTCAATACTTTGTTATATACCCTTTGTTGGCAATGACACAGGTCAAACGTTTTCTGTAAGTCTTCACAAGGTTTTCACACAATGTTGCTGGTATTTTGGCCCATTTCTCCATGCAGATCTCCTCTAGAGCAGTGATGTTTTGGGGCTGTCGCTGGGGAACACGGACTTTCAACTCCCTCCAAAGATTTTCTATGGGGTTGAGATCTGGAGACTGGCTAGGCCACTCCAGGACCTTGAAATGCTTCTTACGAAGCCACTCCTTCGTTGCCCGGGCGGTGTGTTTGGGATCATTGTCATGCTGAAAGACCCAGCCACGTTTCATCTTCAATGCCCTTGCTGATGGAAGGAGGTTTTCACTCAAAATCTCACGATACATGGCCCCATTCATTCTTTCCTTTACACGGATCAGTCGTCCTGGTTCCTTTGCAGAAAAACAGCCCCAAAGCATGATGTTTCCACCCCCATGCTTCACAGTAGGTATGGTGTTCTTTGGATGCAACTCAGCATTCTTTGTCCTCCAAACACGACGAGTTGAGTTTTTACCAAAAAGTTCTATTTTGGTTTCATCTGACCATATGACATTCTCCCAATCCTCTTCTGGATCATCCAAATACACTCTAGCAAACTTCAGACGGGCCTGGACATGTACTGGCTTAAGCAGGATTTGAGTCCCTGGCGGCATAGTGTGTTACTGATGGTAGGCTTTGTTACTTTGGTCCCAGCTCTCTGCAGGTCATTCACTAGGTCCCCCCGTGTGGTTCTGGGATTTTTGCTACAAAATCCTACAATGTGATTTTCTGGATTTTGTTTTCTCAATTTGTCTGTCATAGTTGACGTGTACCTATGATGAAAATTACAGGCCTCTCTCATCTTTTTAAGTGGGAGAACTTGCACAATTGGTGGCTGACTAAATACTTTTTTCCCCCACTGTAGATGACCTGATCTATGTACTTTGGCAGGGCCATACTTGTTAATGGGGATACCTGTAGTACTGTACTGTATGTCAACCTTTCAGTGAATAATGACTGAGTGATTTGAAATGTAAAAGTGTTGTGCACAGAATTAACACTAACCTCCACCTTTATTCAATGCCTTGATTGAAGAAAACTATACAGGCACATATTGCACTCAAAATATATGCTTTACTGCAGTGGTTTCCAACCTGTGGTCTGCGGACCACTGGTGGTCCACTGGGGTACTGTAGGTGGTCCGTACATTTTATTGATTCCCAAAATAATAACAGTTGGGAGTATTTATGGTATAATAAGCAATTTTACATTACTTTTCACAATACAAATTGTTTATAATAATAGGCATTTAATCTGTTACATTCACAGATAAAATTGACTCAAAATTTGACAGCCAAGATATTTTATGTAAAAAAAATTCTGAGACTCTGTGAATGGTGGTCCTCAAGAGCTGTTGACAGTGATTTGGTGGTCCTCGGAATGGAAGAGGCTGTGAACCGCTGCTATACTGAACATATTGCGTTGTAAAATAAATAAATAATCCTGACATTGCCTTGTATAATCTCACACATCCCTCTCTAGCATGGCTTAAACTAGCCTTTTTCTCACTTCATTTTTCACAGTTTGAATACATCTATAAAAAAAAAAGGAAATACAATTACAATTTTATTAAAACCAGCAAGAAGGATCTAAATCGATATACCAAATGCACTTCTGGAGGTGCTATCTGGAAATTCATCTGTTTCTGAATTAATACCCACCTAGGTTTTATCTACTTCATTATCTGTGATTGACAACGATGTGTGTTCTATTTCTTTGATACAACTGTATCAGTATTTGGTTTAAATGCACTAGTAGAGACTATTTTATGTTGGTTGAATCCCCCTTCCTCATACTGTATGGTATCCAGGCAAGGTGTGCACTCAGACACTATTCTATGTGTTCTAATTCATTGCTTTATGAATTGGATCCACTCCACTACACAGGATATGGTGAATATAAAGAAGAGACCGTTGGTGTATTCTATGTTTTTGTTAGGGTAAACCGCTGTCTCGTACTATACTACATCCAGGGAAGGTGAGCATACCTCAGTAACTCTGTGTGTACTCTGTGTTTGTGTCTTTGTCCAAGTAAATCCCTCCCTCTTGCTGTACTCTACCTCAGGTATAAGTCAGAGAGGGAGAGAGAGGGATGTGTCAGCTTTGAATGAAACCTAATCCTCCTTCTCCTTCACTTGCACCCCGGGGGCTTCGTTTGGCCTGCTCTCTCTCTGTATGGCGCTCAGGTGTGCTCTTACATGCTGAGACTCCATGTCATTACCGCTGTGATCACAGTCAGGGTCTGGAGCAGGTAAGCGCTGATTCTGGAAGCATACAGGGAAGACTGCTCATATTGTAAGTACTACTACTGTCTGCGTTATGATATGAGAAAGCTAGCTAGTGTATTGTTGCACCGATCTTATGATATGGTCTGTAATAAGCTTTGAATGGAACATACGTTTTGTTCTTGCATCATCACTTTTTTATCAGATACTCTATTGGGAAGTTGACTTGAGGCAAATCTGGTGCAGTAGATCACTTATCAAATAAAGGTCTCACATAGGTCTCGTACTTTTTCCCCCTGAGTAGTTGGCAGTTATTTGGTTTGAAGTAATTTTAGTGTGATATGTTTGAGATGACATCTTGTTTCACTGCCTCTTTGATGACTTTTGTGGGATATTCATTTGATTCTGCAGCACATTGTTGGAAGACGTCCCAACAATAAGGAGAAGATCATTGCTTTTTCATGCAATTAGTGATAACACGATGCCAAGAAAAGATGGTGTACATACTTTGTTCTCTTCTCTCTTTTTCAGTAAGGTCTACAGTATACTGTCCATTAAAACCTACATTATTGCCAACTGTCTTTTATATATGATGTTTGATATGCATTCAGGCAATGTCAGCTACAGCATGTTGGATTGCTTGCTGTACATTCAATTCTAGCGACTGTTTTTCACCTGAGATTTGAGTTACTGTATGGAATGGTTTCATGATTCAAGTCGAAGCATAGCCTAGAGTAAATCCCCAAACTATCTCTTGAGGCCCATACATTCCCAATAAAGTTCATTCCTCCCTTGAGGGTGCACTTTTGCAGAGAACCGTGATATATGGCATTGTACATTCCAATGTAGTCCCTTGGGCATATTATTTTGCTGCCTTGCATTTCAGTCTCCCATTGTGAATTGGCTATATGACCCACGATGTGAGAAAAGTAGCCCATACAATTAGGGAGATGGTCAAATCAGTCACACCACCAAAGGCATTGCAGCTTAGCTAATATCACATCACCAGAATGATCTGAATATTTACTGATGAAGCGAATGGCTTCTGTGGTATGTGTAAACTTTACTGTTGTAGGCACTTTGTATTTACAATACATTGCCTAAACATGTGGTAGTTTAGGATCTTAATTTGATCACGCTTTTGTTGTTGAGAATTTTCCTGCACTGCAGCAAATGCAGATTATTTATATAAATTAACTGAAAACCCACACTAACACACAGTTATATTAACAGCATTGCACTTTTCATGTAGCCTACTTTTGTCCAGCTAATAGCCAAACCACCGATCAAGTAACATTATGGACTAAACGTTCAAGTCCTGTTGCTGCAGGATTCTTTTGCTGTGACAGTATACAGGTAACTAACTAAATAAAGTAACCACCAACATAAGTCCCCTGTAGATCAGTTGGTAGAGCATGGCGCTTGCAACGCCAAGGTTGTGGGTTCGTTTCCCACGGGGGGCCAGTATGAAAATGTATGCACTCACTAACTGTAAGTCGCTCTGGATAAGAGCGTCTGCTAAATGACTAAAATGTAAATGTGAATAAAGTGTCTTAATAGGGCGTTGGGCCACCACAAGCCAGAACAGCTTCAATGCATCTTTGCATCAATTTTTACAAATGTCTGGAACTCTACTGGAGGGATGTGACACCATTCTTCCACGAGAAATTCCATCATTTGGTGTCTCCCATGGGTGTTCAATTGGGTTGAGATCTGGTGACAGAAACAGCCATAGCATATGGTTTACATCATTTTCATGCTCATCAAACCATTCAGTGACCACTCGTGTCCTGTGGATGGGGGCATTGTCATTGTATGTGGGCATAGCCATGGTAGCCAAAATAATGACCTGCCCAGCATGTCTGGACCTATTTATCAGCATGTTGGTGAAACCTTGATTTTACCTGTGATAATGTGAATACCCTCACCTAATTGTACTGGTAGAAAGGTCCTGGACATCAACTCTCCACTCTACACTCTGTTTGTTTGAACTCTGTTCAATGCAGCAATTTTTTTCGGCTAATGTGTTGTTCACTGTCTGACCTATGACCAAGACCTGACTAATTAATTTTTACAGACCCTCTCCCTCCCTTCCCCATTGACAGTGATAAACACTTTGGTCTGGTTCACTGGACCCTTATTCATTCTTGGACTAAAAAGCACCTCCAATAGAGCATCTCTGTTGAGTCTGCTTCTTTGTCAAGGAATAGGCTTAATCTGGGTCCAGTGAACTGAAAACATGGTGACTCGGTCTTCAAAATCAAATCAACGTTTATTGGTTGTGTACACAGATTTGCGGATGTTGTCGCAGGTGCAGCAAAATGCTTATGTTTCTAGCTCCAACAGTGCAGTAATATCTAGCAAATATATTGTGTTTTCACACTCTGGGTTGTTTTCTACCACCCAATAGGTCTGGCAGCCAACAACCTGCAGGATGGTTTCTCTGTTCCTGCTCATGTGTAAGTCACACTCACCTTCCTTTGGCACTATTTGAATTGATGACAGGCAAATCACATGTAGCAGAAAAAGGAAAAACACAGATCTTCACAGCTATTTGTTTCAACGGGGGCAGGATTCAATTGTCTTGTTTTTGGCAGGAAGAATCTCTTTGACATTATAGTCCATGAATCCTCTCTCCACAGGCGTGTGATCACTTGCTGCACACTGATGGAGAATATTTCCACTTGTTGGCACTTGCTTTCTCTAGCGGAATACATTTTTATTTGCATATTTTCCCTAATATTCATAATGGTAGATATCATTTTAGTCATGTATGGACAACTTTACTATTGTTAAGTAGAAGTTTTGAGTGTTATAAAAAGTGACTTTGGTCATCTTAGAAATTGTATTACTTTTGGTTTTATTCGTTTTTATTTCTGTTTAATAAAATACTTGTTTTCGTAAAGGCCCCATCAAAGATGACATGTCTTTAAAACAATTTGTAATTTACTTAAAATGTTTACTTAGAAAGGGAAAAGAAGCACAACATCTGGCTTGTTGATGATTACAGTGTCTGGATATAATCAAAAGCACCAAAGTGTTTAATAATGACCTATAATCTTTACATAATGACAGCTTACACATACTGTAAGTATAGTCAATGCATGTATCCTTTTTTCACTATACTGTTTGTGAGCATAGGGTTTAAATCCTTCCAAAACAAATAGTACTGAAGCACAATACTCATAATATTATCTTCCATGATCTAGCTATTATAGTGCAGCCTTGACATCATACTTTTTCATTCTAAATCCTGTATTACATTTAGTGTTAATCTATAATATATAAACAAACACTAAACAGGTTAAAGCAAAAGAAAAGGATAAGAATATGTTTTCTTTCTTGACCCCTCTGACTGTTCAGTTTCTCTGTTCCAGTGCTGGTGCCTGGGGCCCTCCTCCAGGAAGACTGTGATGTGAACTCTTGCCACCCCCAGCTGGGGGACCTGATGGTAGGCCGCGCTGCCCAGCTCTCAGCCTCCTCCACCTGTGGACGGAACAGGCCCCAGAACTACTGCATTCTCGGATACCTGGAGGTCAGGACTTAAATCTTGATAGGGGGGCTCTGTGGTGCACTGATCCTATATACAAACTAGAGATGTGGTGTTGAAGGCAGTGTTGTCTGCATATGTTCATCTGTCTCTGTACACAGTACTAATGTCAAAACAGATATGTTCCACAAGCACAGACAGACAGTGTCAGGGCGACGTGTATGCTGTGAGCAAAGTCAAGCGCAGGACACCGAGCTACTGGCAGACAAACTTTACTTGCACAGTAAATCAAATACAAACAAGACCAAGATCGTCGTGTTCCCCTGGGAGGGGGGAAGGTCCGTGACAAAATCCACCGATAGGTGAGACCACGGCCGTTGTGGAACGGGTAGGGGTTGTAACTTCCCTCTGGGCAGGTGTCTAGGCGCCTTACACTGGGCGCACACCGAGCAGGAGGAAACATAAACCCTCACGTCCTTAGCTAAAGTGGGCCACCAGTACTTCCCACTAAGGCAGTGCACTGTCCGACCAATACGAGGATGACCAGAGGAGGGTGACATGTGAGCCCAATATATCAATCGATCGCGAATCTCGAGCGGCACGTACTTCCGACCCTCTGGACACTGTGGGGGAGTAGGATCGGTACGTAACGCCCGCTCGATGTCCGCATCAACCTCCCACACCACTGGTGCCACCAGACAAGACTCCGGGAGTATGGGAGTGGGCTCAATGGACCTCTCCTCTGTGTCATATAGTCGGGACAGGGCGTCTGCCTTAGCGTTCTGTGACCCTGGTCTATAGGTGAGCTTAAATACAAATCGGGAGAAAAACATAGCCCACCTTGCCTGGCGAGGGTTCAGCCTCCTCGCTGCCCGGATGTACTCCAGTTTACGATGGTAAGTCAGAATGAGAAAAGGGTGTTTAGCCCCCTCAAGCCAATGCCTCCACACCTTCAGGGCTTGAACCACAGCTAACAGCTCCCTGTCCCCCACGTCATAATTGCGCTCCGCCGGACTGAGCTTCTTAGAATAGAAAGCACAGGGGCGGAGTGATGGTGGCGTACCCGAGCGCTGAGACAGCACAGCGCCGATCCCAGCCTCGGACGCATCTACCTCAACTTGGAATGCCAAAGAGGGATCCGGATGTGCCAGCACCGGAGCCGAGGTAAACAGGTCCTTCAGATGTCTAAACGCCCTGTCCGCCTCAGCCGACCACTGCAGACGCACCGGACCCCCCTTTAGCAGGGAGGTAATGGGAGCTGCTACCTGTCCAAAGCCCCGGATAAACCTCCGGTAGTAATTGGCAAAACCCAAGAACCGCTGCACTTCCTTCACCGTGGTGGGAGTCTGTCAATTACGCATGGCAGAAACGCGGTCAATCTCCATCTCCACCCCTGACGCGGACAACCGATGTCCCAGGAAGGAGATGGACTCCTGGAAGAAAATACATTTCTCCGCCTTCGCATACAGGTCATGCTCTAACAGTCTACCAAGCACTCGACGCACCAGGGACACATGCTCAGCTCGTGTAGCGAAGTATATTAGAATGTCATCAATATACACCACTACACCCTGTCCATGCAAGTCCCGGAAAATCTCGTCCACAAATGATTGGAAGACTGAAGGAGCATTCATTAAACCGTATGGCATGACGAGGTACTCATAGTGACCCGAGGTGGTACTGAATGCTGTCTTCCACTCATCTCCCTCCCTAATGCGCACCAGGTTGTAATGCGCACCTGAGATCCAATTTTGTGAAGAATCGCGCCCCGTGTAATGACTCCGTCATACTAGCAATCAGAGGGAGAGGATAGCTGTATTTGATTGTGATCTGATTGAGACCACGGTAATCAATACATGGGCGTAAACCCCCATCCTTCTTCTTCACAAAAAAGAAACTTGAGGACGCAGGGGAAGTGGACGGCCGTATGTATCCCTGTCTCAGAGATTCTGTGACGTATGTCTCCATAGCCGACGTCTCCTCCTGAGACAGAGGATACACATGACTACGCGGAAGCGCAGCACCTATTTGGAGGTCTATCGCACAATCCCCCTGTCGATGAGGTATTTTTAAAGAAGGCGAGTGCCAAATCGCCATACTCAGGTGGAATGTGCATGGTGGGAACTTGGTTTGCGCTTTCCACCGTCGTTGCCCCTACGGAAACACCTACACACCGCCCAAAACACTGATCAGACCATCCCTTGAGAGCCCTCTGTTGCCATGAAATGTTGGGGTCATGAGATGTTAACCAGGGAAGCCCCAACACCACGGGAAACGCAGGAGAATCAATCAAATACAAACGTAGTATCTCCTCATGGCCCTCCTGCGTCTTCATCCTGAGAGGCGCTGTGACTTCCCTAATCAATCCTGACCCCAAAGAGCGGCTATCTAGGGCATGGATGGGGAAGGGCACATCAACAGGTACAATAGGAATCCCTAACTTATAGGTGAATTGGCGATTGATAAAATTCCCAGCTGCTCCTGAATCTACTAGCGCCTTATGCTGGGAGTGAGGAGAAACCTCGGGAAACACAACTTTAATACACATACTGTATGCGCAACAGAGAGCTCTGGGTGAGTTGGGTGCCTACTCACCTGGAATGACTCATCAGTGCGCTGCCTACTGCCTCGATTCCTAGGAGACCATCCCCAGCACCGACCAGCAGTGTGTCCTCTGCGGCCACAGTTGGTGCAGGGGACGGCCTCCCTCCTGGTCTCCCTAGCACCAGTACCTCCGAGCTCCATAGGGGTCGGTTGGAAGTGCTGGGGGATGGAATGGACGGCCCTGAATCCGGACGTCCGCGGGTAGCCAACATGTCCACCAGTTGGTCGAAGCTGAGGTTGGTGTCCCTGCAGGCCAATTCCCGACGCACGTCCTCCCTCAGGCTACATCTGTAGTGGTTGATGAGGGCCCTCTCATTCCATCCCGCGTTGGCAGCCAGCGTCCGGAAGTCCAGCGCGAACTCCTGTGCTCTCCTCCTCCCCTGTCCAAGGTGGAATAGACGCTCACCCGCCGCTTTACCCTCGGGTGGATGATCGAATACTGCCCTGAAGCGGCGGGTGAACTCCGCATAGTTGACAGTAGCGGCGTCTATTCCCGCCCACTCGGCGTTGGCCCACTCCAGTGCCTTGCCGGACAGACAGGAGATGAGGGCGGACACGCTCTCGTATCCCGAGGGCACCGGGTGGATGGTTGCTAGGTAGAGTTCAACCTGGAGCAGGAAACCCTGACACCCAGCCGTTGTGCCATCATAAGCCCTCGGGAGCGAGAGCCGAATCCCACTGGACCCCGGAGGTGAAACGATGGGCATCGCCGATGGTGGTGGTATCATTGGAGGAGGCGTAGGCAGACCCCCTCTTTCCCATCGCTCAATAGTGCTCACCACCCGTTCCATGGCGGTGCCGAGAGCCTGGATCATGGCCGCTTGGTGTTCGACGCGTTCCTCCATTGATCCAGCTGGCACCGCCGCTCCTGCTGACTCCATGAGTGGTGTGTGATTCTGTCAGGGCGACGTGTATGCTGTGAGCGAAGTCAAGCGCAGGACACCGAGCTACTGGCAGACGAACTTTACTTGCACAGTAAATCAAATACAAACAAAACCTCCAAACAGAGAGGAACAGCATACACCCGAACACTGCCGACCTCACGGAAAACAATCACACACAATAACTATTGAGAGACAGGGGGTTATAAAGGGAATACAATGTAACATAATGGGAAACAGGTGAAAACAATCAGGACAAACTAGACAAACACCGAAACATAGATCGGTGGCAGCTAGTACTCCAGGGACGACGAACGACGAAGCCTGCCCGAGCCAGGAGGAGGGGCAGCCTCGGCTGATTCCGTGACAGACAGATTGACACATGCATGCATGTACTTTAGCTGTGATCCCACGCAAAAAGACATCAGGCTTGCCAGTACCAGGGTTGAGGAGTAATTGATTACATGTAATCTGATTATAAAGAACTAACTTTCATCAGTTACTTTACCAGCAAACATATTGCAATCAGATTACAGATACTTTAGAAAACTAGATTACTTATTTCATTACTTTTAAATTCTAAAAGGATGTTTGCGATAAAAAATAAATACATTATGACACCTTTGTTTTCTCAATGACATTTAGTTCAGCATTGAAAAAGTTTGCAAGTTTACGTTTATTTCACCTGAGCGAGTTTGACCACAAGTCAGCGACCACTATGATGACACACCAAATGCGTTTGATGTATCCTTTTTGTCTTCTAATGCCTCTTAAGGGCAAAGTAATCCAAAAGTAACTACGATTTTTTAAAATCGGAAATGTAAACGTAACTGATTACATTTAGAAACCTGGTCAGTATTATCTACAGAATTTCAACAGGTTTTAAGCCAGATGTTGAAGGTTGGAATAGGATATAAAGCGTTGTTTTAGAACAACTCTCTCCATTTGATTGACAGCTCTGTGGCTCGCCCTTAAGATGCTTCATACTGCAGACGTGTCTTGATCTGCCACATTTATAGGCCATTACCTGTCTTTTCACTGAACACGCTCTGGGACTAATTTTTGTGCTCTCGCTATGATGATTGCTTGCATAGTGCTCTTGCTTCCCCTTCATTCCCCTTCACTTTTCTATCTAACACACCTTATTTCTATATTTTTCACTCTCTGCCTTTCTCCCTCTCACAGCTCTTCCCCCTGTTCTCCCCTGACAGGTGATAGGTATGTGGGGTGTGTGCCACTTTTGCATTTCTTTTTCTAGTTCATTTTGGTTCTTTATTTTATTCAATTTCTTATTTGTTAGTCAGAACAGATGCATGGCAAATGTTGTTCTCTAACCACCGATTGACAGTTGTAAATAGCAGTAAAGTGTTAAGATGCCCTCTGGTTCATACCTTGTCTGACTGAGTTGATTTAATGGGATTATTCCAGTGTTGGTGAATGCATGTCCTCACACGCCTACCATCGCATGAAAGTTCCATACACTTTTGTATGATTTATGGCCTTATGACTTTATAAGTTACGTTTTGTTCGTAAAATACTGCCTCATTGTTTTGGGGCAGTTGAGAACTAATTGTAGGACAAAAAGTGTAACTTAATCGCTCACTCAGTTATTAGAGTTGTTGCCATGGCAAACCAATGAGTTGTGTAAAACCACTGTTTCATTTCTAGCAACAAAATGGAAAATGTCCCTTTTTGTCTCTCTCAGGATGAGCAGAAGTGTTTCAGCTGTGATTCCAGGCAGCCCTACAACCTCTACAACAACCAAGACAGCCACCAGATTGAGAACGTCATCACCAACTTTGGCCCTGAGCGCAAAATGAAGTGGTGGCAGTCTGAGAACGGTGGGTCTCATTCCAGATGTTGTCTGTATGATAGCCAGGCCTAGGTCAAAAACATAATGTTACTTACGTGAAAGTATTTGAGATTAGCTTTAGCTTGAGTACCGACAGGGCTAACTAAATCACTTGAAAGTATTTGACGCATGTATTTGAACTCAGTCTGATCATATCAAGAGGTGAGCAAGAATGTTCCAACACCTTTTGAATGGCTAGGCTAGAGCCTACTGTACAATGACAGCTCATGGAAAATCCCTTTTAGGGACTTTTGGACTCCATCTGATACAAAAGACCTTGGCCTTGGCACCAGTAAATCTTTTCTCACAACATTCACTGATACCACTATACATCCATAAATGTAGGGGTTCATCAAGTCAGTATCCGGCTGGATCTGGAGACTCTTTTCCAGTTCAGCCATCTGGTCCTCACTTTCAAGGTATCTAACACCCCTTGTCTAAGACCTCTGACAGCCAAACCATAACACAGTGTTCTTAACAATTTTCGCTCTGTCTGCACTGAGACTTCCTGTGGAGTGATAATATTTCCTTTTCTTGGCCTTGAAGAGTTTCCGTCCTGCCGCCATGTTGGTGGAGAGGTCCAAAGACTACGGGCACAGTTGGAAGGTGTTCCGCTACTTTTCAGAGGACTGTGCCTCCCACTTCCCTTGGGTCTCGCAAGGGCCGGCTGACAGCATCGATGATGTCATCTGTGACAGCAGATACTCAGCCTCAGAGCCATCTACTGACGGAGAGGTGAAATACACATACATACACACACGTTTACATTTTGGTAATTTAGCAGACACTTATCTAGAGTGACTTACACACCGATGTAACACGCAATAACCAAACATATGGCACGTATCTATGATTACATTACAGGTGGTGTTGAAGGCTCTAGATCCAAGTTTTGACATAGAGAACCCATATGCTCCCCATATTCAAGGTTAGACACAGCTCCTATACTTTTCATTGCATTATTACCATTGGTGGAACAATGTAGAATTATATGTATATAAAAAAAACACTTTCACCCATTTGATATGTTCTCCCCTTCAGAGCAGATCACCTTGACCAACCTGCGGGTCAACTTCACCCATTTGTTCACCCTGGGTGACACCCTACTGGCGCGGAAGAAGAGGAACCCTCAGGAGAAGTACTACTATGCCCTGTACGAAATGGTGGTGCGCGGCAGCTGCTTCTGCAATGGCCATGCCAGCATGTGTATGCCCGTGGATGGCACCCGAGGAGATGTCTTAAATGAGCGTGGCATGGTGAGGATGGTGAAGAAGGGACTATAGCAGTTGTACTGTATCCATAATGGCCACATTGAATCCTGAACGGTTTTCTTTTGGGTTCTTCAAGTATTGTTTACCTCCGTATATCTTTGTGTATCTCTGATCTTGTTCTCTTAGATTCACGGGCGCTGTGTATGCCAACACAACACTGTGGGCACAAACTGTGAGAGATGCCAGGACTTTTACAATGATGTCCCCTGGAGGCCGGCCGGCCAAACTGACCCACATGTCTGCAGAAGTAATGCACTTTAATGGGCTATTTACTATTTGACTGGTGTTTATGCATGAACTGGGATTCAAACCTGAAATGCCTAACATGCTATGAGCTAAAGCCTCGAACACCCCTCCAAGCCATCATTGATGGAATCATACTTATGTGGAAAATGGGATAATTCAGAGTGTATTACATTGTATAAGTATTATGATGGTGTTTGTTTCTTCACTTAGGGTGTAACTGTCACGGTCATTCGGAGACGTGTCACTTCGACATAGACCAGTACCAGGCCAGTGGGGGGGTCAGCGGGGGTGTGTGTGACAACTGCCGACACGACCGCATGGGTCCCCAGTGTGAACGCTGCCGACCCTATCTCTACCAGGACCCCCAGCTCTCCATGGAAGACCCTCGGGGATGTATCCGTAAGTCAGCTTCTAGCAGGTTTATATCTAGATTGGGCTTTTGGTCCAGGCAAATAATCTGGCAATGATTTATATGAAGTTGTCCCTGTAGGTCTTGTACTACTCCCATGAAGTGAAGTCAATAGACGCTTTGCATTGATGTCACGGTATATGAAGCTGTGCATCGATGTCATTCAATCTCTTTCCATCCTGTTCTAACGGTGGATCTCATTGGCTCCCTCTGCTCCAGCGTGTGACTGTGATCCGACGGGGTCCCTGGATAACGGCCTGTGTGACCCCGTGTCGGGCCGCTGCGTGTGTAAAGAGAACGTGGCAGGGGACAGGTGTGATCGCTGTAAATTTGGCTTCTACGGGTTCAGCCAGGCGGACCCCACTGGCTGCCAGAGTAAGAATCTTTACCAAGAGCCAGATCTGCTTGACTCATTCTATATCTATGGTGGCCTCCCTGTGGTTCATCCCTCTCTCTGATTGGTCCTCTGTGTTTAGGGTGCAGGTGTAACTTCCTGGGTAGTGTCCTGACCCCCTACCCATGTGACCAGTTGACAGGCCAGTGTGTATGTCAGCGCCTCGCCACGGGACCCCTGTGTGACCAATGTCTGGTAGGACCATGTGTCCATGACAACCAGTGTTGTAGTGATGGAGTTGATTCTTTCTGTCACATTTATTGTGATTTAGCTCTTACCATAAACTTAATGCCACCAACGTCCTGATTGATCTCTCTCCCTCTCTCTCTCTCTCTCTCTTTCTCTTTCTCTCCATCTCACTCTTGCTGTCTCGCTCTCTAGCCAGGTTACTGGGGTCTGGGGAACACTGTACACACCTGCTCACCTTGTGACTGTGACCATGGAGGAGCCTACAGCAGCACGTGTGTAAAACAGCATTGTACAGTACATAATGACTTCTTAAAGTAACTGTCCAGTGAAAATCTCACTATTTCACTCATATTTTAATTAATTATAAGTCATATTTCATAGAAATCTGGACAGTTACTTCATTTTTTTATATTTTTAAGTCTTTGTATATTGGATAGAGGTGAAAGATGGAGAAGAGTGTGCTGAAATAGCAGTGGGCCAGATTCAAACCCATGCTGCAGTGGTACATGTGCACTGGAGGCAGCTGCCTAGACTGCTAGACCACCCTAGGCCACACTAGACCTTTACTTCACGTAACTGACGTAACACCTGGGGTTTATTCAGTGAGGTGAAACGCTCATCATCAATCACATCTGTTCTACTCAATACATTTCTATGTAAACATTCTGAACGTTTCACCTCTGAAACAGAATACACCCCGGGCTAAGCGTGTTCTGACTTGCCCACTTGTCCAACCTGATTGGCTGTATCTCCCTGTCTGTCATGTCCACAGGTGCTCCTCAGTGGACGGCCAGTGTCAGTGCCTGCCCAACATGGTGGGCCGGAGCTGTGGTGATCCTGCTCCTGGACATTTCCTTGCTGCTCTGGACTACTACCTGTACGAGGCAGAGAACGCTGCCCCACTGGAGGGAAAAAACTCCTCCTCTCTGGTGAGGCCTGAGTATGACCTTTGACCTCCAGCATTGTGGCAAATGGCTGTGGATGGAAAGCTTCAGTGTCAAACTTTTGATCATGGATTTTGTCAGCAATTCAAAAACCCTAAGTTGGTGTCTGTGTGTGTTCCTCTCCCAGTTTAAACCCACAGACATGCCTGTGTGTGAGGAATACTACAGACAGCAGGGCTATGACCTCAAATATCAAAATGGCCGCTTGGTCCTGACCAGGAGAAGCAAGAGACGAGCCAGGAGGAGAAGACAGGGACAGGTACTAGCAATGGCTCAATACCTTACTTACACAGTACTAGTGTAGTACTAATTAGCAACTCACACTGGGTTTCTTTCCATCAGAGGTCCATTCGCCTGGACCCAGGCTCAGCGCTCCAGATTGTGCCCCGGGAGAGGACCCCAGATGTACCAATCACTTGGACCGGCCCAGGATTCGTGCGGGTCCTGGATGGTGCGGGGCTTAGGTTCACTGTGGACAACCTCCCAGCAACCCTTGACTACCATCTAGTCATCCGCTATGAACCAGAGGTGAGGGCAACCATAGCAACTAAAAACATGTGAAACCATGGAAACACGCTGTAAGTGTTGATGTGTGTGCATGTGAAATAGTTTCTGTGTGAATTTGAGCTTATATTTATTGTGCCCTCAAAGTTGGACACTGTGCTTACTTTGGTCTCTGAAGTCGCCAGATGACTGGATGGCCTCTGTGAGCATTGTTCCATTATTGGCTGGTGATGGAGGATGTCCCACTAACCCGACAGGGGAGAAAACACTCACCATACCTGGGGCTGCCAGGTAAAAGGCAACTGCACTCATTATCATAATATATCATCAATATCAACCTAAGGTCACACCCGAGGTGAATTGTACAGTATTTACCTGCATACTCCTAAGTCTGATAACATTATGATCGTGTGTTTGTCCCCAGGGTTGCCATTTTGGATACGCCTGTGTGTCTGAACGCAGGAGGAAGATATTATGTGGACATCACTTTTAGGAAGCAGCCCAACTCTAACCCTCAGTCCAGCTCACATACCCTCATCGACTCAGTGGGAATACCATCACATTATCATTTGTATCATAATATTGTCTGTCATGGGAGATGTAGTCTTCTGAGGTACCCTGTTAAACCCATGCACTTCCTGTTTCTAGATGGGTCTGATCCCTAAGATGGAGTCTGTGCAGGACTTCTGTTCGCAGAGTGAGCTGGACTCGTTCAGAAGATTCCGCTGTGTTGAGTTGGCTGCTGAGCAGGAGATCCTGCCTGATGTGTGTAAGGGCCTCATCGGAAGCCTGTCGGCCCGCATACACAACGGAGCCATGCGTGAGTAAACCATGGCCTAGCCTAAACAATATCTCAACGTTATCACAGTGTACACTGTAGGTATATACTCATTCTGGCAACCGTTCAGAAATCGGAACTTATTTTCAGCTAGCTCTGAGCCCTGAGCGAAGGTATGAGACTTCGAAAAAAGCCAAAGTGGGTGTGTAATGCCATTACCGGTGTCTCCAGTTTGCAGGTGTAACATCCAGGGTTCTCATGGCCCCTCCTGCAGTAAATTCGGAGGGCTCTGTGAGTGCAAGGCCAATGTGGTTGGCCGCTGCTGTGACTCCTGCGCCCCCATGAACTTCGGCTTCGGACCCAACGGCTGTGCACGTATGTCACCATGACAACAGCTTTCTATGGTTACATTCTATGGTTACATACCATAATATATATACACTACTGGTCAAAAGTTTTAGAACACCTACTCATTCAAGGGTTTTTCTTGATTTTTTACTATTTTCTACATTGTAGAATAATAGTGAAGACATCAACACTATGAAATAACACATATGGAATCATGTAGTAACCAAAAAAGTTAAAACTTTGAAAGTTTTTTCAAGTGCAGTCGCAAAAACCATCAAGCGCTATGATGAAACTGGCTCTCATGAGGACCGCCACAGGAATGGAAGACCCAGAGTTACCTCTGCTGCAGAGGATAAGTTCATTAGAGTTACCAGCCTCAGAAAATGCAGCCCAAATAAATGCTTCACAGAGTTCAAGTAACAGACACATCTCAACATCAACTGTTCAGAAGAGACTGTGTGAATCAGGCCTTCATGGTCAAATTGCTGCAAAGAAACCACTACTAAAGGACACCAATAAAAGGAAGAGACTTGCTTGGGCCAAGAAACACGAGCAATGGACATTAGAGTCTGTGTCTTTGTGAGACGCAGTGTGGGTGAACGGATGATCTCTGCATGTGTGGTTCCCACCGTGAAGCATGGAGGAGGAGGTGTGATGGTGTGGGGGTGCTTTGCTGGTGACACTGTCAGTGATTTATTTAGAATTCAAGGCACACTTAACCAGCATGGCTACCACAGCATTCTGCAGCGATACGCCATCCCATCTGGTTTGGGCTTAGTGGGACTATCATTTGTATTTCAGCAGGACAATGACCCAACACACCTCCAGGCTGTGTAAGGGCTATTTTACCAAGAAGGAGAGTGATGGAGTGCTGCATCAGATGACCTCCACAATCCCCCGACCTCAACTAAATTGAGATGGTTTGGGATTAGACGGACGGCAGAGTGAAGGAAAAGCAGCCAACAAGTGCTCAGCATATGTGGGAACTCCTTCAAGACTGTTGGAAAAGCATTCCAGGTGAAGCTGGTTGAGAAAATGCCAAGAGTGTGCAAAGCTGTCATCAAGGCAAGGGGTGGCTATTTGAAGAATCTCAAATCTCATATATATTTTGGTTATTACATGATTCCATACAGTGAGGGAAAAAAAGTATTTGATCCCCTGCTGATTTTGTACGTTTGCCCACTGACAAAGACATGATCAGTCTATAATTTTAATGCTAGGTTTATTTGAACAGTGAGAGACAGAATAACAACAAAAAAATCCAGAAAAATGCATGTCAAAAATGTTATAAATTGATTTGCATTTTAATGAGGGAATTAAGTATTTGACCCCTCTGCAAAACATGACTTAGTACTTGGTGGCAAAACCCTTGTTGGCAATCACAGAGGTCAGACTTTTCTTGTAGTTGGCCACCAGGTTTGCACACATCTCAGGAGGGATTTTGTCCCACTCCTCTTTGCAGATCTTCTCCAAGTCATTAAGGTTTTGAGGCTGACGTTTGGCAACTCAAACCTTCTGCTCCCTCCACAGATTTTCTATGGGATTAAGGTCTGGAGACTGGCTAGACCACTCCAGGACCTTAATGTGCTTCTTCTTGAGCCACTCCTTTGTTGCCTTGGCCGTGTGATTTGGGTCATTGTCATGCTGGAATACCCATCCACGACCCATTTTCAATGCCCTGGCTGAGGGAAGGAGGTTCTCACCCAAGATTTGACGGTACATGGCCCCGTCCATCGTCCCTTTGATGCGGTGAAGTTGTCCTGTCCCCTTAGCAGAAAAACACCCCCAAAGCATAATGTTTCCACCTCCATGTTTGACGGTGGGGATGGTGTTCTTGGGGTCATAGGCAGCATTCCTCCTCCTCCAAACACGGCGAGTTGAGTTGATGCCAAAGAGCTCGATTTTGGTCTCATCTGACCACAACACTTTCACCCAGTTCTCCTCTGAATCATTCAGATGTTCACTGGCAAACTTAAGACGGCCCTGTATATGTGCTTTCTTGAGCAGGGGGATCTTGCGGGCGCTGCAGGATTTCAGTCCTTCACGGCGTAGTGTGTTACCAATTGTTTTCTTGGTGACTATGGTCCCAGCTGCCTTGAGATCATTGACAAGATCCTTCCGTGTAGTTCTGGGCTGATTCCTCACCGTTCTCATGATCATTGCAACTCCACGAGGTGAGATCTTGCATGGAGCCCCAGGCCGAGGGAGACTGACAGTTCTTTTGTGTTTCTTCCATTTGCGAATAATCGCACCAACTGTTGTCACCTTCTCACCAAGCTGCTTGGCGATGGTCTTGTAGCCCATTCCAGCCTTGTGTAGGTCTACAATCTTGTCCCTGACATCCTTGGAGAGCTCTTTGGTCTTGGCCATGGTGGAGAGTTTGGAATCTGACTGATTGATTGCTTCTGTGGACAGGTGTCTTTTATACAGGTAACAAGCTGAGATTAGGAGCACTCCCTTTAAGAGTGTGCTCCTAATCTCAGCTAGTTACCTGTATAAAAGACACCTGGGAGCCAGAAATCTTTTTGATTGAGAGGGGGTCAAATACTTACTTCCCTCATTAAAATGCAAATCAATTTATAAAAAATTTTACATGCGTTTTTCTGGATTTCTTTGTTGTTATTCTGTCTCTCACTGTTCAAATAAACCTACCATTAAAATGATAGACCGATCATTTCTTTGTCAGTGGGCAAACGTACAAAATCAGCAGGGGATCAAATACTTTTTTCCCTCACTGTATGTTATATTTTATAGTTTTGATGTCTTCACTATTATTCTACAATGTAGAAAATAGTAAAAATAAAGAAAAACCCTTGAATGAGGAGGTGTTCTAAAACTTTTGACCCATAGTGTATGTGTTTGAAAAGATGCTGTGAGGTCTTTGTTGTGTTCTAATTGTGACTAAACCTTTTCCTGAATAAGAGAAGATATTCTCTCTTTCTCGTTCTCTTGTCTCTCGCGATCGCTCTCTCTCCCTCCCCCTCCAACCTCCCCTCCTCCAGCGTGTGAGTGTGACCCTCGCGGTGCGGTGGCGGAGCTGTGTGACCAGGTCAGAGGTCAGTGTCCGTGTCGTATGGAGGTGGGTGGGCGACGCTGTGACCGTTGCCTGCCGGGGTACTACAGCTTCCCCCTGTGTCGGCCCTGTGACTGCAACGGCCTGGCTGAACTGTGTGACCAGGACACTGGAGCCTGCCTGGACTGCAGGGAGCACTCCACCGGATACAAATGTGAGAGGTGAAGGTTCTTTCATTCATTTATTTATTCATTCATTCATTTAAACGTTTTTATTCACATTTCCATATTATAATCAACCCATATCTATAGCCTGGTTCCATATCTGTGTGTGCCAACTCCTCTGACTATCATTCTTTCTACAGTCACAGATCTGCCAGTGTACAGTACACACAGTGTCAGTCAGACTGAACAATGAATGTTGTGTGTTTGGTTGCTCCAGGTGTGTGGAGGGTTACTTTGGTGACCCAGTCTCCAGGGAGCCCTGTGAGCCTTGTCTGTGTCCTGACACTCAGTCCAGTGGACGGTTCTTCGCCAGCACCTGCAACAAGGACCCAGAGTCTGGTAGCCTGACCTGTGACTGCCTGACTGGACACACAGGTGTGTTTGTGTGTTTATGTAGGTGCATGTGCACTCTTTTCAACATTTGATGAAGCTACTGGCTAGTTTGACTGCTCAATACTGACCTTTGAACCACGTTTCTCTCCCCGCCCATATTCCATTCAGGTCTCTTCTGTGATGCCTGCTCTGCTGGTTTCTACAGTGGCCTGACCAAGCCGGGTGGCGGCTGCGTGGAGTGTCTCTGTAACAACAACATCGACCCTGCTGACAGTGACGCGTGTGACAGTGTGACGGGCGAGTGTTTGCGTTGCCTCCACAACACCCAGGGACCCAACTGTCAGAGCTGTAGGCCTGGCTACTATGGAGACGCACTGGCCCAGGACTGCAAAGGTATAGCAGGGACACACAGTATCAAAATTGTCATCAAATCCCATGACTGTTTGGATATGATATGTGGCTATTTATGTGTGTTTTACTGTCTTTATTTTTGTTTGTGTGTTCCCCAGAGTGCTCCTGTGACCGGCAGGGGACGGATGTGACCCAGTGCCCTCTGGGCAGCCCGTGTTTCTGTGACCCGCTGACAGGTCAGTGCCCGTGTCGGGCAGGCGCGGTGGGAACGCTGTGTGACGAGTGTGCCAACGGCTTCTGGAACATTCAGGGAGAGTCCGGGTGCCAACCATGCAAATGTGATCCTGCTAACTCCTTCAATAACCACTGTGACAAGGCAAGGCCTCAATACTCCCTAGCACTTCATTTTACATACTTGGATAATGGATAAATTAAGATATATAGTCAGGTCCAAAATTATTGGAACCCTTGATAACGATGAGCAAAAACGACTGTATAAAATTATATATTTTATAGTATACTATTATAATTGCTCAAAGAAACATTTTGTTTAAAGGGGCAGTCAAAAATGGGATTTTCCTGTGTTTTATATACACTGAGTGTACAAGACATTAGGAACTCCTTCCTAATATCAAGTTGCACCCCCTTTTGCCCTCAAAACAGCCTCAATTCATCGGGGCATGGACTCTACAAGGTGTCGAAAGCGTTCCACAGGGATTCTGGCACATGTTGACTCCAATGCTTCGCACAGTTATGTCAAGTTGGCTGGATGTCCTTTGGGTGGTGGACCATTCTTGATACACATTGGAAACTGTTCAGCGAGAAAAAGGCACTTCAATCTTTTGTCTTGCCTATTCACATTCTGAATGGCACACATACATAATCAATTTCTCAATTGTCTCAAGGCTTAAAGTCTCCTCCCTTTCATCTACACTGATTTGAAGTGGATTTAACTGGTGACATCAATAAGGGATCATAGCTTTCACCTGGATTCAACTGGTCAGTTATTATGGACAAAACTGAGCAAGATTATCTTTGTTTTTCAAACGGCAGCCAAGCATCGATCATCAAGTCACCAGGATATTTATTGGAAAAGAGCATCAAGCTAATCACTGAGCACTTTATTTACATTTACGTCATTTAGCAGACGCTCTTATCCAGAGCTTTATGATGGTTATTATATCAATATTTGCGCATTAAAGGTGTATCCACCGCCATTTTTCTTTTACACCTTGATCACACCTTTGCCTAGCGTATTCTGTTTTGTCGACATTTGGAAATGTACCGCCAGATTTGCTGTTTCCATCAGGCCTGTCGTGCCATTTTTATTATCCCACATAAAAAGGGTTGGAAACCTGGTTTCTGTGATTGTTTTCATTTAAAATTGTCAAAAAGTAACAGCTTCTTAGCAAAAAGCAATTTCTCAAGCAAGAATTTAGCTAAAACTTTATTGGAGTGATCTGAGTGAGGGACCTAATTGGAGGAGCCTAATGGGAGGGATATGTAACCTGAAAACTAGCTGTTATTGGCAAATCTACACTGAGTGTACAAAACATTAAGGACACCATGACCTAGACTGACCAGGTGAATCCAGGTGAAAGCTATGATCCCTTATTGATGTCCCAAATTGATGTTAAATCCACTTCAATCAGTGTAGATGAAGGGGAGGATACCAGTTTAAGATGGATTTTTAAGCCTTGAGACATGGATAATTTATGTGTGCCATTCAGAGGGTGACTGGGCAAGACAAAATATTTAAGTGCCTTTGAACGGGGTATGGTAGTAGGTGCCAGCTGCACCGGTTTGTGCCAAGACCTGCAACGCTACTGGGTTTTTCATGCTCAACAGTTTCCCATATGTATCAAGAATGGTCCACCACCCAAAGGACATCCAGCCAACTTGACACAACTGTGGGAAGCATTGGAGTCAACATGAGCCAGCATCCCTGTGGAATGCTTTCAACACCTTGCAGAGTCCATACCCCAATGAATTGAGGCTGTTCTGAGGGCAAAAGGCAGGGGGTGCAACTCTCGATATTAGGAAGGAGTTCCTAATGTTTTGTATACTCAGTGGAAATCACGTTTTTGACTGCACTGCCCCTTTAAACTAAATCACATTCTCTGAGCAATTGTATTAGTGTACTATAAAATAATTGTACAAAAAAAATGTTGCATACAATATAGCTCAGTATTTGTATCATTTATTTTATACAGTCTTCTTTGCTCATCTTTATCAAGGGTGCCAATAATTATGGACCTGACTGTATTCTATAGTAGCCCATACTATATTGGTAAGTCTTCATATTTGACTCTATAGGTGACTGGTCAGTGCCAGTGTCATACTGAGTTTGGAGGCAGACAGTGTGATGAGTGTGGGGAGAATCACTTTGGGAACCCTGACCTGCAGTGTGTCTGTAAGTTGTGGCCGAAAGTGATTATTGATGATGGCTAAGTATTGGGTATTTTAGTTTCTAGCACCACAAAGAGAGACAATGGTGTTTCACCGTAAAAGAAGAATGATTGACACTTGTCCCTTCCCTTCTTATCCTGTCTCCATAGCCTGTGATTGTAACATGGAGGGTACCGACCGCCCCGCCTGTGACCCATTGACTGGTGAGTGTCTGTGCCGCATTGGTGTGATGGGCATCTTCTGTGACGAGTGTGCCCCTGGGTATGACCAAGTCTTCCCCGCCTGCACCCCGTGCCACCCCTGTGCCGTCCTGTGGGCGGACAACGTCACCGATGTCCACCGTGCCGCCCAGAGGATGCGCACCTTCATCCCTCACCACAGCGAGCAGCTAGAATCTGGACACAGTCGTCAGTGGCAACGAATGCTGGAGATGCACTCCAAGCTGGACTATTTGGTGAACCTGACAGAGAGCTCTTTACCTCGGGTGAAAGACGTGGAGAAGCTGTCTGTCAGAATCTCGTATGTAAACAACAATCTCTCACTTTTTTCCTTTCTGAATATTATTGTTCAACAGTTTGTATTTGTACTTATTAGGGATCCCCAGCTACTATTCCTGGGGTCCACACATATTAAAGCACTTACATTACATATAAAACAAAAGATAAAACAGTACATCATATAAAATTATTACACCACTACATATCCACAATACAAAATGTATAATACCATCATACAACAATATCACAATGTATGCGTGTTTCTGTACCTTCACAGTCCCCGCTGTTCCATAAGGTGTATTTTTACCTGTTTTTAAAAATCTGATTCTACTGCTTGCATCAGTTACCTGATGTGGAATAGAGTTCCATGTATTCATGGCTCTATGTAGTACTGTGCGCCTCCCATAGTCTGTTCTGGACTTGTGAAGAGACCTCTGGTGGCATGTCTTGTGGGGTATGCATGGGTGTCCGAGCTGTGTGCTAGTATTTTAAACAGACAGCTCAGTACATTCAGCTTGTCAACACCTCTTAAAAAAACAAGTAGTGATGAAGTCAATCTCTCTTCCACTTTGAGCCATGAGAGACTGACATGCATGTCATTAATGTTAGCTCTCTGTGTACTTTTAAGGGGCAGCCCTGCAGCCCTGTTCTGAGCCAACTGCAATTTCCCTAAGTCCCTCTTTGTGGCACCTGACCACACTACTAAACAGTAGTCTAGGTGTGACAAAACTAGGGCCTGTAGGACCTGCCTTGTTGATATTGTTGTTAAGAAGGCAGAGCAGCGCTTTATTATGGACAGACTTCTCCCCATCTTAGCTACTGTTGTATCAATATGTTTTGACCATGACAGTTTACAATCCAGGGCTACTCCAAGCAGTTTAGTCACCTCAACATGCTCAATTATATATTACATTATTCATTATGAGATGTAGTTGAGGTTTAGGATTTAGTGAATGATTTGTCCCAAATACAATGCTTTTAGTTTTAGAAATATTTAGGACTAACTTATTCCTTGCCACCCATTCTGAAACTAACTGCAGCTCTTTGTTAACTATTGCAGTAATTTTAGTTGCTGTAGTAGCTGACGTGTATAGTGTTGAGTCATCTGCATACATAGACACACTGGCTTTACTCAAAGCCAGTGGCATGTCACTAGTAAAGATTGAAAAAAGTAAGGGGCATAGACAGCTGCCCTGGGGAATTCCTGATTCTACCTGGATTATGTTGGAGAGGCTTCCATTAAAGAACACCCTCTGTGTTCTGTTAAAGTAACTCTTTATCCACATTATAGCAGGGAGTGTAAAGCCATAACACATACGTTTTTCCAGCAGCAGACTATGATTGATAATGTCAAAAGCCGCACTGAAGTCTAACAAAACAGCCCCCACAAACATTTTATCATCACTTTCTCTCAGCCAATCATCAGTCATTTGTGTAAGTTGAACCATGAGGTGAAGTGATTTACACTATATGTTGGCAGTAACCTTGGAGCTGTACACATTTTCCTTCCTCACAGGAAGCTCAAAGACACAATAGACCCCAACGCCATCATCATGGACTCATCATCTCTTCTGAACACTGAGATCGACAACATCCACCATGAGTTCAAGATGCTGTTGGATAACTTAAGGAACAAAATCAGCGAGGTGCCAACACTAGATCCAAAGGAAATGCAGGGTACATATGGCCATATTGTTCTTTTAAAAAATTGAATTCACTGTAACTTCACTGTGTGTAGAGAGCAACTCTATATAATGTAATTGATCAAATGTAAAGTGTGTTTCTGACTTGTGTGGACTTTTATTTTGATGCTGATCCAGAGGCCCTGGAGAAGATCCGGAAGCTGCATGCAGACTTCATGGCTGAAGAGAAGAAGGTGAAGGATGCCGAGAGGGCCCTGGAGAACTCCATGGACACACGGCAGGAGGTCAAAGACCATCTGTCCAGCTGCATCATCTTGGGAGACATGGAGGTGCTGGAGAAGAATGTCAAGGCTCTGAGTGTGGCCAAACTCAACAAAAACGTGAGTGTCCCTTATAGTAGTGCTTGCACTGCATGCATCAAAAGAGTGATGTGTTAGCGTGAATGGCAGTCTGTTTCAATTGTCGCCAGCACCATGTTGGTAGTCAGCCATGGAAATATTCGGATATAAACCATGTTACACTCTTTGGCTCCTCCTAGATCTGTGGAGCGCCAGGCGATGAGGAATGCTCTAAATCAGAGTGTGGGGGTGCGCTGTGTCGAGACTTCCTGGGACAGAGAGAATGTGGGGGTCCTACATGCAAGGGCAGCGTCCCTGTGAGCCACAACGCCACAGAAACAGCTGAGCAAGTAGAGAATGACCTTATCGACCTGCTCCAAAAACTAGGGGACTCCAAGATCAAGGCATGTTCCCAAGGAAAACTCTACAGATGTATTACTTTATTTTTGCTTTCAAATGAAAGAGTGTATGACACAAGTCTCAATTTATCCTGTTCAGATCAATGAGGCCAAACAGATGACCCAAGGCACCCATGAGCAGGCAGAGAAGCTACAGAAGAAGATCACTGACAGCAAGAAGAAGTTTAACAGGGAGAAGAACGACACCAAGGACCTCATCAATAGGGTCAAAGACTACCTCACAGGTCGGCTGGACATAAGCTTGAAATGTCCATGTAAAGATCCCTTAAAAACGTGATTTGTTGACTTGACTTGTGTGGCTGACTTCTCTGCTAACAGATGATATGGTGGCACCAGAGGACATAGAGAATTTGGTCAATGCTGTTCTGGCCTTCCAGCTGCCGGGCTCTCCGGACGACATCCGCTCCATGATCCAGAACATCCGGGGCGTGCTGACCAACTTCACTGAGTTCAAGGAGGATCTGAAAAAACTGAAGGACCAAGCCAAGACAGCCCAGGACCTGCTGGAGAAAGCTCAAGATATCAGGTTAGCCAGTACCATATGTTTTATATGCGTAGCTGTCACTTTGTATAAACCAGCATGCTAAATGACCATATTTGTACCATGGTTGTCAATGTGTTAGGGACAGAACCAAGGGTATTGATGTTACGGATATCAAGAAAACCATGGCGGACACTGAGAATACACAGGACAAGGTTGAGCAAGACCTGGAGAAGGCTAAGGAAAGCAATGGCATGGCGGACCAGATGATTAAAGAGGTAATTCTCTCTTAACACCTTCAAACTCTCTCTCGCTCTCTCTCTGTGTCTCTGTCCCTCTACCCATTCCTGCTTGTGCGTATTTGTATTAGTCTAAACATCCATCAGACTCTCCACCTCTTCATCTCGCAGAAGAAAGAATGTTCTTTCTCATAACTTGATGTATTTGTCATGGCCCTCAGATTGAGAAGAAACTGAACAACATAGAGACTAACTTGAACTCTACTAGAACTCCAGAGATGCTGGAGGAGATTGAGGCTCTGAAGAACAAGACAGAGATGAACAGAGAGCAGGCGGAACAGGCCAAAGCTGATGCAGATGCAGCCCTAGGTACCGCTACTGACGCAGAGAAGGTACGTTGTGTCCACTTAATTACCACTACTCACATACCACTTTGGTACTATGTCATGATACTGTGAGTATAATCCTAAATAGGTATGGGGTTTTGTTTTTCTATGACTTATTTGCCAGGGGCTTGACAAGGTGAATGTGCTGTTTGATAAGCTAAAGAATGGAAACATAAACCAGGGCAATAATGAAGTGGCCAACGAACGCCTGAAGAACATTACTATGGAGGCAGAGAAAATCGCAAAATACGTTCAAGATCAAATTCAACAAATTGACGGTAAGTCTCAGGACTTTAAAACAGAGCTATCCAACTCATATCCTGGAGAGCCACTAGGTGTGCAGGCTTTTGTTCCACATCAGCAGGAACACACCCATTTCAAAGAATCCACTAATCATGGTCTTCATTTTCTCTTTGTTGCTTCAGACTTGGAGAAAAAGATCCAAGACTTAATCAGAAACAAAGAGGACAAGGCCAAGGAGGTTGCCATGTTGCTGGAGACGGTAGAAGCCCTCCAAAAGGAGATTGCTGCACGTGTGGATGGGTACATTAACTGTACCTCCTAAGACCCCAGGTGGATCAAGAGATGATTCAGGGTTCTATCTTCAAGGGGATATACAGGGTCACAGACTTCGAGCAATTATTATAATGCCGACTTTATAAGCATGTCATTACAGGTGACATAGGCAGCACTGAAAACTTTCTATAATACCTGTGTAATGATTTTGCTGTCAACTCTGTCATTTCAAGAGATTGAAATTATATTCATGCATACTGAAATTTCTCAATGAAAGATATGGGTAATGGAATTGACCCCAAACCATGACCAGGAGTAGTCCAATAAGCGAATTGCTATAATAATGATCTTATCTTGAGTGTGCGGAATGGCATTGATATGTATTATTTTACATATTTAACTTTTATTTAGCTTCTTCTCTTTATTTGACTTCACTTATTGAAGACATGCTCAAAAGGGTCTGATTCTGGAACCTGGTCCTATTCTGATGCAATATCAAATATGGGTTCTCTCAGGTTGGAGGATGTATTGTGTCAAATGAATGTCCTTACATACTGTTTATTGCAGCTAGACAGGGAACTTCCCTTCCCTTTCTGCTTTAGCTCGAGTTTTGCGACTGAATTTGAGTGTAGTTCTCCTAAACCGCCACATGGAGGCGTTTGGTGATCATAAAACTGAGTTGAGAAAGAAGCCTCTTGTATGCGCATTCTTTACTGTCTTGTGATATGTATTATTATGTTTCAACCTGACCTACTGCTTAAATGGTCTAATGTGAAAAAAAGGGGGAAAGCTTTCTTGCTGACCTTTTTCAGGTTTTTATGCTATTCTACCTCTAAATTTTCCCCAATTATTTTCCAGTTTGTACCCTGGTCTTTGGTGGAAGTAGATCTCTTTGTAAGATTTGACTGGTATTTCGTGAGCTTGTTATTTTTCTGAAACGATGGTGCCCCCAGCCTAGCTGGAGGTGATGAGATTCAACACACTATTAGGTTTGGAATGGGTCCCAGCTGGGTTTGGAATGCATCCATTTGTCATTACTATGGCCCCGGAATGTTCACTCTCTCTTGCCTTTTGTACAGGTCGGCATTAAATGTACATTGTCCATTTTGTAATTGACGTGTAAAATCCTAGATGTCAGTTGCATTTTATTTTTATTTAACCTTTATTTAACCAGGTAAGCCAGTTGAGAACAAGTTCTCATTTACAACTGCGACCTGGCCAAGATAAAGCAAAGCAGTGCGATAAAAACAACAACACAGAGTTACATATGGGGTAAAACAAAACATAAAATCAAAAAATACAACAGAAAATATATATACAGTGTGTGCAAATGTAGCAAGTTATGGAGGTAAGGCAATAAATAGGCCATAGTGCAAAATAATTACAATTTAGTATTAACACTGGAATGATAGAGGTGCAAGAGATGATGTGCAAATAGAGATATTTGCTAATGAGCAAAATAAATAACAATATGGGGATGAGGTAGTTGGGTGGGCTAAATTCTGATGGGCCGTGTACAGGTGCAGTGATCGGTAAAGTGCTCTGACAACTGATGCTTAAAGTTAGTGAGGGAGATAAGAGTCTCCAGCTTCAGAGATTTTTGCAGTTCGTTCCAGTCATTGGCAGCAAAGAACTGGAAGGAATGGCGGCCAAAGGAGGTGTTGGCTTTGGGGATGACCAGTGAGATATACCTGCTGGAGCGAATACTACGTGTGGGGGTTGCTATGGTGACCAATGAGCTAAAATAAGACAGGGATTTGCCTAGCAGTGATTTATAGATGACCTGGAGCCAGTGGGTTTGGCGACAAATATGTAGTGAGGACCAGCCAACAAGAGCATACAGGTCACAGTGGTGGGTAGTATATGGGGCTTTGGAGACAAAACGGATGGCACTGTGATAGACTACATCCAATTTGCTGAGTAGAGTGTTGGAGGCTATTTTGTAAATGACATCGCCGAAGTCAAGGATCGCTAGGATAGTCAGTTTTACGAGGGCATGTTTGGCAGCATGAGTGAAGGAGGCTTTGTTGCGAAATAGGAAGCCGATTCTAGATTTAACTTTGGATTGGAGATTCTTAATGTGAGTCTGGAAGGAGAGTTTACAGTCTAACCAGACACCTAGATATTTGTAGTTGTCCACATACTCTAGGTCAGACCCGTCGAGAGTAGTGATTCTAGTCGGGTGCGCGGGTGCAAGCAGCGTTCGGTTGAAGAGCATGCATTTAGTTTTACTAGTGTTTAAGAGCAGTTGGAGGCTACTGAAGGAGTGTTGTATGGAATTGAAGCTCGTTTGGAGGTTTGTTAACACAGTGTCCAATGAAGGGCCAGATGTAGACAGATCTAGAACCTGGCAACAAAGGCTGCTAACTCAGTTCAATTGTATACAGCACAATGTCTTACTGAAGCAAAACAAACATGGCACTTAACCATTAACAGCTGGATGGAAATTACATTAGTAGTAAGTGGTGTGTTCTCCTCACCACAAAACATGGTCAATGAGATGGAAAAAGGTAGAGAGAGATAAATAAGATAAAGAGAGGTAGAGAAAGTAAAAGCAAGGGGGGGGGTCTGAAAGTGTGTGCGGTACGAGATGGATTCTAATACCTCAGAGTTCGCGGCTGCTGAGAAAGTCGCCAAGTACACCCCGATTGCTCGATACATTATGGTTGCCCTGAAAGTGAGGAAGGTAAAAGTGTTTGGCTTTCCACTGGGAGCCCGAGGGAAGTGGCCAATCAGAAATGAGAGGTTGCTAATGAACTTGGGGGTGAATTGTTCACGGAGGAAACAATTGGCCAAGCTATTCAGCAGGAGGGCTCTCCTGTACTCCCTGGATGTCCTTAGGGACTTCTATAGAACTGATGGGAAGATGGTGAGCTCGGATGAGGAGAGCGATGATGATCAACCTTAGGCTCAGTAGGCGACTATTGAGGAGTGCCTGCTGGTATAGAGGTACTTTCACCATTCTTCCCTAACGCTGCCCTGACCTTGGTTAGGAGAATTCCCAGAACCCCCACAGTTGAACGAAACCCCTGGCTTCGGCGAGGAGATCCAATTAGACCTATGGTCTAATGGGGCAGTATGATGGTAGAAGCGCCTCTAAGTTAATCTTGGAGGTAGCGCCATTGGTGAGCCATACTGCTTTGAACGAAACCCTGACTTTGGTTAGGAGAAAAGGACCATGGTTAACTGTAAATAGTTAAAGAAGGTTCGGTTTGGGTTCCATGAAGGTTCGGTTTGGGTTCCATGAAGGTTCGGGTTGGTTTACATGAAGGTTCGGTTTACATGAAGGTTCGGTTTGGTTGAAAAAAAAAAAACGAGTGGAGGACAGAGGAGCCTCTTAAAGAAGAAGTTACAGGTCTGTGAGAGCCAGAAATCTTGCTTGTTTGTAGGTGACCAAATACTTATTTTCCACCATAATTTGCAAATAAATTCATTAAAAATCCTACAATGTGATTTTCTGGATTTTTTTTCTCTCATTTTGTCTGTCATAGTTGACGTGTACCTATGATGAAAATTACAGGCCTCTCTCATCTTTTTAAGTGGGAGAACTTGCACAATTGCTGGCTGACTAAATACTTTTTTCCCCCACTGTATGCTTTAGCCACTCTTCTGACTGGCAGACTAATAACACGACAGAGAGGTGTTGGCTAATAAAGCATAAACAGATCTAGAGCCAGCCTACAGTATTTACATAGTAGCATTGAATTATACTTTTCTCCCAAAAGTCAATGAAGTTTTAGAATGTGGGTATGAAATAAAACCGGGTACCTCACAGGTAGAAAATAGATGGCTTTTCATCAAAGTAAATGTGTGGACATGGACAGAAGGCGTGTGAACAATTGCTAGGGCTATTGTTTGCTCAAATCCTAGTGACTGGTGAGTTCCATCCCATTCCCCCCAGGGCACAGTTAGTCCACTCACCCCCAAGAATGTGTCACAGACTGGGGTCTGAATCCCCTCGCTGCCCCATGGTTGTGTTTTTAGACGGGAGGAATTCACAGACCACTGATTGCTCTGCCTAATTAAAGGTTGCCACTGGTTTGTGTGATGCAGCTAATTACAGAAGAGGGAGATAGTTATTTGAGAACCTTTTAAACCTTTGAGGTTTTTGGTTGCGTTTGTCTGTTCTTGAATGGACAGATTGTGGTATGTTTAACCTGTCAGTGGTATTTCTTACCATGGATTATTAGGAATTCGTTCAGAATGAGAGATTGAGATCACTATATTAGCCTAATTTAACGAAGGCCTACATTTATTTTTGCAACTGAGGCCCCTTTTCAAGACTAGTCGCTTGTCCCTTGAGGTAGCATACACCTTTGTTATTTTCAGCAGTAAAACAAGGAATGGTTCAACAATACTACAAGTATGTCTTCAAAGGCATGTGATGGGGTCAATCAGTTCTTTCTTTCTTTCTTTCTTTAATATGCTCAGTGGATGTGAACATGGTCTAGTTTCTCTGACTCAAAAATCTTATTGAATCTGTTCCCACAGTCCCCCTCTGTCTTCTCACAGATAATTGAATTAGGACATCCGGCCTGTTTCTTCCCCAGCTATCTGAGCTTGTGCTGCCACACACTGTGTCATATAATTACGGTGGTAGGTTATTCACTGTAGGTGATAGTTCAGTCTTTGGTGCTAATCTGTCATTACCAACAACTGTACAGGAAAGTTGCAAGGAAAAACGCTACAATTTGAAATTCAATGGATAGCTCCAATAACAGGGTAATAAGTGGTGGTACATGCTTTTGATTTCCGCTTGGTGGAGGGAAACTCACTGTTCAAGGCTCTCTTTACCTAATTTCCCTTTAGTACAATAAATTAGTAGCATGGCTTCAGTACCTAGATGTACCCCTGGTTTACCTGTGCCTAGGGACATTGGGTAGCTTCCTGCCTTGGTGGAGGAATGTCCTTTGTTCTAGATGAGTAGGTAGGTATAAGTGGGTGGGGGTGGTATCTGAGAGAGGACCATTTTACAATCACATAAGATGTGTGTGTGTGTTTTGAAAGTTCTCTCAATGTGTGCAGAGTGAGATGCTGTCAACATGATCCTTCTGCTCCAAATAATCTGTCACATTTGAGATAAGCCCACAGGTAGGCCTAATGATTTAACTCTTATGGAATTGGTAGTTAAACATATATTACAAGTTGATGAGCACTTGGACCTTGGTGGTTTTTACTTTATTGACTTAAATTGAATTATCGAATAGGGGGAGGTCTAGTTACACCCTGTGCGCATGCTTGAGGAGTTAGCTCAGTCTTGTGGCAAGTTGAGTAGAGCAGTGCGGTAGCGCGACAAGAAAAAGGGTGGGGCGCAAACCACTACTATAAGGAACCACACACAGTCCCACTGAGAGTACTCGCAACAGAAGAGAAGAGGTGGAAATACCAACACAAATGTTGATATTTCAAATTGCGACCATGCTATGTAAGTTTTTTATTTACATTTTTTACATATATATATATTTTTAAATTCTGTAGAACGCATGGCCAACATTGAGTCAACTGAAAGAACATAACCTTGCAAGTAATTAATAAAATACTGTATATTCCCATAGGGACATTAGTTCTTATAAGGTTTGAATAGTAAACGTTTCATAATTTGATTCATGTTACTTTGAAGTAGTTTGGCTTTTTGTTTTACTGTGAACCATCTTGTTCTTGTTATAAACTCAGCACGAGTCAATTAAAGAACTTAGGCATGCGACATTAATATAGCCTAAATCAAAGGCTCATAGGCTTGTGTTTAAAAAAACAACCTGCCCTGAATAAATTCCGTTCTTTAAATCTGCATCCTCTTTGCCTAGCCGCAGGGGCGTGCGTCCTTGCCCAGGTAGGCATACCCGAGTTCAGCGATGTATGCACTGAGGGGAGCTGCTACCCGGCTACGGGAGACCTTCTCATTGGCAGAGCCCACCAACTCTCCACCAACTCCACATGCGGCCTTCACCGGCCCGAACAGTTCTGTATCGTCAGTCATTTACAGGTAAATGCGCCTGGCACAATAAATACCGCATTTGAACTAGGCCCAATATGTTATTATAGGCCTATAGTCTTCATTAACTCTAGGCTTTTAATCATACTAATATTGTTATGACAAGTTGGCCACTGTAAAAACCTAATACAATAAGACTCACGGTGGTGCTGTTATCAAAAGGCTCCGTTATTGTTACAGTGGCACCAGTGCGTTAAAGTTAGCCTGGCTAGTAGCTACCGATATTCGTCATAAGCAAGCTCTCTGATTTGTGGTGTCTCCCATTCATGCCTGTAGTAGCGAGGGAGAAAGTGCCTGGAGAAGTGGGTATAGTCTAACTTCCGAGAAGGCCCTGTGAAAAATTAGATGAGAAACAGTGGCCTACTATTTAAAATAACAAATTATTCTGTCAACTGAGTCAAATTCACAGGTTTCAGATGCATTGTATTAGGTTATCGCTCTCAGTCTCACTTTTGAATAGAAAAACAACAACATTGGATGTTCTAAGTCCACTGCAATGCTTAAACCACATCAGGGGACCACTTTTGAGATCTGAGAAAAATCAAATAATAAAAAAAAATGGTTTAGTTAACCTTTAATTCAAGTGTGCAGGCACCTAGCACTGTTGTTTGGTTTGCTTGTTTCTGTAGTGCAAGAGATGGAGTTTGCTAAACAAATGGCCACTGGATTGATGCAAATAATCATGATATCATTCTGCCAGGTAGTCATAGGCTACTTTGTAGCTAGTTAACATTTAATTGAGAAGATTTTTGACAAAGCCTTTCCATCTACCAGAAGATGGTTAGGTCTATCATTATCATCGCTATATTTTTCCTGTTCGTTGATTGTTTGAAACATGGACATTTTAGTTCATATTATGAGGCATTTCTTACCTTGCTTCAAAGTAGCGTAGCCAAGATCCCACCATAGAAACATCATATGCACTCTCCTATTCTATTGGTTTTCAAATCAACTTTCTTTCATTGTCTAGCAGCTAAAGGCATTATCCTAGTCATATTAGCAACCCATTATAGTTGTTGTATCTTTAGATCTCTCCTCTTCCTAAATTTCTAACGGATATTTCCATCTCTGTCCATGGAACCGCTCGCATGTGCAGTATGCATTTTAGAACAATGTTTTCCCACAAATTGCATTTTGGAACATTCACATGTAGGCCTACCGCCGTGTGCACTTTACTGAAAACATAATAGTTTATCACCATGTTAAGCTAAACATTCTGATCTGTTCCATCAGCCTATCAATTAATATGGCATATACCTCCACTACACTACTTTGATATGCATCGTGGGGATTAAGAAGTGAGTATACTCAATGCCAACTGCGTATACCATACACTACACCACTGGAGATAAGCAATACATAGATAGGATACATATTAAGCGTTCTTGGAATTGCTAATCCGGGGGAGTTTACTCTTGTGAATGGGAAAGATAGTTTTGACAGCCTACCTTTTGAAAATTAGTGATGAGAGTAAAATAGTGCTACATTAATTGTCTTGCCTGCCTGGAGGGGGAATTAGTCTGGGCTACCAATTAAAAAAGAAACAAAGTGCAAAAAGGCACAAAATAGGCTTGTGGTTAACTCATAATTAAACATTACCCACTGGGCACACCACGTCATTTCAGTGTGGACATTTGGGTAATATTTGTTTTAGACGTTGATCAATGAGATTTCAACCTTTGTTCACCCACTCAAAAAGACAGCCAAAAGTTTGTTGAATTCCCAAAGTGTTATCACTATGCTTTCAACAATCTAAAAGCACAACCAAATTCCAATGGAAAAACAATGTCTGATCTTTGGTTTAGTTGTCATCTAAATGTGTTCTCACTGCGATTTCAAACTTTTAAAAGCACAACAAAGTTCAAATGGGAATGCAATGTCAGATATTTGGTATTTACAGTCCATTCGGAAAGTATTCAGACCCCTTCACTTTTTCCACATTTAGTTACGTTACGGCCTTATTCTAAAATTGATTAAATTGTTTTTTTCCTCATCAATCTACACACAATACCCCATAATGCCTCGAGTCTTCTTGGGTATGACGCTCCAGAGATGTTCGATCGGGTTCAAGTCCGGGCTCTGGCTGGACACTCAAGGACATTCGGAGACTTGTTCCGAAGCCACTCCTGCGTTGTCTTGGCTGTGTGCTTAGGGTCGTTGTCCTGTTGGAAGGTGAACTAACGCCCCAGTCTGAGGTCCCGAGCGCTCTGGAGCAGGTTTACATTGAGGATCTCTCTGTACTTTTCTCCGTTCATCTTTCCCTCAATCCTGACTAGTCTCCCAGTCCCTGCCGCTGAAAAACATCCCCACAGCATGTTACTGCCACCACCATGCTTCACTGGCACCACTGTAGGGATGGTGCCAGGTTTCTTCCAGACGTGACGCTTGGAATTCAGGCCAAAGTGTTCAATCTTGGTTTCATCAGACCAGAGAATCTTGTTTCTCATGGTCTGAGAGTCCTTTAGGTGCCTTTTGGCAAACTTCAAGCGTGCTGTCATGTGGTTTTTCATGAGGAGTGGCTTCCGTCTGGCCATTCTACCATAAAGGCCGGATTGGTGGAGTGCTGCAGAGATGGTTGTCCTTCTGGAAGATTTGCCCATCTCCACAGAAGAACCATCAGGTTCTTGGTCACCGCCCTGACCAAGGCCTCTCTCCCCTGATTGCTCAGTTTTGCCGGGCGGCCAGCTCTAGGAAGAGTCTTGGTGGTTCCAAACTTCTTCCATTTAAGAATGATGGAGGCCACTGTGTTCTTGGGGACCTTCAATGCTGCAGATATTTTTTGGTAGAGCTCCGACACAATCCTGTCTCGGAGCTCTACGGACAATTCCTTCGACCTCATGGCTTGGTTTTTACTCTGACATGCACTGTAAACTGTGGGACCTTATATAGAGAGGTGTGTGCCTTTCCGAATCATGTCCAATCAATTGAATTTACCACAGGTGGACTCCAATCGAGTTGTAGAAACATCTCAAGGATGATCAATGGAAACAGGATGCACCTGAGTTCAATTTCGAGTCTCATAGCAAAGGGTCTGAATACTTATGTTTTTATTTTTAATACATTTGCATACATTTCTAAAAACCTGTTTTCACTTTGTCATTATGGGGTATTGGGTGTAGATTGATGAGGACATTTAGAATAAGGCTGTAACGTAACAAAATGTAGAAAAAGTGAAGGGGTCTGAATACTTTCCGAATGGACTGTGTGCAACAACTTAATGTGTTATCACTGTGCTTTATCCAATAGCACAACCAAATGACCTGGATTGCAGTTGAGATTACATTAAAAGTACATAGTGCAAGTTATCAGGGCTGTTCGAGATTCTGCGCATACTAATATAGCAATTGTGAAGATCTCAACAGACCTGCGACCTTTGCATGCTATCTTGAACATGCACACTTTATATGATTACATAAGACATTTACAGTAACCTCAAAATGTGGCCATGGATGTGTTACTTATTTTAAGGTTGAATAAATACTGTTATATTAGTTTGTAAGATAGCCTTAACATTAGGCTATTTACTGTATTACAAAAGTAATATTGAATTGTGTTTGGTTGAAAACGCAACCAAATATCAACATTTAAAGGAGAGGAATCCAATGCTTGAATAGTTTCATCTGAGCCACTGGCTTATATTCATTAACTTAGATCTTTGGTTGAGATGAAGACATGAATCCAACATATCAATTATTAATTTGTAGACAAACTGGAATTAAAGCCAAACTGGAATTAAAGTCAGTGGCACCGATAGAGCTGCCCAAGCAAAAGATAGCCTACATGTCCTTCAAATGTTGATATTTGGTTGCGCTGACAACCAAACACAATTCAATATCCAGTTTGTCTACAAATGTATAATTGATATGTTGAATGAATAGGACCAAATCAAACCTTAAATGCACTTTTAAATAAAGTTTGATTTGATTTAGTCCTATTCTTTAACTTAGATTTTTGGTTGCGATGGAAACATGAATCCAACATATTAATTATTAACTTGAAGATTACATTTTAAATCAATCAAAGCTTGAAACCCGAGGCCTATATGTATTGTCAATTTTTATTTGAACTCCTGGGTTTAATTGAAACAATAGCTGTTGATGACATTGCAAATCCCTTGTCTGTTGGGGGTGGAATATATCAATTGTATATATTCCAAATATCCCTTTTGCTTTTATTTTCAATACTTCCTTTCAGATATGTTTTTTTTTAAAACTCCTGCTTTCTCAATGTGAGCGTAGGAGTGGGAGAGATGTTTGGGATTCGGGAAGGATTGGTTTGGGAGGCTTAAATAATATCATTGATGATATACTGTATGACATATAAAGTTTGGTTACATTTCATTTGCTCTGTTAAACCTACCCTTTGGAATGACTTTGATAGCAACAGTGAATCTATTTAGTATTAAGAGATCTTTCAAAAATCATTCTCACGCTATCACGTTGGTTGTAGTCAGTGACAAATCCCAAAGCTAAGCAGGGCTGGGCTTGGTTAAAACCCTGGATGGGAGACCAAATGGATAGCTGTAGATAGATCAACTCTCCAGTAGGAGGTGCTGTACAGCCTATAGTATTTTTTTTCTGATAGTGGATATAGCATTGAAGATCTGAAATTGTTTTAAAGGTACAGATTCCACATATTTTATACAAGTATTGTCTATGTTGAAAATTGGTTACCATGATGGCATAATCCTGTGGTTGAAATTTCACCTTCAATGTATTTTCCACGTAGATTCCATGTCACAATACAAATTACATTGAAACAATGTTGATTCAACTAGTTTGTGCCCAGTGGGTAATTACAGCATCACACATTAAATTATAACATTGTTTCATTTTCTCAGTAAGAAAAGCTCCCCTATTTATTTAATGGAGAATTAAAATGCTCTTGCCGTGGTCAATTTGGCATTCAGATTTTATAATAATCACTGTAAGGTTTACAGTCAATCCCTTGTCTGTTGGGGGTGGAATATATAAATTGTATATATTCCAAATATCCCTTTTGCTTTTATTTTCAATACTTCCTTTCAGATATGTTTTTTTTAAACTCCTGCTTTCTCAATGTGAGCGTAGGAGTGGGAGAGATGTTTGGGATTTGGGAAGGATTGGTTTGGGAGTCACACAACCCTCTGAGTTGTCTAGACCACTTCCTGGCTCAGTCACACAACCACACTAGAAGCATTATTGAGGTTCCGACCAACAAAATAGTTTTGAAAGTGGCTGTGCCAGCAGCTTGGACGCATGGGGGCTCATTGTAGCTTACTGACACAGACATTCCACGGCTAGAGATATCTAAACTCTCAAACACCCGTCTTTGTAGTCAAAGCTCTTGGACACTTGAGAAGCCACCATCAAAGACTTTTGTTCTCCCTTACATAAAAAGACAGACCATACCTTGTTTGAGAAATCATCCTATTTTATCAGCTTTGTAGATTAAACCCGCATCGGTCTGTATTGTATCCTCCTATATCCAATGTACTACTTGTGAATACTTTCATAATGTGTTGAGCATCTATTTAAAGTATGGTATGTCCTGAGCATGCAAAAGTTTTAAGATTGAAATCTAATGTAATAAAATGTATTTAATTTATGTCACCAATAAAGCAGAGAGACCAGATTGTGATCCAACTGGGTCCTAGAGAGGGTGGTGGTTACATTTCTTATCTATATGTACTGTAATTTTAAATTCTAGTGTGTGGCTGTGGGCACACTGTTTCATGGTCTGGATGTATAGAAGGTTTAGAATATTGTAAAGTTGTTTATTTTGAAGGGAAGTGGTGAAAAGACGCTGGAAAGAAATTCAGATGGTGCTGAATTTGAACCCTTAAGCATGTGTACACATTCACAAGCACACACACACACACAACCACCACACAATGTGTGTCTTCTGAACATCTGGTGGCCAAATGAAGCCTACACTGTCAGCAGCCTCAGATAAGCATTCGCTGATGAGACCAGGGCAAGATAGGCTACTAATTTTAAAGTAGTTAAGGGCCTATTTGGCGCAATCACTAATTTCAGCATCTATATCTACTCTTGATAAAATAACCCATTTTCATTCACTTCTGTATGAATGGGCTTTTCAAAGATGTTCCTTATCTGTCCCCCTGATTGGGAGAAATCTGCTTGGTATCCCAAGAATCACACTGACATTTTCATCTTTCTCTCTTTCTCCCAATCCCCACGGTCTCTTCAGGATGAGAAGAAATGCTTTTTGTGTGACTCCACCGACGTCTACGTCAAAAGCATGGTGGACACCACCACCGGCCACCGGGTGGAGAACGTCGTGACCACATTCGCCCCCAACCGCTTGAAAACCTGGTGGCAGTCAGAGAATGGTGAGTTCTCGTGGGGAAAAAAGGTGGAGGGCTAGTAAGCAGGGGAGTTCAATTAAAGGTGACTCTCTCCCACTCCCGCATCTTGGCATATTTTCACCCTCCAATCCCTTAGCTAACCCCTTTAATCAATGTGAGGGAAGACTTCAAAGAGAAAGCAGTAATGGCTGACTTAGATTATGACTTTGTAATAACAGGATGAACCCATTGGGAATGATTACCTAGGTGGCCGTTGGATGACACCCCGTGTACACCATGTAATGGATGTTAATAAGGCAGTTCTCACTTCTTACTAGGCTTGGGCGGTATACCGTATATATACATTACAGTTGAAACTATATTAGTTTTTCAACACATTTCAATATTTGTAGCTACCTTTGAAGTAAATACCTGCAGTCAACTTGTGCAATACATTAGGAGATAAAGCAGATCGCGTTGATCATTTCATTATGAAGCTTACCGTAGTTCCCCAGAACAGTTGAGCCAGTCACGTGTTTGTTTGTGAATAGCACAACGGGTGAGTCCAGCGGACGGGTTGTGATTTATATTGAAAGTCAACAGTGTTTAATCAGGGGCATGCAAGAATAGTTTTCCTTCACAGACAATACACTAGTGCAACACATTAGGCAGAAAATATCATAATTATCATCATATGACTTGCTAGTTATCTAAGTTAGTGGCTGAATTAATAAGGTGACGGGGCATCATATAGTTTGAGCTTTCTGCCGTGTTTGAGAAGTCAAAGCCCTTTGGATGAGTTATCTGTACAGCTGGCACTGCTGTCTTGATTCCCTTGTGTTATTTCTCCTCTCCGTTCTCGGCTCGTCTGCCTGAGCAGAGCAGGCAGGCCCTTTGCCCTAGTGACTCCAGACATAGTTGTCACACTCTGGCTCTGGGGACTTTATATGTTGAGTCAGGGTGTGTAGATTCCGTGTGTTTATGTGCTGTGTTTTGAGTGTCTAGTTGTTCTATGTCTAGGTTGGCCTGAGTGACTCCCAATCAGAGGCAACGAATGTCAGCTGTTTGCTGGTTGTCTCTGATTGGGAGCCATATTTAAACTGTCGGTTTTCCTTTGTGTTTTGTGGGTTCTTGTTTCAAGTTGGTTGTGTTATACCGTGTACTGTCACGTTTCCGTCTTTTGTTGTTTTGTTCGCGTTTCGCTCAATAAATGAGTATGTTTGCCTGCAACGCTGCGCCTTGGTCCTCATCTTTGGTAGACGACCGTGACAGAAGAACCCACCAAAACTGGACCAAGCAGCGAGTCGAGGAGCCATCGCCAGGGAGATCCCTAGCAGATCTCCGTGGCAGCCTCGACTGGGTCAAGCCGAGGGAGGAGCAGAGAGAGTGGACGTGGGAACAATGGAGGAAGAGCCTCGACTGGGTCAAGCCCATTGAGGAGCTGAATAGCGGGAGTTGGAAGCAGAGGAGTGAGAGTTGGGCGAGAAATATAGAGGCCTGGCCCACGGGGAGGAGAGAACCCCAGAAAATTTTTAGGGGGGGGCTCACGACGTGGACGACGGGGCAGCAAGAGGCCGCAATGGAGGCGGTCCAGCGGGTGTACAGAGGAGGCCGCCAGGTTAAGGGGGCCACTGGTCACAGAGGAGAGGGAAAATGTGGAGGCACGGCGAGAGGTACTGGGGTGTGTTACCAGTCCGGTCCGGCCCGTTCCTGATCCCTGCGTAGAGCCAGTGGTGTGTGTCCCCAGTACGGTCCGGCCTGTTCCTGTTCCTCGCATCGAGCCTGTGGTGCGTGTCGTCAGCCCGGCCCGGCCTGTTCCTGCTCCCCGCACCGAGCCTATGGTGCGCTTCGTCAGCCCTGTCCGGCCTGTTCCTGCTCCCCGCACAAAGTCTGTGGTGCGTTTCGCCAGCCCAGTCCGGCCCATTCCTGCTCCCCGCACCAAGTCTGTGGTGCGTTTCGTCAGCCCTGTCCGGCCCGCTCCTGCGCTCCACACCAGGCCAGTGGTGTGCGTCGTCAGTCCGGTGAGGCCCGTTCCGGCTCCACGCATCAAGCCTGGGGTGCGCATCGCCAGCCAGGTCCGGTCCGTTCCTGCCTCACGCGCCAAGCCAGGGGTGCGCGTCGTCAGTCCGGTGCCTGATCAGGTACTGGTCAGCTGCTCCACAACGGAGCTTAAGCAATCCGCTCCGTCGATGTCCAGTCCTGATCCAGTCAGCGGGTCAGACCGGACCAGGGGCGCTACGGGAGGATTATGGAGGGGTGGTGGTCAAGCCCGAGCCGGAGCCGCCTCCGAGGAGGAATGCCCACCCAGCCCTCCCCTGTTTGGGGTTTTGTTGAGGCGCGGTCGCAGTCCGCGCCTTTGGGGGGTACTGTCACACTCTGGCTCTGGGGACTTTATATGTTGAGTCAGGGTGTGTAGATTCCGTGTGTTTATGTGCTGTGTTTTGAGTGTCTAGTTGTTCTATGTCTAGGTTGGCCTGAGTGACTCCCAATCAGAGGCAACGAGTGTCAGCTGTTTGCTGGTTGTCTCTGATTGGGAGCCATATTTAAACTGTCGGTTTTCCTTTGTGTTTTGTGGGTTCTTGTTTCAAGTTGGTTGTGTTATACCGTGTACTGTCACGTTTCCGTCTTTTGTTGTTTTGTTCGCGTTTCGCTCAATAAATGAGTATGTTTGCCTGCAACGCTGCGCCTTGGTCCTCATCTTTGGTAGACGACCGTGACAATAGTGTTTTCACATGCTGCTCCAGAGCCAGTACTGTTCTTCCTTCAGACAAGAATGCATCAAAACTTTGTTCATTTGCACAATGTCTCTCGTTCACATTCGCTTGTAAAGGTCCAAACTCACCAACAATTACATTTGGTAGCTCTTACCTATATATGTGTAACTTTATGAGCTGGATTGCCTGTCCTTGCAGTTTGTTTATTTTCGTTTGCGCTCGTTAGCATATTTAGCTAGCAGCCTCCATGGAAATGTGCTATTACTTGAGGCTAATTTTGTTAGCATTCTGGTAATAGACGATCAATGGGCTTTTTTACGTTTTTTGGCTCCGCCTTGTGTACTAAACTGGTAATATCATAAATCCCGGGATGTGAGAAGGACAGTATGACGAAATGAAAATCTGGATACCCTACTTCTTACCATGTCATATGTGAGCATAATTACTTTTCAGTTTTGAAGCATTGTTAAAGTTCCAATGCAGAAGTTTTTATCAAAATATCAAATCATTTCTGGGTAACAATTAAGTATCTTACTGTGATTGTTTTCAAATAAAATAGTCAAAAAGTAACAAAAATAGCTTCTTATCAAAGCTCAAATTTTCCTCATTGGAAAGCATTGAAGAGAATTTGAATTTGAATTTTTGTGTACTTCCTGAATTGACTGGAATTGAAATTAAATTGACCCCAACCTTGGTCACCAGGCAGGCCAAAACTCCATCCCACCAAAACAGGCTGAAATTACAGGCAGTCTTTTCAAACAGCTCTTACATTAAAAGGACATTAACATCATTTAACAATTTCACAGTATTATTCCAACCTCATAGTATGGAAATATATATAAAACACAGGAAAAACATGTTTTTGCCTGCACTTGGCTTTTAATGATTACTCAGAGGCCATGAGCATTGAAATCATCCACACCTTAAAGGGGCTTTGCATTCAAAAACGTGATTTCCCTATATTTGATATATATTTCCACACTATAAGGTTGTAATAATAGAGTGAAAATTCTGATAATACCAGGCGGTATAAGTTAATAGACCAATAACAAAGAGAGTTTCAAACCTCTCTGAAAATAACAGCTAGTTTTCAGGTTACATATCCCTCCCATTAGGCTCCTCCAATTAGGTCCCTCACTCAGATCACTGCAATACAGTTCTAGCAAAATTCTTGCTTGAGAAATTGCTTTTTGCTAAGAAGCATTTTTTAAAAACTTTTTGACCATTTTAATTGAAAACAATCACAGTAAGGTAATTGCTACCCAGAAATGATTTGATAGTGAAATAAAAACGGCTGCATTGGACCTTTTTAAATAAGAATGTTGCTATCCCAAATACATCTTGCCTTGAAAGAGTTAACTCCCAAAAAGTGCTGCAAGAATGTTGGATCCAGAAAGTCTTCTGATAGGAGTTTGGGAATGTTTGGCTGAGGAAAAGCGGTGGGAATATTTATCCGGAAGAGCAGGAAAGAGGTTTATACTCACCAGTGGAGCGGCCAACTCCACCGATGGGCCTTGGTAAAGAGGCAGGGAATTTTCATTCATAATCCAGACATTACCGTACTAGATCCACTCCAACACTGGCCATATAGGCCCCAGACCAAAGCACAACCCTCTTACGTACATAAGCACAGATGAGGTTTTCCCTAAATTCTACAATATAAGATGGTGCAATATAAGATGGTACAAAAACGTAGTTAGAAAATGCATTATTAGTTCTTAGTTTCCCAATGTTGTTGTACTGCATACATTACTTATAGTCTGTTGATAAGTTTGAACATTGTTCGAACAAGTGGGGGCTTGTTCTTGCTCTTATCAATCTTTTTGTTAAACAATAAACAAAGCCACTTAACATTAGTGTTACCAAAGAAATAGGGACATTTGAAACAGTGAAGTTGTTATTTGCTGCTCAACTGCCTAGCGGTTATGCGTAAAACCCACAGTGTCATTTTGTGGCAAAGAAGATGGATGTCAGGAATCAGAAGGGCAGCCAAGAGATTTATATCATAGAATGGAACCAACCATGATTAGACTACGGAGGGAGAGGTGAAGAGTTAATGCAAGTGTTCTGGTCTAGAGGAAGCACTGGGAAGAGTGGATAAGTGTTGTGTAGTGTTAACCATTCCAGATTTGGATATGCTTGGCTCAAGTGGAACCCTGTAAACTCATTTTTTTGTTTCTCTCTCTCCTTCCTCTCTCTATCCATTTCACCCTCTCTGACTTCATCACTTTGTGCAATTCTATCCTTCACTTGCCTTTTGACCCATTCTCTTCCCTGGCCCCTCTATCTCTCCCTCCCTCCTCTATCTCTCCCTCCTCTATCTCTCCCTCCCTCCCCTTTTCCATTTTTGGCCACCTCTTTTTTTTATTTTCCTCTCGGTCTCCTTTTCCTCCTTCTCTCCCCAGGTCTTGAGAAAGTGACCATCCAGCTGAACTTGGAGGCGGAGTTTCATTTCACCCACCTCATCATGACCTTCAAGGTAACCAATGGAGATGCCGGGTCAGAGGGCTCGCTGTGGGGGAGCGTGGGTAGTGTGTAAGGGGATGCTGGCTGGCCTGTCTACTCTGCAGATTAGCACAAGGCTTGGCCTGGGAGGTCTCCCACACACATATATCCCCCAGCTGTGTGTGAGCCTGAGGAATGTGGAACAGACCGCCCACCCGTCTGGGGTTGTTCGTTCCACACAGATCTAGCCTGTATCACTTTACTCACAATTGCAGCTCATTTAGGCTGTGTAACAGCACTTTTGTAAGAGCGCCAATATTGAACTCAACTGTGTCATCAATCCTGTGTGACAAATACAGCTGAAATACAAATGTGAGATCAAGTTCCAGTTATGAATAAATGTATTGTAACAGACATTCCCAATGGGTAGCAGCTTAGGAAGGATGTAAAGGAACATGCCAGAATCTGCCGCTGTTATCCATAGATCTTTCAACATAAACATGTTCACATAGTATGACTCAACTTTCATTGTAGTTATGGTATAATAGTATCTCATTTTATTAGATAAGTTCACACCTGTATATCTCGCCTGGCACTCACGTCATCTTTGATTACAGCGGATGATGTTAGTTTAGAAAAAGTTGGTAATTTTCCAGATGTACTCCTGTTCAAATTGCTGGTAGTAACCTCAGTGTGAAGGTATATCATCAAGGTGCATAAGTATGGTTTCTTCTCCACGACAGACCTTCCGGCCTGCTGCAATGGTGATCGAGCGCTCGGCTGACTTTGGGAAGAACTGGCAGGTGTACCGCTACTTTGCATACGACTGTGAGGCGGCATTCCCTGCGATATCCCCAGGGCCCATGCAGAAAGTGGATGACATCATCTGCGATTCACATTACTCCGACATCGAACCATCGACAGAGGGAGAGGTGTGTGTTCTGAATTACTGGGTTTTGAGAGAGTCTAAATTCTTTCAATGTTAGGTTTATACACTAAGTTTACAAAACATTAAGAACACCTGCTCTTTCCATGACATAGACTGACCAGGTGAATCCAGGTGAAAGCGGCAGGTTGCCTAGCGGTTAAGAGCGTTGGGCCAGTAACTGAAACGTCTCTGGTTTGAGTCCCTGAGCCGACTAGGTTAAAACTCTGGCTGTGCCCTTGAGCAAGGCACTTAGCCCTAATTGCTTCTGTAAATCGCTCTGGATAGGAGCGTCTGCTAAATGACTAAAATGTAAATGTTATTCATGTCACTTATTAGATCCACTTCAATCAGTGTAGATGAAGGGGAGGAGACAGGTTAAAGAATGATTTTTAAGTGGCTTTGAACGGGCTATGGTCGTAGGTGCCAGGCGCACCGGTTTATGTCAAGAACTGCAACGCTTCTGGATTTTTCCCGTGTGTATCACGAATGGTCCACCACCCAAAGGACATCCAACCAACTTGACACAACTGTGGGAAGCATCGGAGTCAACATGGGCCAGCATCCCTGTGAAATGCTTTCGACACCTTGTAGAGTCCATGCCCTGACGAATTGAGGCTGTTCTGAGGGGGTTGGGGTGCAACTCAATAATAGGAAGCTGTTCTTAATGTTTTGTACACTCAGTGTATGTTAAGTAATTAATTGTAGCTAAGTAATAACTAATCACATACAGTGCCTTCGAAAAGTATTCAGAACCCTTGACTTTTTCCACATTTTGTTACATTACAGCCTTATTCTAAAATTGATTAAATAAATAACAATCCTCAGCAATCTACACACAATACCCAATAATGACAAAGCAAAAACAGGTTTTTGAAATGTTTGCACATTTATTAAAAATAAAAAACAGAAATACCTTATTTACATAAGTATTCAGACCCTTTGCTATGAGACTCGAAATTGAGCTCAGGTGGATCCTGTTTGATCATCCTTGAGATGTTTCTACAACTTGATTGGAGTCCACCTTTGGTAAATTCAATTGATTGGACATTATTTGGAAAGGCACACACCTCTCTATATAAGGTCCCACAGTTGACAGTGCATGTCAGACCAAAAACCAAGCCAAAAGGTCGAAGGAATTGTCTGTGGGGCTCCGAGACAGAATCTGGGGAAGGGTACCAAAACAATTCTGCAGCATTGAAGGTCCCCAAGAACACAGTGGCCTCCATCATTCTTAAATGGAAGAAGTTTAGAACCACCAAGATTCCTAGAACTGGCCGCCCGGCCAAACTGAGCAATCGGGGGAGAAGGGCCTTGGTCAGGGAGGTGACCAAGAACCCAATGGTCACGCTGACAGAGCTCCAGAGTTCCTCTGTGGAGATGGGAGAACCTTCCAGAAGGACAACCATCTCTGCAGCGCTCCACCAATCAGGCCTTTATGGTAGAGTGGCCAGACGTAAGCCACTCCTCAGTAAAAGGCACATGACAGCCCGCTTGGTGTTTGCCAAAAGGCACTGTGATGTCACGAGAGGCTGTGTCCTGGAGGGACGTTACATCCCCCTGAGGTGGCTGCAAACCCAGACAGCTATGGCTCCATCTGCTGGTATGGTCGGGAACTCCACCCCTCCATGGCCAATCTTCCCACGCAGCTGAAACAAATGAGGAGCTGATGAGCTGAAGGTTTGGGAAGGGAAGAGACACAGTCTCCAAGCTGGGCTCTCTGGAGGACAAGAGTGCTGCACGTCCACTTCCATGAGGAATATAAGGATTTGGAGATACTTACCTTTGGGAAATACTCACCTTTGGATATATGCACCTGTGGGAAATACGTGAGAGACATTTGGAAGGACTTTTTGCTGGGTTGGCCACTAGCTGCAACGTGGACTACAGTAAGGCTGGGGAAAAGTTATCTGAGCGAGTGAGAATTATGATTTTGGATGTGGAAGAGACATCCCTGAACTGTTAACCCTTAAAGAGCCACAAGAGAACAGAATTTTGTTATATTTTCGTTAATTTCCCAAGACCTATAATAAAATCCGTGTTTTGTTTGAACCTTGTCTCCTTGCACTACTTGAGCAATCCCGCTGAAAGCTGTGTAGCCTCTCGTGACGTCACAGATGGTGGAGAATACGGGCACGCTCAAGCGTTAATAGTGCATGTCAGAGGAGGATACCGAAGGTTTGATCACCCAGTTTTCCAAGTTGGCCGTAGGCTCCCCCGCCCGACTGAAATGGAGGACATATTGAAAGCCCTTGTTGCTGGCCAGCAAGCCCAGATGCAAGCAAACGTGGCTCTCTTGGAGGAGCAAAAGAAAGCCAACCTTCTGAAGGCAGAGGAATTGCAGTTGCAGAGACAGAGGGTGGTCCAAAATACCCGCCCAATAAAGGCAAGTGACTTTATATCTACGATGGGAGCTACCGATGACATTGAGGCATACCTGCATGCATTTGAGGCCACGGCCACTAGGGAAGCCTGGCCCAAGCAACAGTGGGTTGGTCTGTTAGCCCCCTTCCTAACCGGGAATCGCTGAATGCTGTCCGGGACCTGGGCCCTGACCAGGTTACTGACTATGATGCCCTGAAGTCTGAGATCCTCAGCAGATATGGACTCACAAAGTTTGGTATGGCCCAGCGCTTTCACAGTTGGACCTTCCAACCAGACCAACCTCCTCGGGCGCAGATGCATGAACTTGTCCGAATCGCAAGGAAATGGCTGGATCCGCAGAGGAATACAGCAGCGGCGGTGGTGGAGGCCGTTGTGGTGGATCGTTACCTTACGCGCCCTGCCTTATGAGGCAAAACGGTTCATCAGTCAACAGGCCTTGACCACGGCTGATCTGACCGTGGAAGCTGTGGAAAAGTACCAGGCCACAGCGGAGATGCTGAATGCTTCCCGAAAAGACCCCAGGAGGGCGGCCCCACCACAAATGGGAAGAACCCGTCCAAAGGACTCCCAAGGTCTCGAACCCAGCCACGTCAGGACTTATCCCGGCTCCAGGGGGAGCCAGAAACCAGGCGGGTCCAAGAAGAGTACACCAGGAGGGGGGAAACTCGACAGTGTTACCGGTGTGGGGAGATGGGACATATCTCCTGGCAGTGTGGGAAACCAGCCGATGAACCTATGCCCACTGCGGAGTCCTCCAGCTCAGCACCCACACACCGTTTTGCCTCGCTCTTGGGAGTCGTAGATGGCGGCCCAGATCGACCCCCCACCTGCCCGGTAACTGTGAATCACCATGATGTGGAGGCCTTACTGGATTCTGGTAGCCGGGCCACCCTGGTGCGTAAGGATTTGGTGGGCCCAACGTGTCTGACCCCCGGGGAAAGTCCTCCCAGTTTCCTGTGTCCATGGGGACACCAGAGAATACCCCATTACTGAACTTACAATGACCAGCACACGGGGAACCATACACACGACGGCGGGGGGTGGTTGATTCCCTCCCCGTCCCTGTCCTAATTGGACGAGACTGCCCAGCCTTTTACCCACTCTGGAGAGAGTCTCAGGAGAGGATAACCCGAGTACCTCGGAAACGGAGAGGCAAGACTCATCCTGGGAAGGCTCCGTGCAATCCTCCGAGTTACTCACTCCCGCCCCGGGCTCTGATAGGGATGGCAGGTGGCCAGACCGACACAGAGACGGAGCTACAGAATCTGGACAAAGAACTGTCTGGTCTGAAGGGGACCGCTGAGAGGGTATCGTTTGTTAAAGCAACAGTTAGACATGAAGACAGAAGAGTTAGATATCCTCCAGGCTAAACTCCAACAGAGCTCCTTCCCTAAGCAACAGGAGGAGCTGGGCGAGGCTGCGCAGGACCATCGAGGAGTGTGAGGAGACCCTGCGCAGTAGTAAGGAGGTACAGAAGAAGGCAGAGGAGAAGTACAAGGTGTTGGAGAACAAGATGAAGAATGCGGAGGCAGAGAGAGAGAAGGAACTGAAAGCTGCTCAACAGAAGCTAAACTCTGCTAAAACCAAGGCTGATGCGTTCAGTAAGAAACTCAAGGAGAGACAACAGGAGGCTGAGTCCCTGGTCCTAGAGGTGGAGGAGTTGAAGAGAGAGCAGGCTGGCAAGCACCACGGCAATGCGGACGCCCTCTCCCGGCGTGATGCCTTCTTCGCTGCCTTTACCCCGACGAGGACGTCGGTCCCGAGGAGGGGGGATGTGTGATGTCACGAGAGGCTGTGTCCTGAGGGACGTTACATCCCCCTGAGGTGGCTGCAAACCCAGACAGCTATGGCTCCATCTGCTGGTATGGTCGGGAACTCCACCCCTCTATGGCCAATCTTCCCACGCAGCTGAAACAAATGAGGAGCTGATGAGCTGAAGGTTTGGGAAGGGAAGAGACACAGTCTCCAAGCTGGGCTCTCTGGAGGACAAGAGTGCTGCACGTCCACTTCCATGAGGAATATAAGGATTTGGAGATACTTACCTTTGGGAAATACTCACCTTTGGATATATGCACCTGTGGAAATACGTGAGAGACATTTGGAAGGACTTTTTGCTGGGTTGGCCACTAGCTGCAACGTGGACTACAGTAAGGCTGGGGAAAAGTTATCTGAGCGAGTGAGAATTATGATTTTGGATGTGGAAGAGACATCCCTGAACTGTTAACCCTTAAAGAGCCACAAGAGAACAAGAATTTTGTTATATTTTCGTTAATTTCCCAAGACCTATAATAAAATCCGTGTTTTGTTTGAACCTTGTCTCCTTGCACTACTTGAGCAATCCCGCTGAAAGCTGTGTAGCCTCTCGTGACGTCACAGCACCTAAAGGACTCTCAGACCATGAGAAAGAAGATTCTCTGGTCTGATGAAACCAAGATTGAACTCTTTGGCCTGAATGCCAAGCGTCACGTCTGAAGGAAACCTGGCACCATCCCTACAGTGCAGCATGGTGGTGGCAGAATTTTTCAGACTGGGTGAAGGTTCACCTTCCAACAGGACAACGACCCTAAGCACACAGCCAAGACAACGCAGGAGTGGCTTCGGGACAAGTCTCTGAATGTCCTTGAGTGGCCCAGCCAGAGGCCGTCCTTAAACCTGATCGAACATCTCTGGAGAGACCTGAAAATAGCTGTGCAGCAACGCTCCCCATCCAACCTGGCAGAGCTTGAGAGGATTTGCAGAGAAGAATGGGAGAAACTCCCCAAATACAGGTGTGCCAAGCTTGTAGTGTCATACCCAAGAAGACTCAAGGCTGTAATCGCTGCCAAAGGTGCTACAACAAAGTACTGAGAAAAGTGTCTGAATATTTGTAGTATTTGTAATGTAATATTTCAGTTTTTATTTATTTATTAATTAGCAAAAATGTATAAAAACCTGTTTTTGCTTTGTCATTATGGGGTATTGTGTGTAGACTGATGAGGGAAAAAAACAATTGAATCAATTTTAGAATAAGGCTGTAACCTAACTAAATGTGGAAAAAGTCAAGGGGTCTGAATACTTTCCGAAGGCACTGTATATGACACAATATGCTGGATGTCTTGAGAGAAAAGAAGCCATTGAAAGTAGAGTGTAATCCCACTGACTGTAAACCCATCTGTCTCTGTAGGTCATCTTCCGAGTTTTGGATCCAGCTTTCCGTATTGAAGATCCCTACAGCCCCAGAATCCAAAGTAAGTTCCAGTGATGATATGTGTACTTAATGGTTTATATCTGCTAGTAAGGTGTTCTTTTTATCCTTCCCATGTTTTGGAAAATACCAGCTATGTGTTGCCTATTAGCCAACTAAACTGCAAAACACTATTATACGCATAATGACCTCAAGGCTAATAATCTACAAGCTAACGGCTAACACATGTTTCTGAATGATTCAGACATGTTGAAGATCACCAACCTGAGGGTGAAGTTCACCAAGCTGCACACCCTGGGAGACAACCTGCTGGACTCCCGCATGGAGATCAAGGAGAAGTACTACTACGCTGTCTACGACATGGTGGTCCGGGGTAACTGCTTCTGCTACGGACACGCCTCCGAGTGCGCCCCCGTCGACGGGGCTGGGGATGGAGTGGAGGGCATGGTGAGTTCTCCTTGATAAGATTGTCGTAGTTTTCATCAGGTCTCCTTATTTGTGGAAGTTTGTGCACTTTGTGTTTGTGTGTGTGTGTGTGTTTGTTGCTGTTTAAGAACAACTCTGTTTGTGTTGGTGAAAGTGTGTGGGTCTACATCTGTGTGTGCTTGGGCGACTTTGTTTGTGTATTTGCGGACAACGTGTCAATGTGTGTGTATGCCAGGGAGAGAAAAAGGCAAACAATGCAGTTCCTGTTTAGTCTCTGCTACAGCCTGTCTGCCTGTCTGTCTGTCTGTCTGTCTGCCTGTCTGCGGAAAGGCTACTCTGTCTTTTGTTCACTTTTATTATACAGGCTATTCACCAGGAAAGAGGAAAGTAACCCTATTTAGATGAGTCAAACTCTCCTCTTCCTCTGTCAGTGTTTTTCAAATTGATTCCCTCACATTACAACGTCTTAAAGACTTAACAAGATACAGTAACACCTTGCCTGAGGAGGCCTAACATAAAAGCTACATAACCCTGTCATAAGAGTGGCATCGTGCCTTTTATAACGACACCAAACTTGGCACGTATCTGTTATTTTGTTGAAGGTTTTATTATTGAATTGTTAGTTTGATCATTTTAACCGGATCCAAGTGTGTCTGTCTGTCAGCGTATTGGCATTTGTCCCCTCAGTTTAATGCAGACCAGATGAGAGCTAGCCGACACTGTTAACATGTCCTGCTGCCATCTGGAATGGGAATACACGGATAGAGCTGTAGGAAAAAAACGATATCTTGCGCAACTGCTCCTTTTGTCTCTAGTTTCCCCTTGCTTTTGCACTGATATCTCAGCTGTAATTGACCATGATGGCCAAAGGAAGTTGACTCAAATACCACTGTTCCACCAGAGGCCTGGGTCTCTGTACAGTAGTTGATAAGGCCCTGAACTATACTATTAAACCCTGAATATGGCCTGTGAAATCATTTTAAGGTGGATATCCATAGATCATTTGTGTTCGTAGTTTATGCACATGAATAAGAGATGAAGTAATAGCTTATTCACTGCTTATAAGTGCGTACTAAATGTTTAATTCAGTTGCTTGCCTCCATTTCTGTATGATTTTCTCAAGGTCCATGGCCACTGTATGTGCAACCACAACACCATGGGGCTAAACTGTGAGAAGTGTCAGGACTTCTACCACGACCTGCCCTGGAGACCAGCCAAGGGACGCAACACCAATGCCTGTAAAAGTATGCCTTTTTACCCTAACATATTTTTTTACTAAAGGGGAATATTATAGCTTGTGGTCACCTTACAATAGATCGCTTGTGATGACTGCAGTGTCTGCTCAGTCAGTTTACAACCATCCAACTGCCTTTTTATAAACACTGTGAATCAACGTTGTCTGTTTTCCCCCTCTCTCTCTCTCGCTCTCTCTCTGCAGAGTGTAACTGTAACCAGCACTCAGGCTTGTGTCACTTCGACATGGCAGTGTATGTATCTACGGGTAACGTGAGCGGCGGTGTGTGTGACGAGTGCCAGCACAACACCATGGGTTACAACTGTGAACAGTGCAAGCCTTTCTACTACCAACACCCAGAGAGGGACATCCGTGACCCTAGCATCTGTGAACGTAAGTCGAACCCTGAACCTTAAACCTCCAATTCCAACCCCCTCTACGGCTCCCCTCCCCTCCACACCCCACCATCCAAACCCAGCCTTCACCTCTCTACCTCCATCCATCCTGTTATATTCTCCCCCATTACTCCTCCACCTCTTGAACCTCTGTTTCTTCAACTCTACCTCCATCCTTGTATGTTTCTCCACCACTTTACTCCATCCCCCACTCCTCCTCATCTCGTCCGTGACTCTGTCTGTCTCTCTTTAGAATTATATATTTTCATATTTTCCCTTCCTCCCATCTGGCTCTTTGATCCTGCCTCTGTGATCTGGATGTGAGAGAGAACACCTGGGCTTTGAGGCTGTATCAGCCAAAGCAGTGCGGTCTTCCTTTAACCCCAAACCCCTATATGGTGTAGAAGAGACCCTTCTCATATGCCACCTCCCCCCTTTCATGGCTCTCTGGGTAGAAATTGACATCAGGCTGCAGGAGATGCATACCTGATTTCAGATTAGCATCTAGGGAGAACTTCATCTCAGTCTGCGTTGATGTGTGAATAATGGGCTTGTTAGAGTTTTCATTTGTCTCCAGTGTTTTGAGTCCTTGTGTGTGTGTGGTGTGTGAGAGAACTTCCATTATTACTTTGTAAGCCTTTTTTCTACCATTTTGTTTTAAGTTTGGTCATTTTGTTAGCCTGCAGATAGCTACAGTTAAGCACACAAATTATTGAAGCAGATGTAGGAACATTTTTGAAGGGATTTTCAAATAACCTTCAGAAGTTACAGTATGTTCCCTTCTTCAAGAGGAACATATCAAATACTTCACATTGATATTGACTTTGACCATTTCCTTTTACTTGTTCATTTTGACTTACTTTCCATTCCATGAATGTGGACTTGACCATTTATTTCTTCGTCCTGTTAGCTAGTCACCATTGTAGCTTTTCTACTCCACTAGTTCCATGCACAATATCCCATTTTACATCAGAATTCCTAACTCAATGTTCCTGATGATTCCCATCTCTTCGTAGCATGTAATTGTGATCCGGTGGGCTCTCTGAACGGCGGGATCTGTGACAGGATGACTGATGTGTCGTCTGGACTGATTGCTGGCCAGTGTCGCTGCAAGCCCAATGTGGAGGGAGAGTACTGTGACCAGTGCAAACAGGCCCACTATGGCCTGGGTGACCACCCTCTGGGCTGCCTGGGTAAGTACACACACACACATTCACACACACATTCACACACACGTCTTGGGTTTTTCAAGTCCTTGCATAGGCTTTTTCAAGCTGTGTATTTCTGCATTTTATTTGAATAACTAAACTTTGTTGTTTTTCCCAGCCTGCACCTGTAATGCCCTGGGGACAGTTCCTGGAGGGAGTCCGTGTGATACAGACTCAGGGGACTGTTTCTGCAAACGCCTGGTCACAGGGAGAAACTGTGACCAGTGTATGGTAAGGAATCCTGTTCTGATGATTTAGTTACTTTGTACACAACACTCAAGCTCAACTGTGCTAACTGATAGACCAAAAGGTTAGCCCTGTCACTCTGTGAGAGTCAGTTGACTTATCATCACCAATGGCCACTAGCGCTTCACTAGCCAGCTAGTTACACATCTGCTACATACGTTCTGTAAGTGTTTTGATCGTTTGGTTTGGTCGTTACCAAGGCTGTAAATCTTTGGGACATTAAACACCCTCTGGGTTGTAACGAGACTGGTACATCCGTCCACAGCTTGGAAACAGCTTTTGCAGTGAAACATAGGGGGGAGGTCATTAACAACGTGTCATTAAAGGAGTGTTTTTGACAATGTGTGTGTGTCCTACAGCCTCAGCACTGGGGGCTCAGCAATGACATGGATGGCTGCAGACCATGTGATTGTGACCTGGGTGGAGCCCTCAATAACGAGTGAGTTCAAAGTTCACCTCTCTAATTCACTTATCTAAATGCCTGTCTGTTACCCAATTTACTTAAACAATTCTTCATACTTAAACAATTCTTCATACTTTCTTCTTTTGATACAACCACAGAAGTCTTCAAACTGAGTGTTACCTTAATGTTGAATCTTTTAAACTGTAATTGAACTCGGTCTGTAACATTCCCTCCTTGTCCTCTCTCTCTGACTCCAGCTGTTCTCAGGAGACTGGCCAGTGTGTGTGTAGAGAACACATGTTTGGCCGGCGCTGTGACCAGGTGGAGTCAGGCTTCTACTTCATCGCCCTGGACCACTACACCTACGAGGCCGAGGACGCCAAGTTTGGACCTGTGAGTTACCTTTGAACTTTTGTTATTGACTTTCTTCTAAGGCCTATGGGGTCGGTGGTGATTCCTATGTAACACACGGGATATGAACCTGGATCTCTCACGGGAGCAACCAACATCTTAGACCAAGAGGGAATTCCCTCTAGGGACACTGGTTTTTAAGTTGGCATTCAGGCTACCTCATCACGTGACCATGAGAGACCACCCCACGTTGGGCGCCAATGCAACACGTGGGATATGAACCCAGGTCCCCCACGGGAGCAACCAACTCTTAGACCAATAGGAAATTCCCTCTTGGGCTGAGGGCAGACACCGGGGCTACCTTATCACGTGACCATGGCCGATTTATGTCCGCTACACCTACTCACCTTTTGTCTTTCTCACTATTTTTCTCTCCCTCTCTTCTTCCTCCAGGGTGTGACAGTAGTGCAGAGACCTCACCCTCAGGACCGTAGCCCCACCTGGACAGGGATAGGTTTTGTCAACGTTCCCGAGGGGGCCTACATGGAGTTCTCCATTGACAACATCCCCCACTCCATGGAGTACGACATCCTCATCCGTTACGAGCCTCAGGTCAGCTTCGGCACATATCACATATCCACCTACATGGGGTCATTTCCCTACCCTTGTTTACCTGTTTACCAATGTCTATGTACCTGTTGTGTTGGCGTAGTTACCAGACCAGTGGGAGGAGGTGTTGATGACGGTGATGCGGCCCAGTTTGATTTCAGCAGACAGTCGCTGTGCCAACACCATGCCTGACGACGACAACCAGATGATATCCCTCCACCCCGGATCACGGTAAACACACACCGCCTCCTCTGTCTGAGTGTATGTGTTGGTGGGAGGGGGACTGTTGGGTAACTGGTGGGTGCATGTGAGAGTGAGTGATGGACTCTGTCTGTATATTAGGTATATTCTGAGTCTGTGTATGCACACTGGAGGTTCCCCTGTAGCACATTGGGGACACTGATTTAGTGTGTGTGTGTGTCATAGGAGTATTTGAAAGTGTGTGTTCTTTTCTGAAATCCATCTTTGTCTTGTCTCCTCAGATATGTGGTGCTCCCCAGACCAGTGTGTTTCGAGGCAGGGATGAACTACACTGTTCGTCTGAGCCTGCCCCTCTACTCTGCACTCAGCGACGTCCAGTCCCCATATACACTCATCGACTCGGTTAGTTCCCACACACACACACTGTCAAACACATAGTCACAACTCTGACTTTTGCTTAAAATATCCATCAATGTCAATTGTAGACTTAGGCAGAAATTTCAGCTACTAGGATTTCATATTAGGATTGGGCCCTTACTGACTCCATACTAAATCTCATTCCATCTTCTGTATCTCTCTTCCCGGTCTGTAGATTGTGCTGATGCCCCACTGTAAGAACCTGGAGATCTTCACTGGTTCTGAGGGAGGTGACGTGGCCACCAACAGTGCCTGGGACACCTTCCAGCGCTACCGCTGTCTGGAGAACAGCCAGAGCGTAGTGAAGACCCCCTCCACAGACATCTGTCATAACTTCATCTTCAGCGTATCTGCTCTGCTGCACCAGGGAGCTAAAGGTATGGGACCGCACTACAGTTATATATTCTTCAACATACTTGTATGCTCATGTATGTGAGCATAGACTAAAGGTCAAAATGGGGGGGGTTTAACTAAAGGTCTTTGTTAGGGTTGAATGGCGGGAACCCGGTTACCGAGATTTACCGCCCAAAACCACTCCCTTTTCCCGGGATAATTAACTGCGAGAAACTGGTAAATTATAAAAAGGGTCTACGGCCCTCTCTCCGCATCTCTGCATGATCAATCATCAACACTCAGGGTAGGATAATACAGCCCATCTCAGTATGGAGCGCAGTTCACTATGCTTGCAGACCTATCATCTCATCATGGTAACTTTGTTGTTGTGACAAGTAGACCTACATTTGCTGCAGCATAGCCTATGCTACAGTAATATAAAGACCGAATGCGCTTCTAATTTACCCATCTCCATCTGGCTTTCGGGGGTCACCTTATTTTTGAATTGTAATTTAATTGTAATTTGAATTGTAAAGATTGTTTTTAATTGCAGCTGCGGAGTTTTAAAACAGTGTATCACTCGAATAATGTTGCTTTAAATCAGTGCACGCACAAGCACTCTCTCGCAGTCTTTCTCAATTCCATTCAAATTGCCTCCAAAATAGATAATCCTGTTCAAGATTGATATAGGCATATACAGTGCATTCAGAAAGTATTCAGACCCCTTCACTTTTTTTACATTTGTTTTCGTTACAGCCTTATTCTAAAATGGATTAAATAAAAATACATCCTCATCTATCTACACACAATACCCAATAATGACAAAGCAAAAACAGGTTTTTAGAAATGTTTGCAAATGTATAAAAAAAAAAATAACTTGATTGGAGGCCACCTCATTGGACATGATTTGGAAAGGCACACACCTGTCTATGTAAGGTCCCACAGTTCACAGTGCATGTCAGAGCAAAAACCAAGCCATGAGGTTGAAGGAATTGTCCATAGAGCTCCGAGACAGGATTGTTGAGGCACAGATCTGGGGAAGGGTACCAAAACAATTCTGCACCATTGAAGTTCCCCAAGAACACAGTGGCCTCCATCATTCTTAAATGGAAGAAGTTTGGAACCACCAAGACTCTTCCTAGAGCTGGCCGCCCGGCCAAACTGAGCAATCGGGGGAGAGGGGCCTTGGTCAGGGAGGTGACCAAGAACCTGATGGTCACTCTGACAGAGCTCCGGAGTTCCTCTGTTGAGATGGGAGAACCTTCCAGAAGGACAACCATCTCTGCAGCACTCTACCAATCAGGCCTTTATGGTAGAGTGGCCAGACGGAAGCCACTCCTCAGTAAAAGGCACATGACAGCCTGCTTGGAGTTTGCCAAAAGGCACCTAAAGGACTCTCAGACCATGATAAACAAGATTCTCTGGTCTGATGAAACCAAGATTGAACTCTTTGGCCTGAATGCCAAGCTTCACATCTGGAGGAAACCAGGCACCGCTCATCACCTGGCCAATACCATGTCTACGGTGAAGCATGGTGGTGGCAGCATCATGCTGTGGGGATGTTTTTCAGCGGCAGGGACTGGGAGACCAGTCAGGATCGAGGGAAAGATGAACGGAGCAAAGTACAGAGAGATCCTTGATGAAAACCTGCTTCAGAACGCTCAGGACCTCAGACCGGGGCGAAGGTTCACCTTCCAACAGGACAACGACCCTAAGCACACAGCCAAGACAATGCAGGAGTGGCTTCGGGACAAGTCTCTGAATGTCCTTGAGTGGCCCAGCCAGAGCCCGGACTTGAACCCGATCGAACATCTCTGGAGAGACCTGAAAATAGCTGTGCAGTGACGCTCCCCATCCAACCTGACAGAGCTTGAGAGGATCTGCAGAGAAGAATGGGAGAAACTCCCCAAATACAGGTGTGCCAAGCTTGTAGCGTCATACCCAAGAAGACTCGAGGCTGTAATCGCTGCCAAAGGTGCTTCAACAAAGTACTGAGTAAAGGGTCTGAATACTTATGTAAATGTGATATTTGCAAAAATTTCTAAAAACCTGTATTTGCTTTGTCATCATGGGGTATTGTGTGTACATTGATGAGGGAAAAAAACAATTTAATCCATTTTAGAATAAGGCTGTAACATAACAAAATATGGAAAAAGTGAAGGGATCTGAATACTTTCCGAATGCACTGTATTTAGATGTCCTAGCCTACCTCTTTCAGATAATAAATTAAATGCAGTATTAGCCATATATTTAGCTAATGAATTATATGTTATGCATAATAAGCTTCTAACTTATAGCCTCTGTCTCTTGCGCAATACGCACGCACCTGTTTTCTGCTGGCCTCCTTAAAAAAACGCTCCTTAGACCCATGTAAGAAAAGCTACACTAGAATAGCTTGCTGGACATTTTTTGTTTTGCATTTCTTATACCAATAGATTATTCGAAGAGGGATGCAAGATCTTGTTTGCTGAATGTTAAATAACGCAGCCAATAGAACTCGTGGGTAGTTTGAAAGAAGAGCGAATGCACGATGGCGGTAGGCTATAGCAGTTATTTATTCAGACCCATAACCATTAAATCTTCGTGAAGAGAAGTGAAAGCCATCTGCATTTAATTCTAGTCCTATATTATGCAAGCATGTCATTAGAATGATGAAGATAAGGACAACAAAACGTATTTAATTTAACTGTTGAATGCTAGGAAGGAAGCAACACTAAAGTGAGAAGAGGAGGTAGGCTATAACATTAGGGGAAATATTATGAAAGGTACTACATTTACATTACATTTTAGTCATTTAGTAGACGCTCTTATCCAGAGCGACTTACAGTTAGTGAGTGCATACATTTTTCATACTGGTCCCCCGTGGGAAACGAACCCACAACCCTGGCGTTGCCAGCGCCATGCTCTACCAACTGAGCTACAGGGTACTAGCTACATCTATGGACTTTTATGTTTTTATGTTGTGTGTAATGTGCAGTAGCCTATACTGTATATCATATATGTATTGGATAACGGCATAACGGCTTTTTTGGGCTTGGGTTCATCAAATGTATTTAAAATAGGGCTCATCAAATGTATTTAATGTATGGCTCATCAGGCTCAGGTAGCATCAGGCTTGAATTTTTTATCAAAGCGCTAATCAAATCCAGACATAGGCCTATTTATATTCTTTATATGCTTTTGAATTACACTTCCGGTTTAGGCGGGAAATAGCGAGTGGAACATTTGCAAAATACCTGGAAAATATTCAACCCTAGTCGTTGTCCCAAAGTCTGCATGTGGTGCACATTGTTTTGGAAAGACTGAATTTCATTCCAACGTTGACCTGCCACCTCTGTCTTGCAATCATCCCCAGTCAATCTCCACATAGACTCCCTAAACTAAAAGCCTCTGTCTTTCCTCTAACACATCAGCAGTTTCCATTCCTTTCTTTTCCTTGGGAACATTCCTTTCCTGTCATTCCTCTGTCATTCTGTACCATATCCCCTCTTGTGTCTCTGGCACATGGCAGTCATCTCCGGTTTCCGACCCATGCCACTCATCAACAGTTACGCTATGTCTCTATCTCTCTATAATCTCCTCATGTATGGACCTGTAGCTTGATTATAGGCTCTCTCGGATCCTGAAATGCCCGTAGAGGAACTTTCTCAGCCCACATCAGCAGTAAATCTCCTACCCTGTCAGACGGAGTGAGAACTTGTCTGTACTGACAGGCTATAGCATATACAGGGTTCATGCTATCATATGGAAGTTTTCACATAGGTGGTCTGATTTAGAATAGAAGAGTATAACATAATGTAAAATATATAATAGAACCAAATACTCTATCTTCTTTGAGGGGAACTTTTCTCACTCATGGTCGGCGAAAACTAATGAAATGTATAACAAAGCCATACTGTATATGACGGTACCTACTTTGCAACATAATACTGTAGTTAGATGTCTAGGTGAAGAGAAGTAATTGTTAGGATCGAAATATGATGTAAGTGTGATATGCTTTGATTGGCTTTGTATTCATTGTCTCTAGGAATGCTGTCAGTATTAGTTCAAATCCTCCCAGCTGTGGAAGTCACATTATCTTGTCTCAATTACCATGTGGAGGTTGTTTGAGGTCTCCTGGACAGATGTAGTTTCTGCACATTGCTGCAGGTCTTCACAAAGCCAATGTGGTTTCGTAGGTCCCTTTTAAGTCTTACCCCAGCCTTAGCAGATGATAAAGATCAGAGTGTCTAAACCACAGTCTTCAAGATCTGCGTGCAATAATCTAGCCCATAGATCAGTTCACCTCCCTTAGATCTGAAGGTCCTCACATTGCTGTGGTGTCCCCTTATTAAAGCTGGAATCCTTAGTTGCTACATCCATTATTGGACATAAATTAATGATATATACCCATTGATTCTTGAAGGATAGAACTTATAAATGCCTCATGAGCTTAGTTCAACTGTCGTACCCCATCAGAACCCAAAATAGAAGCTTGTTTTACTCCAATGATTGTAAACAATGTAAATGGAAAGGAACACTGTCCCACTGGGCAAAAACTGGTTGAATCAACGTTGTTTCCACGTCATTTCAACCAAAAAATCCAATGTGATGATGTTGAAACAACAAAATGTAAGGGAATTTTGTCTTTTTGTCAACTTTTAACCTTAATCCAATGACAGGGTGACATTTGTTGTTGATTTCATGCTGAATTCACACTAGTTGACAACTCAACCAAATGTAAATCAAAGCTAGACATTGAACTGATGTCTGTGCCCACATGGTTACAACTATAATTTTTATATCATGGATGGTCAGTCCTTGCATCCATAACACTGTTAATATATATTTTTTTTGAGTTGTTACATTTCACCAGGCCCATCCCTCTGCTTTTTACCAAACACAGACAGGGTGACCACTTTGTTATTGTTTCAATTCTAGCTTTAAGCCACAGTGGTTTAGAGGTGCTTCAGAAGTCCCAGGCGAGTTTTGATTTATGAGGACAGCAGAGACTTCAGAGGATAATGTTGAAGGAGTCCAGGCTTGGGCAGAGTCTGGCTCAGAGCATATCATTACCCGCTATCCAGGAAGAACTTTGGGGGATGTTTAGTTCATATAGGGGCACAAAACTCACACTCTAAGGTTGCATGTACTTAAGGTTGCGCGCGCACACACACCACACACACACATTCCCATGCTTGCCTAAAATCCCCCTCCCCTGACGTGACCTAGTGAATACCAGTTCACTCGTCTCTCTCCTCCACTCATGGACTCACTGTCCTCTATGGAATGTCTGGTACCCCTCTCTCTCTTTCCACTCGTCTGTTGAGAAGGATACGGTGCCTTTGTCAGCCCGTCAGTGTGATAGATTATAGAAGGTGTTGTTGATTAAATACCTCAGTCGCCCTTAATGAAACAAATCTTTGTCAGCATGTCAAAGGCAAGATATATTGAGGTAAAATATATTGCGACAAAGGGTTAACCAGGGTTTTATGTAGAGTCAGTACTTATACCATATTCAAAACTGTTTGAGTGAAATACCTTACTCATGTATCCAGCAGCAACTATTGCCCCCATTTGAACAGATCATTCCAGATTGTGTGTTTAACTAACTTTTAAGCCCATTCCCCCACTCTCTCTTTAACATTTCCTCCTGTCTCCATTTTTCCAGCATGCCAGTGTGACCCGCAGGGCGCCCTCAGCACGGTGTGTGACGCCAGTGGCGGGCAGTGCCAGTGTCGCCCCAACGTGGTGGGCAGGAACTGTGACAAGTGTGCCCCTGCCACGTACCTGTTTGGACCCAGCGGCTGCAGACGTAAATTTGACTAAATGAAAAGGCTGCCATTTAGTATTGCACAATTACAGGCACTGAATCTGGTACTTATCACTCTCTTTGCTCTCCCCCTCTCTCCCCGCAGCCTGTGATTGCAGTCCCCAGGGATCGGAGGATGCGTTCTGCCACGAGGCCACAGGCCAGTGTGTGTGTATCCCCGGGGCGTACAGCCGTCAGTGTGACCGCTGTCTGCCGGGTCACTGGGGCTTCCCCAACTGTCGCCTCTGCACCTGCAACGGCCACACAGAGCAGTGCGACCCCTACTCCGGAAAGTGCCTGGGTTGCCGAGAACAGACCACCGGACACAACTGCGAGAGGTCAGCCAGGGTTCAATGTGGGTTGAGGAGTCAGGCGTCAAGGGTTAAGGAGGCTCATTGGTGTATGTGCTGGATGGGTGGGCATACAATGGGTCCTTGGGAGTCAGTCGGTCGTCTAAATCTCCCTGTAGCATAAAGCCACTTAACTTTGATTTGTTTTGTTAGTGTCTATAATAAAGACATGTATGTGAATGATAGAGTGATAGATACCACCTTTTGCCTTTTTCCCTACAGGTGTCTGGATGGTTACTACGGCGACCCCATCCTGGGTTCAGGCGACCATTGTCGGCCCTGTATGTGTCCGGATGGGCCCGGCAGCGGGCGACAGTTTGCCGGCGGATGTTACCGCGGTCTGGACTCCCACTACCAGGTGTTCTGTATCTGCAGCCCCGGGTACAGAGGTAGGCAGCCAATAACAACCACCTGCCAAGATGTATAGAGCACCTAGTAAACTAGTGGAGCATGGCAGGATTACTTATTAGACTTGTTCCATGCTTCCTATGGAACAAGTCTGAACAGAATCATTCAGACTTGTTCCCTAGGAAGCAGAAGATTTGTATTGCATTCATGTTGAAGCTTGAGGTGACTTTCCATGATGTATAGCTGCCTGCAATGTACAGTCACAGTTTGATATATAGATTGATTTGACAGGAGGGAATACAGCAGGGTTGTGCTCAATTCAGAATTGAATTAGAATTGAGGTAGTAAACAGGATACAGAATTGCAATTCAAATTTGAATTAAAGGAAATAGAATAAAATTCAATTCAACTTCTATTATATACAGTGGGGAAAAAAGTATTTAGTCAGCCACCAATTGTGCAAATTCTCCCACTTAAAAAGATGAGAGAGGCCTGTAATTTTCATCATAGGTACACGTCAACTATGACAGACAAAATGAGAAAACAAAATCCAGATAATCACATTGTAGGATTTTTAATGAATTTATTTGCAAATTATGGTGGAAAATAAGTATTTGGTCAATAACAAAAGTTTCTCAATACTTTGTTATATACCCTTTGTTGGCAATGACACAGGTCAAACGTTTTCTGTAAGTCTTCACAAGGTTTTCACACACTGTTACTGGTATTTTGGCCCATTCCTCCATGCAGATCTCCTCTAGAGCAGTGATGTTTTGGGGCTGTCGCTGGGCAACACGGACTTTCAACTCCCTCCAAAGATTTTCTATGGGGTCGAGATCTGGAGACTGGCTAGGCCACTCCAGGACCTTGAAATGCTTCTTACGAAGCCACTCCTTCGTTGCCCGGGCGGTGTGTTTGGGATCATTGTCATGCTGAAAGACCCAGCCACATTTCATCTTCAATGCCCTTGCTGATGGAAGGAGGTTTTCACTCAAAATCTCACGATACATGGCCCCATTCATTCTTTCCTTTACACGGATCAGTCGTCCTGGTCCCTTTGCAGAAAAACAGCCCCAAAGCATGATGTTTCCACCCCCATGCTTCACAGTAGGTATGGTGTTCTTTGGATGCAACTCAGCATTCTTTGTCCTCCAAACACGACGAGTTGAGTTTTTACCAAAAAGTTCTATTTTGGTTTCATCTGACCATATGACATTCTCCCAATCCACTTCTGGATCATCCAAATGCACTCTAGCAAACTTCAGACGGGCCTGGACATGTACTGGCTTAAGCAGGGGGACACATCTGGCACTGCAGGATTTGAGTCCCTGGCGGCGTAGTGTGTTACTGATGGTAGGCTTTGTTACTTTGGTCCCAGCTCTCTGCAGGTCATTCACTAGGTCCCCCCCGTGTGGTTCTGGGATTTTTGCTCACCGTTCTTGTGATCATTTTGACCCCACGGGGTGAGATCTTGCGTGGAGCCCCAGATCGAGGGAGATTATCAGTGGTCTTGTATGTCTTCCATTTCCTAATAATTGCTCCCACAGTTGATTTCTTCAAACCAAGCTGCTTACCTATTGCAGATTCAGTCTTCCCAGCCTGGTGCAGGTCTACAATTTTGTTTCTGGTGTCCTTTGACAGCCCTTTGTCTTGGCCATAGTGGAGTTTGGAGTGTGACTGTTTGAGGTTGTGGACAGGTGTCTTTTATACTGATAACAAGTTCAAACAGGTGCCATTAATATAGGTAAAGAGTGGAGGACAGAGGAGCATCTTAAAGAAGAAGTTACAGGTCTGTGAGAGCCAGAAATCTTGCTTGTTTCTAGGTGACCAAATACTTATTTTCCACCATAATTTGCAAATAAATTCATTAAAAATCCTACAATGTGATTTTCTGGAGAAAAAAAATCTCAATTTGTCTGTCATAGTTGACATGTACCTATGATGAAAATTACAGGCCTCTCTCATCTTTTTAAGTGGGAGAACTTACACAATTGGTGGCTCACTAAAAACTTTTTTCCCCCACTGTATTAGGTGTAGTCTACAGTATATAAATATAGATTTTGTACATAAAACATCAAAAATGTCATTATATACATGCATATAAAATATTGATGAATATCAAGGAAAACAAAACCTGTATATGAACCTGTATATGAATATAAGTTATTATATTTCATTAATCACTTAAATTTGCTTCAATATGGGGAAAATACTACATTTACAAGAATGCATTAGTTTAACCCTCAAGTTGATCCTAAAGCCTTCAAAAAGAAGCAAAACAAATTAAATGGTTGATGGAAATATAATTGGCTATTTTAAGCACTAAGGTTAAAAGAGTATATGAACATTGTTTCCAGAGAAAAGTGATATATTCCTTGGTATCTGGAAGTGTGACCTGTCTGTTAAACACGTTCTATGACTGACTGGAATTTATTTGAATTGCACTGAATTCATTTTACATCCTGTGGGGTGTGGCCAATTCAATTCGAATTTCAGCTCATGAGTGTAATGGGAGTCAATTCCAAAATTCTGAATTGAGCACAACCCTGGCATACAGTATGTTATTGTGGCAGTAAATATATAGGCAGTCATTATTTCTGATAGTGTGGCTAGGTGAATAGATTGTTGTTGTAGAGGTGAGTGATGACACACTTATTCTGGTGAAGGGGTTATTAAGCATTTTTTCCCCCCTTCACCCTTCACCCTTTACCTCTTGTTCCTTCTCTCTTCCTTTGTCTTTCCCTCTCCCCTACAGGTGCCAGATGTGAGGAGTGTGCTCCAGGTTACTATGGAAACCCCCATGAGAACAGCGGGCAGTGCCAACCCTGCCAGTGCAACAACAACATTGACATGCTGGATCAGGAGTCCTGTGATGCCAGAACGGGTGAATGTCTCAAATGTCTCTATCACACTGAGGGTCAAGGCTGCCACAGCTGCAAGCTGGGTTACTATGGAGATGCCCTCACACAAAACTGCAGAAGTGAGTAAAAATGTTTTACTTGCATTTCTTTGTTATGTGTTTGTCGTATCAATGTGAGGTCAAGTAGTTGTCATTGTCCAATTGCCAACCTGCTAGCAACATAACTTCTCTCCCTCAGAGTGTATGTGTAACCACCTGGGCACCAACCCAGCCACGTGCCCGTCAGTGGGTGACTGCCACTGTGATCTCGGCAGCGGTCAGTGCCAGTGTCTACCGAATGTGGTGGGTCAGCACTGTGACCAGTGTGCCCCTGAAACCTGGAACATGGCCAGCGAGACGGGCTGCGACGTCTGCGACTGTGACCCCAACCACTCATTTGGGACGTCCTGCAATGAGGTGGGTTCTCACACGACCACACCCTTCTTCTGTTGGGTCCTAAGGTCACATTTCTAATATTTATGCATGTGTTTTGTCAACAGCTGAGTGGCCAGTGCTCCTGTAAGCCTGGCTTTGGTGGTAAAACGTGTCGGGAGTGCAGAGAGCTGTTCTGGGGAGACCCTGAAGTCAAATGCAACGGTAAGTTGGCACATCTCAACAGTGGTGTAAAGTACTTAAGTAAAAATACTTTAAAATACTACTTAAGTAGTTTTTTGGGGTATCTGTACTTTACTATATATATTTTTGACAACTTTTACTTTTACTTCACTACATTCCTAAATAAAATTATGTACTTTTTACTCCGTACATATTTCCTGACACCCAAAAGTTCTCGTTACATTTTGAATGCTTAGCAGGACAGAAATGGTCCAATTCACACACTTATTAAGAGAACATCCCTGGTCATCTCTACTACCTCTGATTTGGCAGACTCACTAAACACAAATGCTTTGTTTCTGAATGATGTCTGAGGGTTGGAGTGTGCCACTGGCTATCCGCAAATTTAAAAAACACGAACATTTGTGCCAACTGGTTTGCTTAATATAAGGAATTTGAAATGATTTATACTTTTACTTTTACTTGATACTAAAATTATACTAAAGTACATTTTTGCAATGACATTTACTTTTGATACTTAAGTATATTGAAAACCAAATACTTTTAGACTTTTACTCAAGTAGTATTTTACTGGGTGACTTTCACTTTTACTTGAGTCACTTTTACTCAAGTATGACAATTGGGTACTTTTTCCACCACTGCATCTCAATCAGCAGAATTGCAGTTATTCGTGCTGGCACTAGACTGACTAAATCTACATCTTGACACACACTGAGGTGTGTGTGTGTGTGCGCGTGTGCATGTCTCTACGTGCGTTTGTGTGTGAGAAAGCTCCAACCCGACAATTTTAAATTGCAACACACGCAAAGGAGGCCTTTAGTGTTAATCACTAGGGTATCACAAGCAGCCACATTCCCCTAGGCTCATATCATGGGAATGTGTAGGAGTTTCAGCTGTGGTGGAGAAACTCACAGCATCCTCTCCTTACTGTGGGAGCCAACATTAAGGCCAGATGTGCTCTCTCACCCGACGGCTTTGTTTCTATGACAAACAGACAGGGATCTGTCCGAGCCTCCCAATATCCCGCCGGTGCCCCACAATGCACCTTTGTTCTGATGGGGTGTCCTGTTGGAGGGACGGCTGTCCAACACAGTGACTGCTGCTGACACAAAGGACTCATTGTCCCAGAGTAGCATCACTGGAGAAGAGCAGCCTGCTGAATTATCTACTGAAGGACACATGAATTGGCTTCTGATGTAGGCTAGTCTCTTGAGTATAAATGTTCAGTCACTATATGAAGGGTCCACTGTGGTAGTTGAATCTACTTCAAACTTCTGTATACATTGTTGACAATGAAATTAGAAAGTGATCAAACCAAAGGTGCAGAGATGACTTTGACGGCTTTAACATAGGAATTAAACATTGAAATCCTTCTCGGCAGGCTGTGCAACAGTGTTGGTTCCGTTCCTCTCCTTTCCCCAACCTGGGCTAGAACAGGGACCCTATTAACACATCAACAACTGCCTCCCACAAAGCATTGTTACCTATCGCTCCACAAAAGCTGCGGCCCTTACAGAGCAAGGGAAACAAATACTTCAAGGTCTCAGAGCGTGTGACGTCACCGATTGAAACGCTACTAGCGAGCACCGCTAACTAGCTAGCCATTTCACACCGGTTACACTCACCTCCTCCTTCTACGCAGCAACCCCAGCAGCTTGGCAGAGCACAACTAAGTGATCCGGGTAAACAACATCAATGTAACAGTGTTGCTTCTGTCCCTCTCCTTGCCCCAACCTGGGCTCGAACCATGGACCCCCTGAACACATCAACAACTGCCTCCCACAAAGCATCATTACCTATCGCTACACAGAAGCCGCGGTCCTTGCAGAGCAAGGGAAACAAAAACTTCAAGGTCTCAAAGCTAGTGATGTCACCGATTGAAGCTACTAGTGCGCACCGCTATCTAGCTAGCAATTTCACACTGGTCACAGCTGCACCATGTGAAACGCTTCATAGAAGACCTTGCTATCTCGTTTAAATTCCACAGTGCAGTTTTCTCAGGCTTGTGGTTTGCTGCTCCTTGCAAGGAGTGTAGTTCCAGAAAGGTTTGTGTTTTTCTCTCGGCGTAGAAGGGTCTGTGTTGACAGTCCTGGCTGTTTGTTTGGAGAAGGAAGTCCGCTCCGGTTCCCCGATATCAGATTACCTCGTTTACCCCACCTCATGTTGATTTATCCCCAATCTGGAGCAGCCCAACAGCCAAACATTACACTAAAACGAGCTTCAAATGCTGCAGTTTGTTAGTGTGTTATAAATATGGAGTCTAACATTGTACAGTTGTACATCCCGCCATTTGTGTGGCTTTTGCAGTGATTTGAAGGCAGTTTGCTTTCAGCAAAACCTACATACACTTCCGTAGGAGCCATGTCCACTGCTTCTTGTACATCAAAGCCTTGTCACAAACGGTGTGTGTGTGTGTGTGTGTGATGGCCCATGATGAAAGACTGCTCCAGCTGTAGACCATTGAAGATGTAGTTTACAACCATCTCTGCCCCCCTCCACCCCCTAGGCAGAGGAATAGAAGCCGTAAGGGGATCCATGTCACAAAAAACGCTGGAATTTCCCTCCCTTGCCTGCACACAATCATCTTATCTGTGCTGTAACATACAACATACTGTGTAGAAAGGAAAGAATATAGGTAAGTTATGGTATTTCAACTTTAGATACAGCTATATTCTGGAAAGTCTACTGAAAAGTGAGGTGAAGGATTTTCTCAGAAAACTAGGGTTGGGAATTGCCAGGGACCTCACGATATTTATATAATCACGATATTTAGGTGTCGATACGATATACAGTACCAGTCAAAAGTTTGGACACACCAACTCATTCAAGGGTTTTTCTTTATTTTTACTATTTTCTAAATTATAGAATAATAGTGAAGACATCAAAACTATGAAATAACACATATGGAATCATGTAGCAAGCAAAAAAGTGTTAAATATATTTAATATTTGAGATTCTTCAAATAGCCACCCTTTGCCTTGATGACAGCTTTGCACACTCTTGGCATTCTCTCAACCAGCTTCACCTGGAATGCTGTTCCAACAGTCTTGAAGGAGTTCCCACATATGCTGAGCACTTGTTGGCTGCTTTTCCTTCACTCTGCCGTCCGACTCATCCCAAACCATCTCAATTGGGTTGAGGTCGGGGGATTGTGGAGGCCAGGCCATCCATCACTCTCCTTCTTGGTAAAATAGCCCTTACACAGCCTGGAGGTGTGTTGGGTCATTGTCCTGTTGAAAAACAAATGATAGTCCCACTAAGCCCAAACCAGATGGGATGGCGTATCACTGCAGAATGCTGTGGTAGCCATGCTGATTAAGTGTGCCTTGAATTCTAAATAAATCACAGATAGTGTCACCAGCAAAGCACCCCCACACCATAACACCTCCTCCTCCATGCTTTACAGTGGGAACTACACATGCAGAGATCATCCGTTCACCCACACCGCGTCTCACAATGACACGGCGGTTGGTACCAAAAATCTCAAATTTGGACTCCAGACCAAAGGACACATTTCCACCGGTCTAATGTCCATTGCTCATGTTTCTTGGCCCAAGCAGGTCTCTTCTTATTATTGGTGTCCTTTAGTAGTGGTTTCTTTGCAGCAATTTAACTACGAAGGCCTGTTTCACACAGGCCCTCTGAACAGTTGATGTTGAGATGTGTCTGTGACTTGAACTCTGTGAAGCATTTATTTGGGCTGCAATTTCTGAGGCTGGTAACTCTGAACTTATCCTCTGCAGCAGAGGTAACTCTGTGTCTTCCATTCCTGTGGCGGTCCTCATGAGAGCCAGTTTCATCATTGCGCTTGAAGGTTTTTGCGACTGCACTTGAAGAAACTTTCAAAGTTCTTGAAATGTTCATTATTGACTGACCTTCATATCTTAAAGTAATGATGGACTGTCGTTTTTCTTTTCTTATTTGAGCTGTTCTTGCCATAATATGGACTGGTCTATTACCAGATAGGGATATCTTCTGTATACCCCCCCTACCTTGTAACAACACAACTGATTGGCTCGAACGCATTAAGAAGGAAAGAAATTCCACAAATTAACTTTTAACAAGGCACACCTGTTAATTGAAATGCATTCCAGGTGATTAACTCATGAAGCTGGTTGAGAGAATGACAAGTGTGTGCAAAGCTGTCATCAAGGCAAAGGGTGGCTATTTGAAGAATCTCAAATGTAAAATATATTTTGATTTGTTTAACACTTTTTTGGTTGTGTTATTTCATAGTTTTGATGTCTTCACTATTATTCTACAATGTAAAACATTTAAAAAATAAAGAACAACCCTTGAATGAGTAGGTGTGTCTAAACTTTTGACTGGTAGTGTATTGCGATTCTCACGATTCTACAGTGAGGGTAAAAAGTATTTGATCCCCTGCTGATTTTGTACGTTTGCCCACTGACAAAGAAATGATCAGTCTATTATTTTAATGGTAGGTTTATTTGAACAGTGAGAGACAGAATAACAACAAACAAATCGAGAAAAACGCATGTCAAAAATGTTATAAATTGATTTGCATTTTAATGAGGGAAATAAGTATTTGACCCCCTCTCAATCAGAAAGATGTCTGGCTCCCAGATGTCTTTTATACAGGTAACGAGCTGAGATTAGGAGCACACTCTTAAAGGGAGTGCTCCTAATCTCAGTTTGTTACCTGTATAAAAGACACCTGTCCACAGAAGCAATCAATCAATCAGATTCCAAACTCTCCACCATGGCCAAGACCAAAGAGCTCTCCAAGGATGTCAGGGACAAGATTGAAGAATCTCAAATGTAAAAATGATTGTAGACCTACACAAGGCTGGAATGGGATACAAGACCATCGCCAAGCAGCTTGGTGAGAAGGTGACAACAGTTGGTGCGATTATTCGCTAATGGAAGAAACACAAAAGAACTGTCAATCTCCCTCGGCCTGGGGCTCCATGCAAGATCTCACCTCGTGGAGTTGCAATGATCATGAGAACGGTGAGGAATCAGCCCAGAACTACACGGGAGGATCTTGTCAATGATCTCAAGGCAGCTGGGACCATAGTCACCAAGAAAACAATTGGTAACACACTACGTCGTGAAGGACTGAAATCCTGCAGCGCCCGCAAGGTCCCCCCTGCTCAAGAAAGCACATATACAGGGCCGTCTGAAGTTTGCCAATGAACATCTGAATGATTCAGAGGAGAACTGGGTGAAAGTGTTGTGGTCAGATGAGACCAAAATCGAGCTCTTTGGCATCAACTCAACTCGCTGTGTTTGGAGGAGGAGGAATGCTGCCTATGACCCCAAGAACACCATCCCCACCGTCAAACATGGAGGTGGAAACATTATGCTTTGGGGGTGTTTTTCTGCTAAGGGGACAGGACAACTTCACCGCATCAAAGGGACGATGGACGGGGTCATGTACCATCAAATCTTGGGTGAGAACCTCCTTCCCTCAGCCAGGGCATTGAAAATGGGTCGTGGATGGGTATTCCAGCATGACAATGACCCAAAACACACGGCCAAGGCAACAAAGGAGTGGCTCAAGAAGAAGCACATTAAGGTATGGAGTGGCCTAGCCAGTCTCCAGACCTTAATCCCATAGAAAATCTGTGGAGGGAGCTGAAGGTTCGAGTTGCCAAACGTCAGCCTCGAAACCTTAATGACTTGGAGAAGATCTGCAAAGAGGAGTGGAACAAAATCCCTCCTGAGATGTGTGCAAACCTGGTGGCCAACTACAAGAAACATCTGACCTCTGTGATTGCCAACAAGGGTTTTGCCACTAAGTACTAAGTCACGTTTTGCAGAGGGGTCAAATACTTATTTCCCTCATTAAAATGCAAATCAATTTATAACATTTTTGACATGCGTTTTTCTGGATTTTTTTGTTGTTATTCTGTCTCTCACTGTTCAAATAAACCTACCATTAAAATTATAGACTGATCATGTCTTTTGTCAGTGGGCAAACGTACAAAATCAGCAGGGGATCAAATACTTTTTTCCCTCACTGTATGTATTGCGATTCGATACTGCGATTTTATTGTGATTTGATATTCCAAACATATTGCTCACTATATGTCTGCTGCAGAGAGAGAGAGCATGAGAAAATGAGTTTTGATCAGTCATGGAAATAAAAGTGCTGAAAACATGTTGGCTCACTATTTAAAAAGAAGATGTAGAACAAGCTATAGGATGAAGAATACCGGAGTTTTGGAGCTGGTACAGCCGATTAGCGCTAGCTAATGCTACTTGGCATAAAAAGTTGGACTCAAAGTATCTATATAATATCTTCCCAAATAATATTGTGATATGTTACTGTCTTGATCCCCCCCCCCATCACTACAGAAAACTGCAGCAAATCAACGATAATCAGCCATGTCTTATTGCGCCATGGATTCCAGTTCCCTCTACAGATTGCTTAATTTGATATGTTTGTCCTGTAGTGTGTTTAGTCTGCTCTGGGGGCAATGCTGACGGGTAGGAGGAGGGTAAATATTTACCGCAGGTTCCAAGAGGTCACATTCACTACATATTTCCACTGAGCCCAGGCCCCTCGACCTCCTGCCTTAGAAAACTAACTCAGCTCCCCTGAATGAGACGTTAGTTCCCCTAAATGCAACAAAAGTCAAACTTTGCGGTGAGGGTCTCTAAATAATGCTAATTTAACCATACTTCTATTTGTTTAAAATGCAGTGGTAAATATGTTTTACAGTGGTAAATATGAAAATAAAACCTTCCAAATTAAACAAACATCACCATCTCTCTCTCATGGTTTAAACCATTTATTTCTATGTGGCTGCACAGACCGTATCCCTGTTCATGTTGCTGTCCACTCAGTAGTGCTACATTTCAGCCACAGCTGAGCTCCTTTAAACGCATAGATTGTAATTTGTACTTGCTCATTTTCGTTATTTGTTTGCCACGCGTCCTTGATAAAAATAGCCAATGCCTTTATTCCAATGCATTCTATTTATCCGTTGATTTACCATTGTTTGCTTTTGTCAGTCAGCTGTTTACAGCGCTCATTGCTTTGTTTTTCAGGTGCGCTAGGGTATTGGTGTTCTCTGTGCCCTATATGGCCAGAAGAAGTAGACCATTTATTTAGCTTTATTATTTTCTATCAATATTTGTTTTATTTCCTGGATCAACTGATGATGGTTGCCAATATCACTAGACAACTAGCCTACAGCTAGACACCAATGCGCATCTAATCCATCCAACATTAATGACAGTAGGCCTATAGTTGACTCTTTCAGTTAGAAGCATTCGATTTTGCAATGGCATAGGCCTACATTATTTTGGATTTATGTACCCATGAGAACTGTTTTCACTGCAAAACTTAATGAAATGTTAGGTAGGCATAGTTACACTTACAGTGCATTTTCAGAAATTGCGAAGATTCAGGAATCGAACAAGGGTTTAAGTTCAATGTTCTAATTCAATTGTTGAATGTGTAATAATTACAAATAACACTGTCATAAATGTAATTAATATAAGGAAAGAAACGTAGTGTTTTACGTCACACGATCTGTGAAGACTCCAAGCATTCAACGAACAGCAATCAGAGTTTACCCAGCTACAGTGGGGAAAAAAAGTATTTAGTCTGCCACCAATTGTGCAAGTTCTCCCACTTAAAAAGATGAGAGAGGTTTTTTCTCCAGAAAATCACATTGTATGATTTTTAATGAAATTATTTGCAAATTATGGTGGAAAATAAGTATTTGGTCACCTACAAACAAGCAAGATTTCTGGCTCTCACAGACCTGTAACAACTTCTTTAAGAGGCTCCTCTGTCCTCCACTCGTTACCTGTATTAATGGCACCTGTTTGAACTTGTTATCAGTATAAAAGACACCTGTCCACAACCTCAAACAGTCACACTTCAAACTCCACTATGGCCAAGACCAAAGAGCTGTCAAAGGACACCAGAAACAAAATTGTAGACCTGCACCAGGCTGGGAAGACTGAATCTGCAATAGGTAAGCAGCTGGGTTTGAAGAAATCAACTGTGGGAGCAATTATTAGGAAATGGAAGACACTGATAATCTCCCTCGATCTGGGGCTCCACGCAAGATCTCACCCTGTGGGGTCAAAATGATCACAAGAACAGTGAGCAAAATCCCAGAACCACATGGGGGGACCTAGTGAATGACCTGCAGAGAGCTGGGACCAAAGTAACAAAGCCTACCATCAGTAACACACTATGCCGCCAGGGACTCAAATCCTGCAGTGCCAGACGTGTCCCCCTGCTTAAACCAGTACATGTCCAGGCCCGTCTGAAGTTTGCTAGAATGCATTTGGATGATCCAGAAGAGGATTGGGAGAATGTCATATGGTCAGATGAAAGCAAAATATAACTTTTTGGTAAAAACTCAACTCGTCGTGTTTGGAGGACAAAGAATGCTGAGTTGCATCCAAAGAACACCATACCTACTGTGAAGCATGGGGGTGGAAACATCATGCTTTGGGGCTGTTTTTCTGCAAAGGGACCAGGACGACTGATCCGTGTAAAGGAAAGAATGAATGGGGCCATGTATCGTGAGATTTTGAGTGAAAACCTCCTTCCATCAGAAAGGGCATTGAAGATGAAACGTGGCTGGGTCTTTCAGCATGACAATGATCCCAAACACACCGCCCGGGCAACGAAGGAGTGGCTTCGTAAGAAGCATTTCAAGGTCCTGGAGTGGCCTAGCCAGTCTCCAGATCTCAACCCCATAGAAAATCTTTGGAGGGAGTTGAAAGTCCGTGTTGCCCAGCGACAGCCCCAAAACATCACTGCTCTAGAGGAGATCTGCATGGAGGAATGGGCCAAAATACCAGCAACAGTGTGTGAAAACCTTTGAAATGAAAATGTTTGACCTGTGTCATTGCCAACAAAGGGTATATAACAAAGTATTGAGAAACTTTTGTTATTGACCAAATACTTATTTTCCACCATAATTTGCAAATAAATTCATTAAAAATCCTACAATGTGATTTTCTGGATTTATTTTCTCATGTTGTCTGTCATAGTTGACGTGTACCTATGATGAAAATTACAGGCCTCTCTCATCTTTTTAAGTGGGAGAACTTGCACAATTGGTGGCTGACTAAATACTTTTTTTCCCCACTGTATTTCTTTTACCACCATCACTGGCTACTGGTAGGCCTATTTGAAGTTCATGCTAATCGGCCTACACATTGTAGCCTAGTCTAGTATATTGACCCTGTGTTAGGGTGACAATCCCGTTTTTCTCAGGACAGTTTCAGCCCCATTTCACATGTCCCGACTTTTCAGGCTACAAAAAAGGTCAATTAGTCAGCAAGACGTATCAATTAATGTAGGCCTAATCAATGGCAATCGCCGAATGTCATTAGGCACTTTTTTTAGTGTTTTGTCTATTTCCATTCATCAAATTGCACGAGTGTTCACGCATTGCACTGTTTGGATTATTTTGGAGTGGACGAACATGCACAGGTAGCCTACTTTTTAAAGTGATTTGTTTGAGAATCAGGTGAAAGCATCAGGACTGGTTGTGTTCATGCCACATTTAAAGGTAATTCATTTTAAACGTTAAATTACATCTTTATTATTAGGGTCATGAAAAATGTAAATAGAGACCCCCGAATGTCACGTGGATCTGGGGGATTGTTTGCAGAGTCTGTAGGGTGGCCCATCGTGACCCTTTTGTACTCCACACACTTCCCTCACTGAGGCTTTGAAATGGGCAAACATCTTCCTCTTTCTCCATTCCTCCTCCTCCACTCCTCCTCCCGTTCTCCATACCACCCTATTCACTCAACCAGCCCCCCTAAAGGTTACTACAAGCTTCACTCTGTTGATCTACGTGCGTCCACATGGGTAGAATGGGATTTCTGGAGTAGCGAACACCTTTTGGTAACATGATCCCATTCACAAGAGGGTGATGGGAACGTTTTTTATTTTTGTGTTTTCATTTTGTGAAAATAAGGAAGAGTCGCCTTCCCTTGCTAGTAGTAGCTAGCTGGCAGCTGGCTTTAGCCTGGCTTAATACATACACTACATGACCAAAAGTATGTAGACGCCTGCTCGTCGAACATCTCATTCCAAAATCATGGGCATTAATATGGAGTTGGTCCTCCTTTTGCTGCTTTAACAGCCTCCACTCTTCTGGGAAGGCTTTTCACTCGATTTTGGAACATTGCTGTGGGGACTTGCTTCCATTCAGCCACAAGAGCATTAGTGAGGTCACACACTGATGTTGGGCGATTAGGCCTGGCTCCCAGTCGGTGTTCTAATTCATCCCAAAGGTGTTCGATGGGGTTGAGGTCAGGGCTCTGTGAAGGCCAGTCAAGTTCTTCCAAACCGATCTTGACAAACCATTTCTGAATGGACCTCGCTTTGTGCACGGGGGCATTGTCATGCTGAAACAGGGAAGGGCCTTGCCCAAACTGTTGCCACAAAGTTGTAAGCACAGAATCGTCTAGAATGTCATTGTATGCTGTAGCGTTAAGATTTCCCTTCACTGGAACTAAGGGGCCTAGCCTGAACCATGAAAAACAGCCCCAGACCATTATTCCTCCTCCCTTTACAGTTGGCAATATGCATTGGGGCAGGTAGCGTTCTCCTGGCATCCGCCAAACCCAGATTCGTCAGTTGGACTGCCAGATGGTGAAGCGTGATTTATCACTCCAGAGAACACGTTTCCACTGCTCCAGAGTCCAATGGCGGCGAGCTTTACACCACTCCAGCCGACGGTTGGCATTGCGCATGGTGATCTTAGGCTTGTGTGCGGCTGCTCGGCCATGGAAACCCATTTCATGAAGCTCCTGACGAACAGTTCTTGTGCTGATGTTGCTTCCAGAGGCAGTTTTGAACTCAATAGTGACTGTTGCAACCAAGGACAGACGATTTTTACGCGCTACACGCTTCAGCACTCGGCGGTCCCGTTCTGTGAGCTTGTGTGGCCTAGACGTTGTTGCTTCTAGAAGTTTCCACTTCACAATAACAAAACTTACAGTTGACCGGGGCAGCTTTAGCAGGGCAGAAGTTTGACGAACTGACTTCTTGGAAAGGTGGCATCCTCGAGGAGGAAATTATTGTCCAAAAACTAGCAAAAGTGGCACTGACCCAATGACAAAGACAGTGAATATACATACTTACCGGGGGTATGGCTGATGTTCTCCGCTAGTGCCAATATGAAAGGCTTCTGTTCGCTAAAATGTGAGTATTTTCATTGACATCTCTTTACATCAATAGCCATTTGCTTTCCAAACAGTTTTTACGCGATTTGTATTTTTAAATATTGCGATATGCCTGGCTGGGTCTCTCTACTTTTCACTGACAGTCGCAACTCAACAATCCTCTATTTGGTATTTGCAGCATGTGCTGCCCAAATTGCGGGCCCTTCCGACTGTAGGCTATGTGATTTAAAACAATCCACAGTAAAAAAAAAAAAAGAAGCTAATGATCCTCTGTGGCCAAATCATGCTTTCTGGTGTAGTAGCCTATTTTGAATGATTGTATTTACTTCTGTATAGACAGGAGTAAGCTAATTAGGCTATATCATTTTGGCAATTTAATTCAATTTACTTTAAAGAAAGCTTCCCCTAGCCTTATTGACAAGCCACCTTTGCCTTTTAATGTGGCATAAACACAACCAGTCATGATGTTTTCATCTGATTGTCAAACAGTCACTTAACAAAGGTGCTCCTGTAGGCTACCCGCGCACATTAGTCCACTCACAAAATAATTTCAGCATCCAAACCCTAACAGTGACCTGTGTACCCACAAGTTTTTCGGGCATGTTGTATTAATTGTGATAGGCTCACATTCCGCCTTACTTTCAACCCTGATAATATCTCTCTAGAAGCTGATCCGTCAACAGTATTGTGGAATAATTTCTAATGTTACGGTAAGATTGGAAAGGAGAACACTGATCCAAGAACAGTGCTTCCTTTCTTTTGATCCTATCAGTATCGACACATGCCTCAACGACGCATTTAGCGAACGTTCTCTCTGCGTGGTGTTTTGGGAAACTAATGTTAAATCTTCGGCAGTTGTAGGAAAGATGCATCGTTAAAACACTTGTAAGCCTAAATTCCATCGCTATCGAGAAACTGGGCCCAGATCAAGGAACCAAGATACAACACTGCCCCTACGGCTGCGGAAGGAATGATACGGCATGTCTACATTTTCAGGTAGTAATAAACCACGTCGAATGCTGGAGCGTATTACAAGGAGCCGCCCCTTTTTGTGACGAAAAACAACATTGCAACACTCCAAATCTTGCATCTGCGTAGAGCTTGTTGTAAGCTTAAAGTCACCAGGGTAATGTGGGTGGCTGTGGTTCATTGGTCTTTGGCTCCCCAGAACTTCAGTAGACTTCATCTTAACGAGGTGAAATTCCATCAAAAACGTTTTACCCACAAGTCAAAACATCACCTGGCCACTCTTAACTCACCCAGAAAGACATAGGCTTACCAGTAGATTTAAAAATGGATGATATGGCAAGGCATATTAGTTGCTAGCATTAAATAACTGGGATATTACCATTTGAATTCTAATGGAAAAAGTCTCAAATAGAAGAGTTAGGATAGCCAGTCCACATTTCAGAGGTGCTTACAACAGGGTGCTAACCGTGCTTAACACCACCAAACATAGCAGTAACATGTGATTATAAACCTATAAAGGTTCCACCCCATAAAGTGACAGGAGCTCCCTTCCTTTCCCTTGTCGCCAGTGGCGCACTTTGAAATTAGATTAGGTGGATCCCAATAGACTAAATGAGTTTATGAGTTGACCTGACGAGGCAGATGCGTCCTTTGAAGAGGTAGCGAGAGAGAGGGGGGCTACTGAGAAGCACTTCCCTGGCTTTGTAAGGCTGCTGTGTAGGCTGTTGTCCCCTTGTTATGGGACGTCACCAAGCTGTTTGAAATGTCTCCCTCCCATTCAGGACCTTTGGAGGGTGACTGACTGGTCAGGATCAGGATGGAACAAAATGCTAATGACTTATGGAAAAAATTGTGTTTTGTGAGTTCAGTCATGCATTAAGAGTTTTAGAGTTGACTGAAAATTGTAGTAAAACTGGTTTCCTGTTGCCTTGCAGCATGTGACTGTGACCCACGAGGCATCGCTGAGCAACAGTGCAACAAGGCCAACGGTCACTGCGTGTGCGTGGAGGGCGTGTCTGGTCCCCGCTGTGACGTCTGCACCCGCGGCTACTCTGGCACCTTCCCCTACTGCGAACGCTGCCACCAGTGCTTCGCCGACTGGGACGTGGTCGTGGGTCAGCTGACCAACCAGACCCACAGGCTGGTCAACAAGGTGAACACCATCAAGGCCAGCGGCATCACCGGACCCTACAAACACACCATAGATAACATGGAGCAGAGCGCCGGGGCCATAAGAACTATCCTGGCCCAGAACCCGGCTACAGAGCCACTGTCAGAAATACAGCAGCTACTGGAGCAGGCCACGTAAGTGGGGAAAAGGGTGGGGTCAAAATGGGTCAATGACAATATTAATTAATGGCAAACCAATTTATATACTGTATTCTTTCTTTATGATATATTTATGTTCTTAAGAGATCTAATGGAAGAGATGAGCAACAAGCTGAACCTCACTGAGGAGGCGCTGGCCCAGGTATCATCTGATGACAACAGCACCAACACCAAACTGGACTCTCTCAAAGAGGACGCCCAGAAGCTAGATCGCACCGTCAAGGAGCTGCTGGACCAAGTGGAGTTCATCAAGAACACTGACGTTCGGGGTTAGGGACTGATATACATGTTGAGGATTGTGATATAGAAGAGATATACAATGTCAATCTCCATTATACTTCCATTAGTCAACTCTGTGACATTAAACATTGTTTTTATAATGACAGGAGCGACAGACAGTGTCACCAAGTACTACCAGCAGTCTCTGGCTGCAGATGCTCGCGCCAACGCCTCCACCAGTGGCCCAGGCAACCCTGTGGAGAGCTCCGCCATTTTACGGCAAGCCACAGAGGACAAGATGAACGACACCAGGGAGGAGTTCCACAGGAGGCAGGGAAAACACGCCAAGAGACTGGATGACCTGGCAGGGCAGCTGGAGACACTGGACCTATCAGAACTCAGCGAGAAGGTAAGGCCAAGAAAGGCCATATCTGAGGCCTGACACTGGCTTGCTGATGTTGACATTGCAGAGGTGTGTGGATCTGAGTTTGACACAGATGGGACTCAATCTAATCCCAGTTTGTGAGATAAAACCATCGAAAAGAATACATTTTCTTGTGCTGTTAAATCAAAGTTTTTTTATGTGGGTCAGGAAGGATGTTAGGTTTGATTAAAAGAGAACCACGGTCTTGCATCCAAGTTGAACTCTACTCACTCTACTGGTCCTCTCTATGCAGACGTGTGGTAGCCCAGCTGATGAGGCATGTGTGGACTCTCCGTGCGGGGGGCTGAGCTGTGTGGATTCCGAGGGGAACAGGAGGTGCGGTGGCGAGGGGTGCGATGGTCTGGTCACCCTGGCCAACAACGCCTGGCAGAAGGCCAAGGACTTTGACCAAGAGATCCTCACGGCCATGGAGGAAGTGGACAAGCTCGCCAAGATGGTGAGACCCTGTCTTTAAATTAAAATGAACCAACTCTCTTTAGACTAGAAATTCCCCCCACTACCTCTCCTCTGGTTCCTAACCTGTCTGTGTGTGATGAGGTGCCCAGGTGTCGGAAGCCAAGGTGAAGGCGGATGAGGCTAAGCTGAGTGCCCAGAACGTGCTGCTGAAGACCAATGGTACCAAGCAGCGTGTGGACCAGAGCAACGAGGAGCTGCGCAGCCTCATCCGACAGATCAGAGACTTCCTCACACGTATGTGTACTCCTCCAATCAACTCCCACGTAGCACTCATACTTTAACTCCTACATATGTTTACTACCCCGTTATTTAAAGGTACAATCTGCAGTATGTGCAGCTGTTCAATGGCCATTTCAATTAATTTCACCCATTGATTCTAAAAGAATGTAACTTATAAATGCCTCATGAGCTTAGTACAACTGTCCCCCCATCGTAACCCTTGTCTCTCCTATGGCGCCCCCAAGAGGATGCAGCGGACCTGGCGAGCATTGAGGCAGTGGCCAACGAGGTGCTGGCCATGCAGATGCCCACCACGCCAGCCCAGCTCCAAAACCTGACAGACGAGATCAGGGAGAGAGTGGAAGACCTGTCCCACGTGGAGACCATCCTTAACCAGAGCTCCGACGACATCCAGAGAGCCGATAGCCTACTGGAGCAGGCACGCAGAGCCAGGTAACACACATAAACACACACACACCTCAAGATCATCCTTGAACAGAGTGCAGAAGATGCGGCAAGTGTGCAAAGCCAGGTACTCCATACATACAACACTGTTGTGCTTGGTGTGCTTATTATTTACCCCCTCTGTGTGTGTCCCACAGTAAAGAGGCGACCGATGTGAGGGACACAGCAGAGATGGTGAAGCAGGTTCTGGAGGAGGCTGAGCGTGCCCAGAGCGCAGCGGTCAAGGCCATCAAACAGGCCACCACCGACATCAAAGGCACCAATGACCTCCTGACCTCAGTGAGTCAACATCCTCACACAGCGAGTTTGAACTTTTGGGACTAATCCATTGGTTCCATTCTACTGGGAAAACTAAATAAAGCAACTCAAATATTTGAAAGTATTTTGCTTGACAGCTAATACCGTAAAGACGCAGAAATTAACCCTGTTCCCGTCTTTACATCTTGAACAGGTGGAGTCGGAGACAGCGGACTCAGAGTACAAGCTGAACAACGCCACCCAGAGGCTGCTGTGGTTAGAGCGAGACGTCATGCTGCTCAGAGAGAAGGCACTGAACACCTCACTCAGCTCTGAACAAACTGAGAAAGACGCAGAGAGAATCAACAAAGTGGCTGAGCAGGTCAAAAAGGTGTGTGATCCACTCTGTGTTATATTGGGATAAGTGTGAGAGTTTGTGGTTCATTTTCAAGCCTTGTCCGTCTTACAATAAATTGCGGACCTTGTATATGACGGGTGTGTGTGTGTGTGTGTGTGTGTGTGTGTGTGTACAGGACCTAGACTCGGAGCTGAAGGATAAGTATAGCACCGTGGAAGACCTGATCACGCAGAAGGCCGGGGGCGTGGCCAACGCCAAGAAGAGGGCGGAGCTTCTACAGCAGGAAGCCAAAGACCTGCTGCTACAGGCCAGCGACAAGCTGCAGCTACTGAAAGGTACATCTACACACACACATCAAGAACAGCTTGGAGAGTGCCTTGCATGTATATACAATCACAACTCACTACCTAAAACACACACCCTTGGGGTCCAATCATGACATGTCCTTACAACGCATTGAGGCATTATCACAAACAATACACAGACCCTACTGTGTAATGGTGTCTGCTTAGTGGATATACAGTATAAACATGATCAGTTTATAATACCTATGAGCTCTCCATGTCCATGTTAACTCACTTTTTCCAATACAGAGTTGAACATAAAATGACGCAGTCCCTCTAACATTCTCTTCTCAAGTGTGCCTATTCACTGTGTGAAATTTTCACATGTTCTGATTATAAAACCGGTGTGTGGAGGGATACTACACATCTTGTTACTTTAAGCAAGTAGATTGACGGTAGCATGACTCTCCTTTTTGGTTCCCATCCAGATTTAGAAAAGTCATATGATGACAACCAGAAGACTCTGGAAGACAAGGCCAACCAGTTGGTGGATCTGGAGAAGTCAATCAAAGAGCTGCTGCAGGAGATCAGTCACAAAGTCACTGTCTACAGCACCTGTCTGTTTTAAACACAACCCCCAGTCCGGGGTTTTGAAGGAAACTGGTCCCCAAGGCAAAATGAATGCCAATCAAGGATATGGGCATTTGAAACCAGAAGCCGTTTAAAGACATGCTCCGGAACTTTAGCGACCACTAAGTATTTTTCAAACCTCCCGCTTTGGGCTGGATGTGTCAATGTGTAGTTCATACGTGCATAATCTATGTGCAGAATTACTGTCTTACCTCAATTAGCCACAAAATCCCTAATTTGAAAGCTGTGCTGCACCATTTTCCAAAAATGTTCCCCCACTTGGGCCAGCCCCTTAGTAATTTGAGTTCAACCAATGAGCTTCAGCCCCTCACCATATGATTGACAGCTTTTTTTTACATTTTGTTTTTTATTTTAGGGGGTATGATTGACAGCTAGCAAGATGCACATGTTGCACCCACAGCAGAGCAGAGAGCAAGCAATGACGTGGTGCACATATCTGCACATATGTGACGTAGTACACAATCTTCAGGGACCACTTTTGGCTCGGGGCGCTACTTTCAGAACTACTGGCTAAATTATACAAAAGTACTGTTGCAGAATCTATTTAATATTACTGACACTTGCCCCTTTAGACTGGACTCTCAGTCACACTCCCTGGTTTCATCATTTAAAATTGAATATTTCGGTTTACTTTTGTACTGTCTGTAAGTAAAACAACTGGGATTTGTTTGGAAAAAGCAGGGGATGAAAAAGTAGAAATCTGTTTCTATTTGTAGGAAACGAGGAGAAAGGATAAGTGAAAATCAGAATCCTGCCAACGAGTTTGCCAGCCAAGTTACAGCCAACATTTAAGATACACAGTACCAGCCAGCCATCATTGCCTATACAAAGTGACATGAACCAGCCACAGATGTTACAACTGCCTTGTGTGGTAGTACTACTAGCATATGTGAGAATGTTATGGTTTGAATCTTTTTGAATGACAGCTTTTAGGCGAATTTCTCAGTGCTTACTGATATTTGGAATATGAAAAACACCATCCTCCTAACAATTGAAAATAAAAAGGAAAATGTGCATTGTTCTGAAATGTTTCCAAAGAAATGCCCCTCCAGTTAAACCAGAATGTAATTTCATAATTTTTCTTAAGCATGTAAACCAAAGTTTAGAGGGCTGAAAGCGTGAATGTAAAGGTTTGACCTACATTTTTACCATGAGACTGCAATGATTTTATTCCTCCAAACTTTTGTATTGGATTATTTCGTACATTTGAATGCAACATTGTATGAGCCAACTGTTTACTTTCAAAGTTTTACCTAGACCAAAACTTGACAACTAAATACATTTGTAATAAAAAAACGACCCATTGAAATCCCATCAAATATGTGTTATATCCAGTGGCGGCTCCTGAAAAAATTCTCAGGAGGGGCAATTTTTCTGATGATTTAGGTGACCTACACACATTTTAAAAAAGATATGTCCAGCAACAACATGAAGACAGGGGCAGCATATAAGTCAATACCAGAAGCATTTATTGACTGATCTGGGGAGATGGATTCCAGTTTCTGTGACAGATTATAAATAATCTCTGATGCCTTTGTTATATTAGCTTTTGGTTGAATGTACTGTCGTAGTAAATATATAATGTTATAGCTTGGTCTGACTAAAATCTTGTGCATGACCCATTTTGTGTTGGGCGTTTGTTTTCAATCAATGCTGTTCCTATCCTATAACAATGGACAAAAGAGTCCTATCTTGTCAGCCTTGTCAGCAGGTGGCCAAGGACAACACCCACGCCATAGGTCTCTCAGTTCTTCCAACTCACGAGTTCTTGCTCTGAGGACACACACACACACACACACACACACACACACACACACACACACACATCATCACTGATAACACACACACACACACACATCATCACTGTTAAACACACACACACACACACACACACAAAAATCCCCTCTCTTTAGGCTGAACATTTGAAGACAGAGAACCCGACTCAGAGCCAATGCAACAGTGGAGGGGACCTCGCCCAACTCATCAGGACCAATCAGAAGATCAGAACTACTAGATTCAACCTACATCATTTATTGTATAAAATGTCTGCACACAATGTTTTCGGGGCTCTCTTCAGATAGCTCCCTAAGAGTTTGACGAACGAGTCCGTGCACGCGATTCCAGATATCTTTACCTCTGAATAAACTGCCTTTATTATACCATATCCACCCTGTCCAAAGTCTCTACTTGGTCTCAGTTCTCCAGTAAACTTGTGATTATCAACAGTACACAACGGTAACAAACAATTGGGGGAACTCACGGGGCAGATAGTAAGGTCGCAGTGACACAGAAAGCAGTTCAATGTCGGGGGTACAGAGTCGCTCTCTTACCAGGATCGATTTTCCCTGTGACTGTGTCAGATCGCGGTCCGCTCTGACCAGGGTGAAGCCGGCCGGCTCCACTTCTCTGTCCGGGACTCTGTCATCCAGCCAAGTCTCCCAGCTGTATTGGATTCCGCTGCCAGCAGCGTTTTCATTATTTAGTCCGTTCGTAGCGGGTATGTACACGATCAACAAGATCAGTCCAAAACCCACCACTGGAAATCCATGGTTGGCAGAATGTTTGTAAACTAAGTGTACAAATTAAAAACATAAAATAACGCCACTAAGTGTACAAATTAAAAACATAAGATAACGCCACACTGCACGTCGCAACAGAGACGCTGCTAGCCGCTATTTTCTTAGTTACGTTCATGGTTACGTCACGTATGACGAAAGCGCGTAAGTGCAAGCCCACAGACACCCATAGAGATTGTATTGAAAGCTTTGAAATTTGAAAAAAATAGATTTTACATGGGAGTCTATGACAGACTTCTGGGCGATTTTCAACATGACTGAAATCGCCCCAAAAACGGGCGGGGCCATTTGAAGCACGACTTTAGCCTGATTTGACATTTAGTGGCAGTCAGATCAGATTAGAACACTGATAACTACTGTTGCCGTGATATAATTGATTAGAAAAAAAATCCCTTCCTTTTCCCGTTTGGCAGTGCGTCGCCCATATCGCCCTATTGAACACACCGCCCCTGGTTATATCTCTTCAATCTACCGAAAAGCGATATCGTTTTGGGTGTCTCGACAAGTACTGAGAGTTCTTTTTGATATACAGTTGAAGTCGGAAGTTTACATGCACTTAGGTTGGAGTCATTCAAACTTGTTTTTCAACCACTCCACACATTTCTTTTTAACAAACTATAGTTTTGGCAAGTCGGTTAGGACATCTACTTTGTGCATGACACAAGTAATTTTTTTCCAACAATTGTTTACAGACAGATGATTTCACTGTATCACAACTCCAGTGGGTCAGAAGTTTACATCCACTAAGTTGACAGTGCCTTTAAACAGCTAGGCAAATTCCAGAAAATGATGTCATACTTTAGAAGCTTCTGATAGGCTAATTGACATCATTTGAGTCAATTGGAGGTGCACCTGTCGATGTATTTCAAGGCCTACCTTCAAACTCAGTGCCTCTGCTTGACATCATGGGAAAATCAAAAAAATCAGCCAAGACCTCAGAAAAGAAATTGTAGACCTCCACAAGTCTGGTTCATCCTTGGGAGCAGTTTCCAAATGCCTGAAGGTACCACGTTCATCTGTACAAACAATAGTACGCAAGTATAAACACCATGGGAACACGCAGCCGTCATACCGCTCAGGAAGGAGACGCGTTCTGTCTCCTAGAGATGAACGTACTTTGGTGCGAAAAGTGCAAATCAATCACAGAACAACAGCAAAGGACCATGTGAAGATGCTGGAGGAAACCAGTACAAAAGTATTTATATCCACGGTAAAACAAGTCCTATATCGACATAACCTGAAAGTCCGCTCAGCAAGGAAGAAGCCACTGCTCCAAAACCGACATAAAAAAGCCAGACTACGATTTGCAACTGCACATGGGGACAAAGATCGTACTTTTTGGAGAAATGTCCTCTGGTCTGATGAAACAAAAATAGAACTGTTTGGCCATAATGACCATCGTTATGTTTGGAGGAAAAGGGGGCATGCTTGCAAGCCGAAGAACACCATCCCAACCGTGAAGCACGGGAGTGGCAGCATTATGCTGTGGGGGTGCTTTGCTGCAGGAGGGACTGGTGTACTTCACAAAATAGATGGCATCATGAGGAAGGAAAATGATGTGGATATATTGAAGCAACATCTCAAGACATCAGTCAGGAAGTTAAAGCTTGGTCGCAAATGGGTCTTCCAAATGGACAATGACCCCAAGCATACTTCCAAAGTTGTGGCAAAATGGCTTAAGGACAACAAAGTCAAGGTATTGGAGTGGCCATCACAAAGCCCTGACCTCAATCATTTTAGTCATTTAGCAGACGCTCTTATCCAGAGCGACTTACAGGAGCAATTAGGGTTAAGTGCCTTGTTCAAGGGCACAGACAGATTTTTCACCTAGTCAGCTCGGGGATTAGAACCAGCGACCTTTCGGTTACTAGCATAACGCTCTTAACCACTAAGTTACCTGCCGTCCTATAGAACATTTGTGGGCAGAACTGAAAAAGCGTGTGCAAGCAAGGAGGCCTACAAACCTGACTCAGTTACACCAGCTCTGTCAGGAGGAATGGGCCAAAATTCACCCAACTTAATGTGGGAGGCTTGTGGAAGGCTACCCGAAACGTTTGACCCAAGTTAAACAATTTAAAGGCAATGCTACCAAATACCAATTGAGTGTATGTAAACTTCTGACCCACTGGGAATGTGATGGAAGAAATAAAAGCTTAAATAAATCATACTATTATTCTGACATTTCACATTCTTAAAATAAAGTGGTGATCCTAACTGACCTAAGACAGGGAATTTTTACTAGGATTAAATGTCAGAAATTGTGGAAAAACTGAGTTTAAATGTATTTGGCTAAGGTGTATGTAAACTTCCGACTTCAACAGTATGTGCTATTTATGTGCCTCTCTCCTTAACTGTAGAGTACCTGTTAGGGTAAGACGGAGCTGTGTGTGTGAGGGAGCAGCTGGCGCCTGTGTTCTCCACCAGAAATCTGAGGCCCTCAGAGTGACCCTGGGAGGCAGCCACATGCAGAGTGGATCTCCTGTGTACACTAAGCATTAGATCCAATGCCTAGATCTGAAACACAAGAGACATTTAGCTTTCACAGTACTCACAGTTTTGTTTTTATCCTTGCTTTTTTTATATTTTCTTTTGTTGTATAGTGTCCTTGGTTCTTTTTGAAAGGCACTTTAAATACAATGTATTATTATTATTATTAAACTGCCCCAAATCTATGGAAGGCCTATATTTTCAATGAAATGCATCCATCCCTTCATTCCTGGGAGAAATCAGCCCTGAGAGGTTTGAATTGGTGATAACATGAATTGGTGATAGCATTTTACTTAAATCATAAATGGATTATTTAATCACACATAGGGGAGAGTGGGGTAAGTTGAGCCAAAGGGGTAAGTTGAGCGCCACTCTTGTTTCTATGAAACCATACACAAAATGTATAATTTGACCAATTATTTAGAAAGAGGTCATCATTTCATGGAGTGTGTGAAGGAAGAAGCCACATGGAAAAAGTAGTAAACAAGTTAGGTCAGAAAAACAGATTTTCACCAAGTCAAATTAATTAAGTGTTTAAAAAAGGACAACGTGTTTTTTAGGTGTTAAGCCTGAGTTCAAATATGCTTAAAATTATTAAAAGACAAAAAAGCAATTATGATTGTGTTAAAATGTGTTTGGGAAATAAAGATATACATGGTTTTAAAAAGGTACCCACTGGGCAAAAACTGGTTGAATCAATGTTGTTTCCATATCATTTCAACCTGTTTTTTTTTTCACCCAACTTTTAACCTAAATCCAATGACATGGTGACATCTTTTGTTGATTTCACATTGAATTCACATTAGACAACTCAACGAAATGTAAATCAAAACTGTGCCCAGTGGTAATATTTCATTCAGTACAGAATTTTGTAGGCAGCTTCACCTTACCCTGTCCCGCAGCTCAATTTACCTCATACCCAGGGTAAATTGTACAAGAGAACAGTTTTTTAGGACAAGCTAGGTTTTCAAAACTGTAATGTTCACATTAATTCTGATTATTTCCAGGGATACAAACATCCTAAAATATACAGTATGTAGATATATTTGTTAGAAAGAATACTATATTTCCCTTGACGGAGTGATGCTGAATGTAAGAAATTTCTCAATTTACCCCACTTTCCCCCTAAGCCTATATTATGGGCACTGGCAGACAGGTGAGCCTGGGTTGTATGCTTTTTGTGTGAGGTCATTACTATCTGTTCTGAAACTGACTAGAGCAAGATCTTATAAGTCGAATGTCAAGTTCACGCTCATCAATAATGGAATCTTATGAGCCACAGGCCTATGCCAATACTATGAGCACATGGTTCATCCAGAGTTGCTGAATTGAGATCCCTGTTTGAACAAACATTCGTTTTTTAAAGATTTTGTAATTATTTTTCAAACAAACGTTTTCTAACATGTCCTCCTCCAAAGTAGACTCTGAAAGGTCTGAGGAATCTGTCTCAATATTACCTACCATAAGGTGGCAGTATGTAGCTACAAACCTTGTGTGTTACAAGGCCTGTAAGGCAAGGCCTCTACAAGGGCTGCTAGAGAGGCTCCAAGGGACTTCATTTAGGAACCTCAAACCAAACACAGAAAGGATGGAATCTAATTGCCTAATTCTTGTCCCAGGAATATCATACATATAGCTGTGGAAAAAATTAAGAGTCCACTGCACATTTTTCTTAAATCAGCATCTCTACATGTATGACAGCCATTCCATTCCAGTGTCTGTTGAATTCCAACACAGGCACACCTCATTCTACTGAGTTAGGTACTGATTAGGTGATCACATGAACCAAATCTTATTTAACGAGGAAAAGTATTAAAAAAACACTGCTATAGTCATCACTATCCTCTTGCAATAGGACCAGCTGGATGGCAAAAACAATGCTAATAGTACCTCAAAATTAATATTAATCAAAAAATAACTATGGACCATGCCAAAAGAGTTGAAAGGAACGTTTTGAGTGAGGAAAATAAGGGTTCAATTCTGGCTTTACTGGCAGAGGGATACAGTGAGCGTCAGGTTGCTCCGTCCTTAAAATTTCAAAGACGGCAGTTCATAAGAACAAGGTCAAGCAGCAGACATCGGGGACAACAAAGCTACAGACCGGCAGAGGGCGAAAACGACTCTCTACTGACCGGGATGACCGCCAACTCATTTGAATGTTACTCAACAACCGTAGGATGACATCAAGTGACCTACAAAAAGAATGGCAAACGGCAGCTGGGGTGAAGTGCACGACGACGACGGTTCGAAACAGGCTCCTAGGTGCAGGGCTGAAGTCGTGCAAAGCTAGAAAAAAGCCCTTCATCAATGAGAAGCAAAGAAGAGCCAGGCTGAGGTTTGCAAAAGACCATAAGGATTGGACCGTAGATGACTGGAGTAAGGTCATTTTCTCTGATGAGTCCAATTTTCAGCTTTGCCCAACACCTGGTCGTCTAATGATTAGACGGAGACCTGGAGAGGCCTACAAGCCACAGTGTCTCGCACCCACTGTGAAATTTGGTGGAGGATCGGTGATGATCTGGGGGTGCTTCAGCAAGGCTGGAATCGGGTATGTACAAGGTTGTCCTGGAAGAAGACTTGCTTCCTTTTGCTCTGACATTGTTCCCCCCACTCTGAGGATTGGTTGTTCCAGCAGGACAATGTGCCATGCCACACAGCCAGGTCAATCAAGGTGTGGATGGAGGACCACCAGATTAAGCCCCTTTCATGGCCAGCCCAATCTCCAGACCTGAACCCCATTGAAAACTTCTAGAATGTGATCAAGAGGAAGATGGATGGTCACAAGCCATCAAACAAAGCCGAGCTGCTTGAATTTTTGCGCCAGGAGTGGCATAAAGTCACCCAACATCAATGTGAAAGACTGGTGGAGAGCATGCCAAGACGCATGAAAGCTGTGATTGAAAATCAGGGTTATTCCACCAAATATTGATTTCTGAACCCTTCCTAAGTTAAAACATTACTATTGTGTTGTTTAAAAATGAACATGAACTTATTTTCTTTGCATTATTCGAGGTCTGACAACACTGCATCTTTTTTGTTCTTTTGCCCAGTTGTCATTTTCTGCAAATAAATGCTCTAAATGACAATATTGTTATTTGGAATTTGGGAGAAGTGTTGTCAGTAGTTTATAGAATAAAACAAAAATGTTATTTTTACCCAAACACATACCTATAAGTAGTAAAAACAGAGAAACTGATAATTTTGCAGTGGTCTCTTAATTTTTTCCGCATCTGTATGTTGTTCCAGGGACATCATACCCTGCGACCTCATTCCTGTGTTGTCCCTGGAACATCATACAGGAGAAAGGCCTCCATACAGTAGCTAATGTGACCAGACTTTAAAACCAGACCAACCTGTACTCTTACATCCACATTTGCACACACATTTTAGATAGCAATAGTTACATTATAAAGCTGGCACCGCTAAATGGAGCTATTATTTCGATTTAAACAGCAAATTGCCGATGCAACTGTATGCTGAAGGTGTTTCTGTTTTCAGCTCTGTGATTGGTCATACAGCTGTCAGTGCCGCAGCATGTGTTTCCAGGGGAACCAATCAGCGCGCGCGTTGTTCGCTTGTGGACCTGGTGTGCAGGCTGACACCGGTCGTTAACGTAGTTAGATGTGAAGAACTGTAGCTGGTCTGTAAAAATAAAAGCCTTCCCCTGGTGAGGAAGGAGAAGCGGCGCAGGACTATGGACCCGGTGAACAATGCTGAAACAGGAGATACAGAAACCGAATTGGAGCCGGTCTACGTTCTCATTCCGAAAGAAACGCGGTGCAAGAAGAAGGAGCAGGAAAAACTGTCCGGAGTCGTCAAGAATGTCCATAGAAAACTGCGAAGAAAATACCGAGAAGGTAGTTACGCGTCGTTAACTTTAGCTAACTAACATTAGTTAGTTTAACCTGCTAGCAAAATTCAGGGGTCCGGCGTCTGTCTCAGCAAACGGTCCATTTAAACTGGGCGAAAATAAGGCCCCAAGTATAACTCTAACGTAGCTAGCTTGCTAACATGATTTCTTATTTTGGGGGCCTTGCACATACTGCAAGTGGCGGGCAACATGTCAGGCTCCGTCTGCTCGACTATTATCTAAAAAACATTGTCATACAATAGTAGCTAGGTGGCTAGCTTGTGTTGCTACATTTCACTTATTTATGATCAAACCAGACTAACGTAACGCTAGATCAGGGCCGCCTGGGAATATTTCAAGCTGCGGTGTGCACTTACTAACTAGGCTATGGTTGTTTGGACCTTATTGTATGATTTGGCATTCATAACAAAATTCATAATCGCCTCTTACATTACCTACAGCCATAGTCATTTGGGAAGGTTGTTCAATCGTAACATACTGGATCATGGGCACTGTCAGACAGGTGAGCCTGGGTTGTATGGCTTTTGTGTCACCTGTTCAGAAACTGAAAATCACGACAAAAATAAGATAAAATGTTTTATTGTCACATACACCGGATACAGTGCCTTCAGAAAGTATTCATACCCCTTGACTTATTCCACATTTTGTGTTACAGCCTGAATTAAACATGTATTACATATATTTTGTTCTCATCCAGCTACACACAATACCCCATAATGAAAAAGTGAAAACATGTTTTTAGAAATGTTAACACATTTATTGAAAATGAAATACAGAAATATCTCATTTACATAAGTATTCACACCCCTGGGTCAATACTTTGAAGAAGCACCTTTGGCAGCGATTACGGCTGTGAGTCTCTCTGGGTAAGTCTCTAAGAGCTTTCCACACCTGGATTGTGCAATGTTTTCCCATTATTATTTTCAAAATTCTTCTAGCTCTGTCAAATTGGTTGTTGATCATTGCTAGACAACCATTTTCAGGACTTACCATAGATTTTCAGGTAGATTTACCAATCCAATTACTGTCTTCTTGGTAAGCAACTGCAGTGTAGATTTGGCCTTGTGTTTTAGGTTATTGTCCTGCTGAAAGGTGAATTCATCTCCAAGTGTCTGGTGGAAAGCAGATTGAAACAGGTTTTCCTCAAGGATTTTGCCTGTGCTTAGCTCCATTCTGTTTTATCCTGAAAAACTCCCCAGTCTTTAACAATTACAAGCATACCCATAACATGATGCAGCTACCACTATGCTTGAAAATATGGAGAGTGGTAATGTGTTAGATTTGCACCAAACATAATACTTTGTATTCAGGACAAAAAGTGAATTGTTTTGCCACATTTGTTCAGTATTAGTTTAGTGCCTTGTTGCAAGCAGGATGCATGTTTTGTAATATTTGTTATTCTGTACAAGCTTCCTTCTTTTCACTCTGTCAATTTGGTTAGTATTGTGGAGTAATGACAATGTTGTTGATCCATCCTCAGTTTTCTCCTATCACAGCCATTAAACTCTGTAACTGTTTTAATGTCACCATTGGCCTCATGGTATGATTACCTCATCTCTGTACCCAACACATACAGATAATTGTAAGGTCCCTCAGTCGAGCAATGAGTTCCAAACAGATTCAACCACAAAGACCTGGGAGGATTTCCAATGCCTCGCAAAGAAGGTCACCTATTGGTAGATGGGTAAAAAAATAAAAATACATAGAAAATCGTGGAGCATGGTGAAGTTATTAATTGCACGTTGGAAGGTGTCAATACACCCAGTCACTACAAGGATACAGGCATCCTTCCTAACTCAGATGCAGGAGATGTCTTCCCCCATTCAATGTCTATCTTTATTTATTTTTAACCCATCTACCAGTAGGTGACCTTCTTTGCGAGTGTTTTTTCCCCTCATAAATAACAACTGGTGTGCTGTTTCAAGTGTGAAGGAAATCTAAAGCTTTTTGCTCACCTGATATAGAATACCTCATGGTAAGCTGCAGACCCTTTAATCTACCAAGAGTTCTCATCCATAATTGTCACAGCTGTCTACATCCCTCCACAAGCCAACACCACTCTGGCACTCAACCTATATGGGCCATAAACAAACAAACTAACAACCCAAAGGCAGCGTTTATGGTGGGCAGAGACTTTAACGCTGGGAGACTTAAAACCGTCCTACCTCACTTCTACCAACACGTCTCCTGCGCCACTAGGAGCGCTAGGAGCGCTTTATTCTACCCACAGAAACTAATTCAAGGCCCTCCCTTGTCCTCCCTTTGGACCTCAGACGAGACATCAAACATGCAAAAGGACAATATCGAAGGAAGGTGGAATCCTATTACACCGGCTCCCAACAGTCGTCGAATGTGGCAGGGCTTACAGAAGATAACGGATTACAAAGGGTAAACCCAGCCATGAGTGCCCAGCGATGCATAACTTCAAAATGAGTTAAATGCCTTTTATGCTTGCTTTGAAGAATATAACGCTGTGCCTTGCGTGAAAGCCCCTGTTTTTCCGGATGACTGTGTGATCTCGCTCTCCGTGTCCTATGTAAGCAACATTTTTAAACAGGTTAACAAACACAAGGCTGCCGGGCCAGCCGGAAAACCAAGGCGCACGTGTTCTCAAAGCATGCGAAGACCAGCTGGCAAGTATCTTCAGACATTTTCAATCTCCCCTTGTCCCAGTCTGTAATCCCAACATGTTTCAAACTGTCCACCATTGGCCCTGTTCCAAAGAGCTCTAAGATAACCTGCCTAAATGACTATCACCCTGTAGCACTCACATCTGTAATTATGAAGTGCTTTGAAAGGCTCGTCATGACACACATCAACATCATCATCCCAGACACCCTGGACCCACTCCATTTCGCATACCGTCCCAACAGATCCACAGATGACCTAATCTCAATTGCACTTCACAATACACTCTACCACCTGGACTAGAGGGGAAATGAATATAAACGCAACAATTTCAAAGATTTTACTGAATGAGTTCATATAAATTCATTAGGCCCTCATCTATGGATTTCACATGACTGGGAATACAGATATGCATCTGTTGGTCACAGATACCATTTAAAAAAAAGTAGGGGCGTGGAGCAGAAAACCAGTCCGTATCTGGTGTGACCACCATTTGCCTCATGCAGCGCGACACATCTCCTTAGCATAGAGTTGATCAGGCCGTTGATTGTGGCCTGTGGAATGTTGTCCCGCTCCTCTTCAATGGCTGTGCGAAGTTGCTGGATATTGGCGGAAACTGGAACACGCTGTCGTACATGTCAATCCAGAGCATACCAAACATGCTCAATGGGTGGCATGTCTGGAGTGAATGCAGGCCATGGAAGAACTGGGATATTTTCAGCTTCCAGGAATTGTGTACATATCCTTGCGACATGGGGCTGTGCATTATAATGCTGAAACATGAGGTGATGGTGGCGGATTAATGGCACGACAATGGGCCTCAGAATCTGGTCATGGTATCTCTGTGCACTCAAATTGCCATCGATAAAATGCAATTGTGTTCGTTGTCTGTAGCATATGCCTGCCCATACCATAACCCCACCTCTGTTCACAACGTTGTCATCAGCAAACCGCTCACCCACACAACACGGGGTCTGCGGTTGTGAGGCCGGTTGGATGTACTGCCAAATTCTCTAAAACGACGTTGGAGGCAGCTAATGGTAGAGAAATTAACATTAAATTCTCTGGAACAGCTCTGGTGGACATTCCTGCAGTCAGCATGCCAATTGTACGCTCCCTCAACATGGCATTGTGTTGTGACTACTGCACATTTTAGAGTGGCCTTTTATTGTTCCCAGCACAAGGTGCACCTGTGTAATGATCATGCTGTTTAATCAACTTCTTGATATGCCACACCTGTCATGTGGATGGATTATCTTGTGCACAAAATTTGAGAGAAATAAGCTTTTTGTGCATATGGAACATTTCTGGGATCTTTTATTTCAGCTAATGATACATGGGACCAACACTTTACATGTTGCATTTATGATTGTTCAGTGTATGTGAGAATGCTGTTCATAGACTACAGCTCAGCGTTCAACACAATAGTCCCCTCTAAGCTAAGGACCCTGAGACTGAACTCCTTCCTCTGCAACTGGATCCTGGACCTTCTGATGGGCCAGCCCCAGGTGGTGAGGGTAGGCAGCAACACCTCCGCCACGCTGACCCTCAACACGGGGGCCCCTAAGGAGTGTGTTCTTAGTCCCCTCCTGTACTCCCTGTTGACCCACGACTGCGTGGCTACGCACAACTCCAACACCATTAAGTTTGCTGACGACATGACGGTGGTAGGCCTGATCACCGACGGCGATGAGTCAGCCTACAGGGAGGAGGTCAGAGACTTGGCAGTGTGGTGCCAGCACAACAACCTCTCCTTCAACGTCAGTAAGACCAAGGAGCTGGTTGTGGACTATAGGGAGAAAGAGGGGAGTGCACACCCCCATCCACATCAACGGGGCTATTGGGGAGCTTCAAGTTCCTTGGCATCCACATCACTAAGGACTTAGCATGGTCCACACACACCCGCACAGTCGTGAAGAGGGCACGGCAGAACCTCTTCCCCCTCAGGAGGCTGAAAAGATTTGGCATGGGCTCTCGGATCCTCAAAGTTCTACAGCTACACCATCGAGAGCATCTTGACCGGCTGCATCACCGCTTGGTATGGCAGTTGCACCGCCCTTGACCACAAAGCACTACAGAGGGTGGTGCAGACAGCCCAGTACATCACTGGGGCCGAGCTCACTGCCATCCAGGACCTCTTATATCAGGCGGTGTCCAAGGAAGGGCCAAAAAATTGCCGAAGACTCCAGCCACCCGAAGTCATAGACTGTTCACTCTGCTATCGTCCGGCAAACGGTACCGGAGACAGCTTCTACCCCCAAGCCATAAGACTGCTAAATAGTTCGGGTACCATTTAATTGACTATCTTGCACTGACCTTATGCACACTCACTAGACTATATAAACAACATTAAGGACACCTGCTCTTTCCATGACCAGGGTGGGAGATTACCTTTTTGGTCCACCAGCCACTGTGGGAGGTAGATTAAAAAATCTACCCGCCACTTAGATTTTTTTACCTGCTAAAATATGTTTTATAATTATAATTGACCATGACACAGCCAGGGCAAGACTGCAATAAAGCACATGCAGTTCTGACAATTTTCAGCCAGTAAACATGTGCACCTGCTTTCTCTCCGCACACACACATATTTATAGGCTATATATATATACAGTACCAGTCAAAAGTTTGGGCACACCTACTCATTTAGATTTTAGATTCTTCAAAGTAGCCACCCTTTGCCGTGATGACAGCTTTGCACACTCTTGGCATTCTCTCAACCAGCTTCATGAGGTAGTCACCTGGAATGCATTTAAATTAACACGTGAGCCTTGTTAAAAGTTAAATTGTGGAATTTCTTTCCTTAATGCGTTTGAGCCAATCAGTAATGTTGTGACAAGGTAGGGGTGGTATACAGAAGATAGCCCTATATATAATGGCAAGAACAGCTCAAATAAGCAAAGAGAAATGACAATCCATCAGTACTGTAAGACATGAAGGTCAGTCAATACGGAACATTTCAAGAACTTTGAAAGTTTCTTCAAGTGCAGTCGCAAAAACCATCAAGCGCTAAGATCAAACTGGCTCTCATGAGGATCGCCACAGGAAAGGAAGACCCAGAGTTACCTCTGCAGCAGAGAATTAGTTCATTAGAGTTAACTGCACCTCAGATTGCAGCCCAAATAAATGCTTCACAGAGTTCAAGTAACAGACACATCTCAACATCAACTGTTCAGAGGAAACTGCGTGAATCAGGCCTTCATGGTCGAATTGCTGCAAAGAAACCACTACCAAAGGACACCAATAAGAAGAAGATACTTGCTTGGGCCAAGAAACATGAGCAATTGACATTAGACCGGTGGAAATCTGTCCTTTGGTCTGATGACTCCAAATTTGCGATTTTTGGTTCCAACCGCTGTGTCTTTGTGAGACGCAGAGTAGATGAACGGATGATCTCCGCATGTGTGGTTCCCACCGTAAAGCATAGAGGAGGTGGTGTGGGGGTGCTTTGCTGGTGACACTGTCAGTGATTTATTTAGAATTCAAGGGACACTTAACCAGCATGGCTACCACAGCATTTTGCAGCAATACTATTTGACCATGGAGAGTGATGGAGTGCTACATCAGATGACCTGACCTCCACCCAATTGAGATGGTTTGGGATGAGTTGGACCACGGAGTGAAGGAAAAGTAGCCAACAAGTGCTCAGCATATGTGGGAACTCCTTCAAGACTGTTGGAAAAGCATTCCTCATGGAGCTGGTTGAGAGAATGCCAAGAGTGTGCAAAGCTATCAAGGCAAAGTGTGGCTACTTTGAAGAATCTCAAATTATAAAATATATGTTGATTTGTTTAACACTTTTTTGGTTACTACATGATTCCATGTGTTATTTCATAGTTTTGATGTCTTCACTATTATTTTACAATGTAGAAAATAGTAAAAATAAAGAAAAACCCTTGAATGAGTAGGTGTGTCCAAACTTTTGACTGGGACTGTACATACATGCATACCTCTTCCATTTCATCCCGACAGCAGATCTTTCACTTCGGCTGTTTTACACATAGGCCTATAGAATTGGGGAGGAAAGATAAGGGTAGCGTATAGGCCTAAAGATCGTGTAAAAATATGATATGCATTTCTGGTTCAGTTCAGTTTATTGGCCTTTGCAGGAATTAGTCTTGCATTCAGATGTAGGCTGTTCCGGCGTAACCAATGGAGGAATCTGCCAGTAAACCTATTCATAACAGATTGTTTATCACGAGGCAAGTCTCTCGTGTCAACTGCAGCTATTTTGAACCCTAAATTGGCTAATCTTACTGGAAGAATGTCCAGTGCCACACTTTCAGTTTTAGTCAAACCGTAATGGAGCTCTGCATTCTGTGTGTAGCTAGGCTGCAAATAGTGTAATGTAATGTGCTCTTGTGGTGGTCAACCTGGACAGAATATAGGTCTGTTAGCCACTCATTTTACTTTGCAGCCAATGTTTTCATTTAGTTTATTTAGCATCGGTTTGAATAGATACCAGCCTGCTTAAAAATAGTACCGTGTATGAATAGCCTAGGTCTATTTCCCACTGTGGTGCAGTCATCACACTAAATAAAGTAAAAACCGCATACAACAGGTATTTTCCACTCTACCAGTAGAAGGACTGACTGGCCTAGCAACTGCTCTTGAAAGACAAGACACTGGGCAGTTGTCCTGTCAGCTGACACCATGATTGGTTAATAAGTAGCTGACACCATGATTGGTTAATAAGTAAAGCATGATCTGTTCTGCTTGGCATTGGTACCACAGTAGTCATGCTTTGTACTAGGGCACTGCTGTTTATTCCAACCTGTCTTGTTGTCGTTTCATTTCTGCCAATCTGATATTGTTTTTTTCCTCTTGTAGTCATGGGATTTCTTCCTTATCAGCGTGTTTGCTCACACAAGCTAAACGCATTCTGCTGTACGCCTGTGAAGACCTGGTGAAGGGAATTTGTGAATATATATATATATAGGAACAGATGTGAAGACGTCTATTGAAAGTCTGGTTTTCAAATATGCCTCTAATGCCGGAAGGATGACACGAGTAACTGTTTTTAGAAAATGTTGAGGCAATGTTGTTTTAGCCTGTGTGGGGCTGAATGATAGTGATTCCTCTATTGAATGAATGTACACACTTTACAAGTAGGTACATTTAATGTTGGCTTATTGTGTACACTACGTATGTACTATGCTTGCGTGCCATTTTTAGAAACAAAACTGACACGACTTTCAATTTCAATTCCTACCATTTGTAATGATGAATTTGAATGTGATGAAATGGGAAACAAAAATCTCTGCCTGGCCCCCTTTCATTTGTGCTTGTTTGTTTTGCTATGTCATACTGTATAGTGTGAGGTAGGCTTGTTGTGTTCTGTTGGGTTTCTTTTCTCTGTTTCAACCTTCTGCCTGCCTTTTTTTTTCTTGTTCTTTCCACAGTGGGTGATTTTGAGAAGATCTGGCGAGAGCACTGTGAGGATGAACAGACTCTGAGTGAATACGCCCTGGCCATGAAGAACCTGGCCGACAACCACTGGGCCAAGACCTGCGAGGGAGAGGGTCGCATCGAGTGGTGTCGCAGGTAAAACGGTCCCCCCACAAATAACCCTCTGGCTACACTGTACTAGCTCAGAATGTTAATTGCGATGACTCTGCTTGTTGAATTGTCACTTAGTCCTGCATTGATGGCAATGCGATGGATTTGCCCCTATATTTCATTGCTCATCAGTATCGTTTTAACGGTGAGGCATCAATACCATGATGTGTGATGTTTTGGGACTATTTTTCCAGTGTTTGTCAGGAGTATTTCTTGGATGGCGGGATGCAAAGAATGTTGGAGAAGGATGAGAAGAGTGCCAGGCTTGCCATGGCCATGTCACCTGTAGCTCTGAGTGCCCAGCCGTATAGCTCCTCCATCCCCAGGTACTGTACTGTTGCAATGTTAAATCAAACCCTGATGATTTTTAACGGACTATTTTGCCCTGCTTCAGCATGCTCTATTGTGCGTTCATATTGACATTCAATATTCATATTTAATTATATTAGCTACTGCACTCATAAAGCACACTCACTGTATGTCAGACTTAACCCTAACTCTTAATGACTCTGATTTCTCTGCTTGCAGGTCCATCCCCCAGCTTGGTAAAATGCGGCTGCTGGACGTTGGCAGCTGTTTTAACCCCTTCCTGAAGTTTGACGAGTTCCTCACTGTCGGTATTGACATAGTGCCTGCGGTCGAGGTATGTATGATTTAATATCAGTGGTCACTCCTTCGGTCCCTGCTACAAAATCCTGACTCTTACTGTCTTACTCACTCATCTACGGCCGTGACAAAATGTCAGGGGTTTTCCAGACGGGTAGCTAGTTTATTGTGTGAATATCAGACCACGAAACAATGCTGTCCCTTGACAGTGAGTGTCAACACTTGACTGCAATGAAACCTGACCTGCTTTGAAGGAACTGGCAGAATATTAGCCTAGAGTGATTTGGGTAACCAAATGGTATAAGAACAGTGGGTTTTAGATGTAGGTCTAAAATACTGCAACATGGTAGACCTTTGGAAGCTACTCTAAAGTATCTGTTTCTGCTCTCTCCCCCCCCAGAGTGTATACAAGTGTGACTTCCTTAACCTCCAGCTCCAGCAGCCCCTGCAGCTGGCTGGCGACGCGGTGGAAGCCTTCCTGAGACAGCTGTGTAGCCCCATCGACGCACTGCCCGCCCAGCTCTTCAACGTGGTGGTCTTCTCACTGCTCCTTTCCTACTTCCCCTCACCTTACCAGCGCTGGATCTGCTGCAAAAAGGCCCACGAGCTGCTGGAACTGCATGGCCTGCTGCTTATCATCACCCCCGACTCCTCCCACCAGAACCGCCACGCACTCATGATGCGCAGCTGGCGTGTGGCAGTGGAGTCACTGGGCTTCAGGCGCTGCAAGTACATCAAGTTCTCTCACATGCACCTCATAGCCTTCCGCAAGGTGTCCCTGACCACCACTAGCGACCTGGTCAGCCGTAACTACCCCGAGATGCTCTACATCCCTCAGGACTTCCAATCCCCCGAGGAGGAGGACTACACAGACGTGCTGGTTCAGGCACACTCCGTCTTCGAGGACGACCAGCTGGCGTGGGGCTTCACAGAGCTGCCAGACACGCCCTACGACTCGGATTCAGGAGAGAGTCAGAGCAGTTCGGTGCCCTTCCTACACGAGCTGGAGGACCCCATACTGCTGCAGAGCTGAGCTAGACCAGCTAAAACCCTACTAGCTACTCTCTTCTCTCTCTCAGAAGTCCTTATTCAATCCCTAACGCTCCCCTTGGCCCTAACCTTTCAATGTTTGCAGATCTGTAAGGAGGAAGCAATATGGTTGTAGCTTTGCCACTGCACTGCTTATACCAAACCAGAGCCTTCAGACATGCAACATGGAGGGGATGGGGAGCAATCTGAGACTGGCTGTCTCTGTCCCCAACTGCTGCGCTGCCAAATTAACATGCTGCATTCTTCTCACACTCCTTCTCTTTTCCCTTAACTAAGCAATGCAGTTTGCACAGAGTGAAAGAAAAAGACGTTTACAGAAGTCAGTCGTTTATTATTCAATATCTTACATGGTTAGTCTCTCAACACAACTACACATACACACGCACACACACTTCAATAAATGAAAGGTTTTAAAAAATAAAAACATGGTAGCTGAATGCCCTCAGGATAGACGCAGAGGTAGCCTGCCCCTTGCGTTTCATCCCATCTTTGTGATCTGTCACGCTCTACTAACAGAAGACAACCAATCTTTACTATTTCAAAGGCTTTTTGTTGTTGTAGTTAAACAGTTAATGTGCTTCAGTGCCAGCAAACAGCTGACTTTAAATCCCTCTTAAAGAGACTGATACCACAGAGGTTTGTCAGGTTTGGTTAGAGTGAAAAGATTCAGATGGAAAGATATGCTTGCTTCTGTAAATCAGGCGAGGCTAGACTTCCTCTAATTCTTGGTGTGCATTTAGTTTTCCAAAAAAGAAAGAAAAAAACATTGTTGGACTCTCAGCAAACTATGTGATTTTGTTCTTATGAACACACTGGTTTTGTCCAACACGATGTGTGGCAATGCCATTTTTATTTCAGCATCTTTTCGGCTGATTCATAACAATTAAAGTGATATTTGTAGCATTTTCAGAACCTTAAGGTAGGCGTATGTAGTTACTTTTACTGATGTGAAACTGTTAACCGTGTTTTTTTCATAGTGTACTATGGTACGAGTGTTGCAAAATAGTCCTTGCTCTTTTTTCTCTGCTGGTGTGAAGAAACTGCTGTGTAAATCTGCACAGATGTGAGTTTACCTTCAATGTTGTAACCCAGAAGATTTAGCATTTTTTCAATTCAACCTTATTTGTAAAAAAAAAAAAAAAGATCTGATCAATAATAGGTCTGTAGTGATGTCTTGCCTTCTTTATAGGTAACTGTTGGCTTCTCTATAGGTACTGGTAACTATAGAAATTATACCGACCACACTATGTCCACTGAAGTGAAACATATATCGACCTAAGAGACACCAGCTCAAGCTGTAAGTCACACAGTTACTGTTTATTTTTATATATTGGCTTTTTCATTCATAGGTTCATAGTATCAACAAATACTGAGTCATTCATTGCATCAGTAAGTTAATTTGACTATCCCTTGTGTGCTCTGCTTAAAAAAAACTATTAACTCCAAACAATTGTCAAAATGATCTTATGAACTCTAATACAATTCCAAAAGATTCGCCTCAATGAGGTTTTGCACTAATACCATGCTGTCTCATTAGTCATGCAATCTTTGATCTCATCAAAGTGCATTTTAGCAATAGCCAGGTGTATCCTATACTGTATCCTTATGGGGAAGGTTTCTGTGTTGTTCTCAATGACTCTAGCGCCCAAATACTCATTTGTTACATATTTGTAATGATATTTCCTTTTGTGTGTGTGTGGAGATATGTAGGTTGAGTGTGCATGAGTGTTTGTTGTAATGTACTTGTGTGTGGCACTTCATAAATAGTAGACTAATATCTCAGCTGCCATGAGTCATGTGATTCCTGTCATGGGGGGGTATAGGGTGCGTCCCAAAATGGCACCCTATTCCCTATGGACCCTGGTCAAAACAAGTGCACTATGTAGGGAATAGGGTGCCATTTGGGATGGACACTTATTAATATAACCAGTATGATGTACCTGTACCCTTAATGTTCTCACATCAGTTTACCTGGAATCCTAAAGGTGCCTTCTTACTTATCCCCGGTGATGTTTTTGCAGTCCGCATACAATGGGCTTTCTTTGCCAAATGATTGTGTTATGTGCAACTGTCCAAATGAGCTACCAGCTACCACTTAAAAGTATAATTGGCTCAATGTTTTACTCTTAAGAACAATGTGTTTTGTTTAAATGATGTCATTTGTCATTTATAATAATTACATATTGCTATACATCCGTTGTAACTAGATAACTTTCTGGTCAGTTCATGTTTGATGTACTTTAAACTATTTATCTTTAGTAACAGAAAATATACTTTTGTCATTACAAATCATTTTCTTGAAGGTTGTGAATTGTACCAGTAAGCAATTAGTGATACACTCATCTTTGTATCTGTCTTCCAAGAGTTTGAGTCCATTACTTTCATAAATAGCTTCATTTTCAGTATTAAGGATTTCGACAATTGCAGGACAATGTGTGCATGGTTGTTTTTCTCTTTTATAAATGAATGTAAATGCAGCTTTCATGTCTGATTATTGAGTCCTCCATTCAGTTTTTTTCTACATGACTGAGGTAAACTTGTCATTTTATTGAGCATATTTATTAGAGCATAAATATAGCAAGGTGTAGTAGGTTTGACTTCTATTGCAAGATCATTGTAATTTGAATATATAACCCCCCCCATATTTCTCAATGTCAAACCAGAGTTTTGGGTTTAAACAAACATCTTCTCTTTTCAGAAAGAGAGAAACTCAATTAATAGGGATAGAATAGCAAAGTCCTTAAAAAAAAATCTCCCTGAATATTATAGGCTGCAGCTCAGCTTCAGAATGTCATAGAGAGGAATCAATATATCCCCACATGCATCGGAGTCACGTCTTTCGCGGGCATTTTAGAGCTTGTTTCTACCATGAGGCATCGCGGAGTTAAGCATAGTTATAGAACGCTTGATATAATTTGGATACGTTTTATGCATTTATTTCAAAATATAAAGCAAACAATAGATATCCTTTTTGCCCTTTTCTTTAACGAAGGGTATGTTATACCCTCATTCAATTCGAGCCCTGGTTTTAACCAAACACACCAAGCCCTTCCCAGGCATGGAGGTATTTAATCAGTGCATGCGACAGTATTGGAGTATTTGGCTATACCGACATCTATGGATAGCATAGTCAAACAGGTAGGCTTACCACTTATTTTTGGGAATAGGAAGAAATAGGCTCCAATTATATACACTACCGTTCAAAAGTTTGGGGTCACTTAGACATTTCCTTGTTTTCGAAAGAAAATCATTTATTTTGTCCATTAAAATAACATCAAATTGATCAGAAATACAGTGTAGACGTTGTTAATGTTGTAAATGGCTATTGTAGCTGGAAACTGCAGATTTTTTATGGAATATCTACATAGGCGTACAGAGGCCCATTATCAGCAACCATCAGTCCTGTTTTCCAATGGCACGTTGTGTTTGCTAATACACGTTTATCATTTTAAAAGGCTAATTGATCATTAGAAAACCCTTTTGCAATTATATTAGCACAGCTGAAAACTGTTGTGCTGATTAAAGAAGCAAAATAACAGGCGTTCTTGAGACTAGTTGAGTATCTGGAGCATCAGCAATTGTGGGTTCGATTACAGGATCAAAATGGCCAGAAACAAATAACTTTTTTCTAAAACTCGTCAGTCTATTCTGAGAAATGAAGGCGAGAAATTGCAGAGAAACTGAAGATGTCGTACAACGCTGTATACTACTCCCTTCACAGAACAGTGCAAACTGGCTCTAACCAGAATAGAAAGAGGAGTGGGAGGCCCCGGTGCACATCTTAGCAAGAGGACAAATACATTAGTGTTTAGTTTGAGAAACAGACGCCTCACAGGTCCTCAACTGGCAGCTTCATTAAATAATACCTGCAAAACACCAGTCTCAACCGTGAAGAGGCGACTCTGGGATGCTGACCTTCTAGGCAGAGTTGCAAAGAAAAAGCCATATCTCAGACTGGCCAATAATAAAAAGAAAAGATTAAGATGGGCAAAGAACACAGACACTGGACAGAGGAAGATTGGAAAAAAGTGTTATGGACAGACAAATCGAAGTTTGAGGTGTTCGGATCACAAAGAAGAACATTTGTGAAACGCAGACCAAATTAAAAGATGCTGGAGGAGTGATTGAATCAAAAAAATAAATAATTTTTTGGTGTCATTTAGCAGACACTCTCATCCAGAGCGACTTACAGGAGCAATTAGGGTTAAGTGCCTTGCTCAAGGGCACATCAACAGATTTTTCACCTAGTCGGCTCGGGGATTAGAACTGGCACAACGCTCTTAACCACTAAGCTACCTGCCGCCCCTTGATGCCGTCTGTCAAGCATGGTGGAGGCAATGTGATGGTCTGGGAGTGCTTTGGCGGCGGTAAAGTGGGAGATTTGTACAGGGTAAAAGGGATCTTGAAGAAGGAAGGCTATCACTCCATTTTGCAACGCCATGCCATACCCTGTGGACGGCGCTTGATTGGAGCCAATTTCCTCCTACAACAGGACAATGACCCAAAGCACAGCTCCAAACTATGCAATAACTATTTAGGGAAGAAGCAGTCAGCTGGTATTCTGTCTATAATGGAGTGGCCAGCACAGTCACCGGATCTCAACCCTATTGAGCTGTTGTGGGAGCAGCTTGACTGTATCGTACGTAAGAAGTGCCCATCAAGCCAATACAATTTGTGGGAGGTGCTTTAGGAAGTATGGGGTGAAATCTCTTCAGATTACCTCAACAAATTGACAACTAGAATGCCAAAGGTCTGCAATTGCTGCAAATGGAGGATTCTTTGACGAAAGCAAAGTTTGAAGGAAACAATTATTATTTCAATTAAAAATCATTATTTCTAACCTTGTCAATGACTACGTTTCCTATTCATTTTGCTATATTTCCTATTCAAACTCATTTCATGTATATATATATTTCTAAGTGACCCCAAACTTTTGAACGGTGGTATATATATATATATATATATATATATATATCAATCTATACTATACTGTTCCTACACACAGTCCTTAATTTCACTTACCCTTGCTGCTCTCATCCTCACTTCTCCCGTTCTCTTCATATTTTTGCTCCCTCTCTCTTCACCGGGTCTCCCTTGCAGTCAGGATGGGCAGCCCACACTGTTACCTCCGGACCAAGTACATCTGTTGAATATGCGCTCCCCAGGCATGTTGAACAGCATACAGAGTTTCTTCTCCCACCACATGTTAGAAACGTTCGGCTGTGACTAGTCAACCGGCAAGGTGACTCAGGAAGCCCTACAGGTGAAGCTCAAGGTCTTTTTGGAGCTCCACACGGCCGATGGGCCTCACCACAACACCTACGTAGTGTTCGACAGTGGGCATACCCACCGCAGCGGGGAGTGGGCACTGGCAGGTACAAATCACTGAGAAGTTTAATCATTCCAGTATCCCTGCATATTGTAAATATGGTATTGGAACTGCCCCTGTATATAGCTTACTTGTGTTCTTCTTACTTCGTATTTTTATTTATTGTGTTGATATTGATTACTGCATTGTTGGGTTTAGAGCTTGCAAGAAAGGCATTTCATTGTACTTGTGCACGTGACATTTTAACTCAAAACTGTCATTCTATGAAGCTTAGTTACTTTAACTCTCTGAAAACGCTCTCAAAAAGGAGGTGAGGAAAGTGGAGGGGCTATGCATGGCCGCCCAGGGGGCCCAGATAGCCCGCACCACGGATGTCGAGCTCCAGGACGCCCCCAGCTCGGAGACTTCACCTCGCAGTGGGCAGAGTATAACTGCAACTCGGACAGCGCCGTCCAGTTGTCGGAGAGAGGAAGGACGGTCACCGCCATCTATGGCATCTCCAAGCACTGGATCGACTACACGCTGCACCTGCCCACAGGAAGTGACATCACGAAACACTGGAGGATGTACTTCCCCAGGATGACCTACCCCGTGCCCCAGTTGGTGTCCTGGTTCTGTGGGCTGAATCTGCTCTGTCTCTGCAGCATCTGTCTATAATACCTCAGAGTCAAACTCAACTGGTTCCCCACAGCCATACTTGACACTGGCCAAGGGTTCAAGCTGGTCAAATCTTAGAAATGCACCTCTGTATGAATGATACTGACTAAAGCGTCTTCACTTTGTCTTTTATAATAGTTTTTCACAGTTCGGGAATGTTTTCTAAATCAGTGTTTGTAGTTGATTGATTGGTTGTGTGATATTGAGCTCTGAGTTTTTAGGACCCTCAGTGAAGGCAGCTGTTGATTGGGAAATGTTGATTGGGAAACCTTACTGACCAACCAGTTACTGATACACAATGTGTGATCTATACGTTTTGCGTATGAGTGCTATTAGTTTACTCATTTTGATCTACTACTACTACCACCTCTGTTGGTAGGCTATTTCTTACCGGTTGCTCTATACATTGGTGGTGGTGATTTGATTGATTCAAGTTTTTGTTTTAAGTCAATTCATTGATTATCCTTTGGTGGGTTTATTAGGGTAGTGGTACATTTTCCCAACCACCTTGTTGGGAAAAAGTTATACCAGAAGTGATGGAGGGGGAGGGAGAAGGGGGGGGTCGATAGTTACATATTGCAATATTTTTTGACACTATTATATTGATATTTGACTCAGAGTATCGATTTGTGTTTTTAAAAAGTCTGCTGTACCTGCGCCAAAACTCCAGTATTTTTCATCCAGTGTTCTGTCTTCTTTTTAAATAGTGAGCCAACATGTTTTCAGCACTTATTTCCCTGACTGATCAAAACTTTTCTCTTGTCTCTCTGCAGCAGACATAGTGAGCAATATGTTTGGAACATCAAATCGCAGTATTGAATCGCAATACATATTGTATTGGCACCTAAGTATCGTGATTATATTGTATCATGAGGGAGGTCCCTAGCAATTTCCAGCCCCATTTATCAGTATTTGAGGCCGAGAATGTTACTTTACCACCGTTGTCGGAAGTGGTATCACATTGTCACTCTCCCACATTGGATTCTCATGCACCAAATCTTGCAGTGGTTACACTGATTGCACCATTCAGACATTTAAAATGTGATGTTTTATTATGACCAATACATGCATAGATCCAGCTCTGTGAATCTGGTCATATTTTTCACAGGTGGCCTTTGTCCTCCTCCCAAAATGTATCTCAGGCTACTAAGATATTGTATTAGTAGCTATTTCATTTATTTTCAAGTGTGTGGATTTATAATTCGATAACTTCATATCTTATTCCTATCCATACACCTAGGCATATTTGTAAATGCAGCTTTTAATACTCTTCAAAGCTTTGATATAAAATAGTGCATCACAGCTGTCCCACAGCTGCTATTCATCTCCTTTGTATGAATTCTTTCTTTGAAGAGTATAATTACTGCAGGGACTCTAATTGTTGTTACTGTACCTATGCTGATTGCACTACCTGGAGGAATGGAGTGAGGAATATGGACCCAATTTAGGACGTGATCTTGCATTTGTGTGTTTTTTTTTAGGTTTATCATGTCATACAGGGATTTTGATATGCAAGCTTGATCTTATCAACTGTTTTCATATGGAAATGGCAATATTTTAATCTAAAGCGTTGACTGAAGTCTCGACTATGCAATAAAATAAGATTTCACTGTCTTTTTAATGATATTGATTGATATACAGACATTATGGCACACTTTCAGTGGACAAATTGTGCCCTCTGCTGGTATGCAATAAACTAGGCCTGTCTATTCCATTTTGCTTTGAAATTATTTTCTGTAATCTCTACATAATGTCATGAATTAAATCAAATGTTATTTGCCACGTGCCGAATACAACAGGTGTAGACCTTACAGTGAAATGCTTACTTACAAGCCCTTAACCAACAATGCAGTTTTAAGAAAAGAAAAAAAAGTGTTAAAATAATTAAAGAGCAGCAGTAAAATAAAATAACAGTAGGGAGGCTATTTACAGGGGGTACCGGTACAGAGTCAATGTGCGGGGGCACCGGTTAGTCGAGGTAATATGTACATGTGGGTAGAGTTAAAGTGACTATGCATAGATAATAAACAGAGTAGCAGCAGTGTCTAACATCACTGTTCTGTTTTCCTCACAAATGAGTAGTCATGGGCTGCATCTCAATACCCAGGTGGAGGTGAAGACAGAGGACGACATTCTGAACATGATGGAAATGGGGAGAAAAGAATAGAAAGATTGGCTCAACCAAAATGAACAGAAGGTGCCTTGAGTCAAACTTCAGTTCAATTGTGTGGTTGTGAGCCCATTGTTAGCCGTCTGAGTGGATTCATCCATTGCGGAGGCCACAGGGATGGCACACCTTTATTACCAGTAGTACATTTACTGTTAATTACCATCATTTCTCATCTACAATGTTTGTTTATGGTAATTTCTGCTAATGCATTCAATATATTTATTATGATTATTATTATTATGATGATTATTATTATTATTAGTCTTACCTAGGCTACACTTGTGAGGGAAAAGTTTTGGTTTATTTCATTCAATTTACAAGTTGGCCGCAGGGCCAGACGGATTACCAGGACGCGTATATACCCTGTATATAGCCTCCCTACTGTTATTTTATTTTACTGCTGCTCTTTAATTCTTTGTTATTTTAATTTTTTACTTATCAATTTTTTACTTAACACTTAATTCTTCTTAACTGCATTGTTGGTTAAGGACTTGTAGTAAGTATTTCACTGTAAAGTCTACACCTGTTGTATTCGGCGCATGTGGCAAATCAAATTTGATTTGATTTCGTTTGGAGCACTCCTGTCAATCTTGAGTAAGGACACGCACCTGATTACACATATAACTAGGCCTAGGCTACCTGACCTGCCCGCAAATGTATGCTTATAAATGTACCCATGCAGGCAAATAAATGTACCCATTTGGGGATCTGATACTATTTCTGATTGTCTTAACTCACCATCACTGTGGAGCTTCTCAAAGTAATTTTTTCTTCGCCTCAAAAAGCAAGTAAACAAAGTCTGTTTTTACATCCATTGAGAATGACGACAGTTCCTCAACGTAGCCTATTTGAAAAATCTTTCCAGTTCTCTCCCTTTTGATAACCACTCAGCATGAAAGGGGAAGAAATGTCATGCTCTGATCCAGTGGAAATGTCATAAAGGCCTACCTGATTACTTCTTATCCTTGCGCAAATTGCTTACAGCTGTGTCTGTCTGTCTGGAGCTCACTGACGCGGGAAACTGAGGGCCCAGAATATTTTATAGAATGTTGAAGCCGGACCCAAGTTAATAGTTGATACAATGTTTCAAGTTCCTTGCAGACAGGCCATGCATTGCCAATGTGATTTTCTACCTGCTGGCTGCAATGTTTTTATTTGTTGGCTTTATGTAGCCTATTTTTTACATATTGGTAATGGCAGTAGAAGTTACTTTTAGATGTGTATAATTCATTCATTTACATCGAATTTGAGATATGAAGACTTTATTATAAATGAAATGAAACTGTTCCACAAAAATGTGCATATGAAAATCATAACTGGCATGCTGATCAGTATGATAACTTGGCACTCTAAATGGAAAAGGCTGCTGAACGCTATTGTAGGCTATTACTGCAGCTTCGGGAGCATAATGGCAGAATCTGCAAAGGCCAGCAGTAGCAGGCAGCGGGAGGAGGAGGGTCGGGTAGGGGAACAGGTTATTTTCATCTGGTTAGGCTATATTGACACCAGACTGCAAGTCATAACGTCATCATAGGAAAAGGGAACAGTAATGGCAGGCTACAGTGGGGAAAAAAAGCATTTAGTCAGCCACCAATTGTGCAAGTTCTCCCACTTAAAAAGATGAGAGAGGCCTGTAATGTTCATCATAGGTACACGTCAACTATGACAGACAAAATGAGAAAAAAAAATCCAGAAAATCACATTGTAGGATTTTTTATGAATTTATTTGCAAATTATGGTGGAAAATAAGTATTTGGTCAATAACAAAAGTTTCTCAATACTTTGTTATATACCCTTTGTTGGCAATGACACAGGTCAAACGTTTTCTGTAAGTCTTCATAAGGTTTTCACACACTGTTGCTGGTATTTTGGCCCATTCCTCCATGCAGATCTCCTCTAGAGCAGTGATGTTTTGGGGCTGTCGCTGGGCAACACGGACTTTCAACTCCCCTCCAAAGATTTTCTATGGGGTTGAGATCTGGAGACTGGCTAGGCCACTCCAGGACCTTGAAAGGCTTCTTACGAAGCCACTCCTTCGTTGCCTGGGCGGTGTGTTTGGGATCATTGTCATGCTGAAAGACCCAGCCACGTTTCATCTTCAATGCCCTTGCTGATGGAAGGAGGTTTTCACTCAAAATCTCACGATACATGGCCCCATTCATTCTTTCCTTTAAACGGATCAGTCGTCCTGGTCCCTTTGCAGAAAAACAGCCCCAAAGCATGATGTTTCCACCCCCATGCTTCAAAGTAGGTATGGTGTTCTTTGGATGCAACTCAGCATTCTTTGTCCTCCAAACACGACGAGTTGAGTTTTTACCAAAAAGTTATATTTTGGTTTCATCTGACCATATGACATTCTCCCAATCCTCTTCTGGATCATCCAAATGCACTCTAGCAAACTTCAGACGGGCCTGGACATGTACTGGCTTAAGCAGGGGGACACGTCTGGCGCTGCAGGATTTGAGTCCCTGGCGGCGTAGTGTGTTACTGATGGTAGGCTTTGTTACTTTGGTCCCAGCTCTCTGCAGGTCATTCACTAGGTCCCCCTGTGTGGTTCTGGGATTTTTGCTCACCATTCTTGTGATCATTTTGACCCCACCGGGTGAGATCTTGCGTGGAGCCCCAGATCGAGCCCCAGATCGTCTAATTTTAGTTTAGTTTTGTCAATGTTAGAATGTTGTAATGTTTTCAACTTTGAATGGTTGTTCAATAGAACCCCACTGTGGAGGTGTCATACTACCCATAAAACCTAGCGGTCACACAGGGAAATGGTTCCAATCGTTCTTCCACCATTCATTTTTCCCATAAGGGATTTTAGAAACACATGAAATAAGGTCTGTGTTTCGTGTAGGCTTACCCTGGCATGACGTCTTGATAACCATGTAAATCTCTCGGACAAGGTGACTTATTCTGGAAAAACAATTGTGATTGGCTGGGCCTGGCTCCCAAGTGGCCCACCCATGGCTGCGCCCCTGCCAAGTCATGTGAAATCCATAGATTAGGGCCTAATTATTTTTTTTCAATTAACTGATTTCCTTACTCAGTAAAATCGTTGAAATTGTTGCATGTTGCGTTTATATTTTTGTTCAGTATAGTTAGGATTTATTACAATAATGTTCACCTGACCAGTAGCTTAGCGAGTAGGGAACTATGGAACATTCAGGGACGTGAGGGTATGAGGTCAAATCCCAGTTGAAGGCACACTATTTTGAAAATTGTTTTGTGAAACCACACTTTCTGCACTGTTGTTTAAATCATTTGTTTTATTTAATATCGTATAAGCTTCTATCTTAAGCGTCCTAAATAATGCCATAGATTCAGTTTTTGAAAAATAGTGAACTTGAAGGCAAAAAGGGAAGCAGGATATAAGATGCGAACCTGGTATTCCAACTGATTACAGGCTACTAAAGACAACGACTTACAGCTGCGCCACAGTTTTGCTGAAAAATATGTTTCTAATAATCACACACTGTTTTTTATTGCTGACCAGCAGGTGTCCCTAATGTGCACAGATGTGAACAGATAATGAAGCTCCGAGTAATTAACCGTTTTTCGGCACAATTTGGTGAAAGCACCGAAGCCTTCAGAAAGCCTCCGTTTCCCATCACTACCACAGACAGTCACGCAATGAAAAAAAATGCAATTCCTATCATATCTAAAGCATTCCTTTATAAGGAGTGCTTTTTCAACATCAAAAATCTGGAAGTCTCCTTGATATAAACAGCGTGGGACAGTGCAGGAACTGACTAATGAATTACATGCTGTCACTGTCAATTGTCCACTCAAGCTTAACATTATTGTCATCTATCGCCCACCAGGAGCCCTTGGAGAGTTCCTCAATGAGCTTGACACCTTGATAAGCTCATTTCCTGACAATGGCTCACTGCTCTTTGTACTTGGCGACTTCAACCTATCAACATCTGCATCTGATCACTACTTTGTTTCCTTTTCTGTCTCCCTTTTCTCCAACCCTAACCACTCAGCCCCTACCCAGATGGTCATGCTTTGTCACTATATTCGCTTTCTCTCTCCCACTACTCTCTCCTCTTCTATCCTATCATCTCTCCTTTCTGCTAAATCCTTTTCCCTCCTGTCTCCTGATTCTGCCTCTTCGACCCTACTCTCCTCCCTTTCCACATCCTATGACTCGCACTGTCCCCTTTCCTCCCGGCCGGCTCGCCCCTCCCCTCCTACTCCGTGGCTGAGTGACTCATTGCGAGCTTACAAAACAGGGCTGCGGACAGCTGAGTGAAAATTGAGTAAAACTAAACTTCCGGAGGACCTTTCATCCTTTCATTCCCTCCTCTCCACCTTCTCTTCCTCTGTATCAGTTGATAAAGCCACTTTCTACCACACTACATTTCAAGCTTCTGCCTCTAACCATAGGAAACTCTTTTCCACCTTCTCCTCCCTCCTTAATCCTTCACCCTCCCTCTCTGCGGACGACTTTGTCAACCACTCTTGTATTGCATCCTACCTGGCAGGCCGCTCCTACCAGGTGACATGGAGAGGATCTGTGTCTGCACCACATACTCTCACTACTGGTGTCCCCCAGGGCTCGGTTCTAGGCCCTCTCCTCTTCTCTCTATACACCAAGTCACTCGCCTCCGTCATATCCTCACATGGTCTCTCCTATCATTGCTATGCGGATGACACTCAACCACTTATCTCCTTCCCCCCTTCTGACAACCAGGAGGCGACACGCATCTCTGCGTGCCTGGCAGATATCTCAACTTGGATGTCAGCCCACCACATGAAGCTCAACCTCAACAAGACGGAGCTGCTCTTCCTCACGGAAACACTCAAAGAGCTCCACAGTGTCGCCCTCCTAGAGTGCAAAGAATCTTGCCGTGACCCTGGACAACACCCTGTCGTTCTCTGCAAACATCACTTGCACGTGACCCCCCCCGACCAATGGCAGGCACCAATGTGCGTTTCCTGATATCAAGGAACGGCCCGAATTGCGGTCTACAATTACACCATATTGAGCAAATATAATTGACAAAAGGCCATGGTCTAAGATCCTTCCCAACGTGTTTTCTAATCTCATAAAACATGTTAGGCTCAGTGTCGTTATATTCGCAATGGGAGGGTGCTAGAGTATTCAAAACAGGGGTGCCAATCATTTTGACCCCAATCCTTTTTAGATTCGTTTTTATTACTTGTTAAACAAAATCTCGTTCTCTGAGTATAAAATAAAATAATTTCCCAAAAATGTTTTGCATACAATATAGCTCAGTATTTGTATTATTTATTTTAAACGGTGTTTGTTGCTCATCTTCAAGGGTGCAATCATACACATGCTCAGTGCATTCCAACTGCAATGTGCACAAAAACCACTAGATGGTAATCTTGTAAAGTATTTTTCATTGCATTTTCAAGCACATTTCAAATTGTCAAACAATTAAAAAATATAAAGATTTAAGCCCAGTCACTGCATTTAATTTATTGTAGACATACAATCTATCATGTTCACATGAGTGGAGAAATTTATTTTATTCTCTTCTATGCCATAGCCTTGGAGGGTACTGGTACATATGGGCAACTTCCTACTTCTGTAAAAAAAAACTACAAATCATCTCTCCCTCCTTCCCTCCCTCCCACTCTCTCCCCCGCCCTCTCTATCCCACTCTCTCGCTCTCCCTTTCTCTCTCTTTCTACCTCTCCCTCTCTCTTTCTCGCTCTCGCGCTCTGTCTCTCATTCTCTCTGTTTGAGCAGAGCACATTCAGGTGTGCTCAGGTGTTGCAATACTCAGACAGCACTTAGAGAGCCTAATTAAACTCCAGGGATTGGGGATAGAGGGGTGGTGGTTGTGATGGTAAGGGGATGTGGAGGTGAGGGTACCATTCATTTAATTCCAGCCGTTACATTGAGCTGTCCTCTCTTCACCGGTCTCCACTGTGGTGGTGAGGGAAGTAGATTTTGTTTCGTCCCACTGTTCCGCTCTGTGCTCAACCAATCTACACTCCAAAAACTGAAGAGAGAGTGGGCTATTATTATCTGTGGATATAATGATTTCAGATATAAACTGTGTGTGATTGCCATGGCAATCTCCCTTTTAAATGTAATTATAACAGCACGCTCAAATGGCATCTATTGGTCATGAAACTGTTGAATCAACTCCACTGGATTTAATCTTTGCTCCTCATTTCTTCTTTAGGTAACACTATACAGTGCCTTCGGAAAGTATTCAGACCACTTTACTTTTTGCACATTTTGTTACGTCACAGCCTTATTCTAAAATTGATTAAATTGTTTTTTCTCCTCATCAATCTACACACAGTACCCCATAATGACAAAGCAAAATCACATTTACATAAGTATTCAGACCCTTTACTCAGTACTTTGTTGAAGCACATTTGGCAGCAATTACAGCCTCAAGTCTTCTTGGGTATGATGCTACAAGCTTGGCACACCTGTATTTGGGGAGTCTCTTCCATTCTTCTCTGTAGATCCTCTCAAGCTTTGTCAGGTTGGATGGGGAGCGTCGCTGCAGAGCTATTTTCAGGTCTCTCCAGAGATGTTCGATCGGGTTCAAGTCCGGGCTCTGGCTGGGCCACTCTAGGACATTCAGAGATTTGTCACCGTAGGGATGGTGCCAGGTTTCCTCCAGACGTGACGCTTGGCATTCAGGCCAAAGAGTTCAATCTTGGTTTCAACAGACCAGGGAATCTTGTTTCTCATGGTCTGCGGGTCCTTTAGGTGCTTTTTGGCAAACTCCAAGAGGGCTGTCATGTGCCTTTTACTGATGAGTGGCTTCCGTCTGGCCACTCTACCATAAAGGCCGGATTGGTGGAGTGCTGCAGAGATGGTTGTCCTTCTGGAAGGTTCTCCCATCTCCACAGAGGAACTCTGGAGCTCTGTCAGATTGACCATCGGTTTCTTGGTTACCTCCCTGACCAAGGCCTTTCTCCCCCGATTGCTCAGTTTGGCCGTGTGGCCAGCTCTAGGAAGAGTGGTGGTTCCAAACTTCTTCCATTTAAGAATGATGGAGGCCACCGTGTTCTTTGGAACCTTCAATGCTGCAGACATTTTTTGGTACCCTTCCCCAGATCTGTGCCTCGACACAATCCTGTCTCAGAGCTCTACAGACAATTCCTTCAACCTCATGGCTTGGTTTTTGCTCTGTCAACTGTGGGACCTTATATAGACAGGTGTGTGCCTTTCCAAATCTTGTCTAATCAATTGAATTTACCAAAGGTGGACTCCAATCGAGTTGTAGAAACATCTCAAGGATGATCAATGGTAACAGGATGCACCTGAGCTCAATTTTGAGTCTCATAGCAAAGTGTCTGAATACTTATGCAAATAAGGTATTTCAGGGGGGTTTTTTATGTCCAAAAACCAGTTTTCACTTAGTCATTATGGGTATTGTGTGTAGATTGACAAGGCAAAACATTTATTTAATCCATTTTAGAATAAGGCTGTATCCTAACAAAATGTGGAAAAAGTCAAGGGGTCTGAATACTTTCCGAATGCACTACCAGTCAAAAGGTTGGACACATCTACTCATTCAAGGGTTTTTCTTAATTTTTTACTATTTTTTACATTGTAGAATAATAGTGAAGACATCAAAACTATGAAATAACACATTTGTAGTAAGCAAAAAAGTGTTAAACAAATCACTATATATTTTATATTTGAGATTCTTCAAGTAGCCACCCTTAGAGTTGATGACAGCTTTGCACACTCTTGGCATTCTCTCAACCAGCTTCATGAGGTAGTCACCTGGAATGCATTACAATTAACAGGTGTGCCTTCTTAAAAGTTAATTTGTGGAATTTCTTTCCTTCTTAATGCGTTTGAGCCAATCAGTTGTGTTGTGACAAGGTAGGGGGGTATACAGAAGATAGCCCTATTTGGTAAAAGACCAAGTTCATATTGTGGCAAGAACAGCTCAAATAAGCAAAGAGAAACAACAGTCCATCGTTACTTTAAGACATGATCAGTCAATCCGGAAAATTTCAAGAACTTTGAAAGTTTCTTCAATGGAGTCGCAAAAACCATCAAGCGCTATTATGAAACTGGCTCTCATGAGGACCACCAAAGGCACTACAGAGGGTAATGCGTACGGCCCAGTACATCACTGGGGCCAAGCTTCCTGCCATCCAGGACCTCTATACCAGGCGGTGTCAGAGGAAGGCCCCAAAATTGTCAAAGACTCAAGCCACCCTAGTCATAGACTGTTCTCTCTGCTTCCGCACGGTAAGCGGTCCAAATTCTAGGTCCAAAAGGCTTGTCAACAGCTTCTACCCCCAAGCCATAAGACTCCTGAACAGCTAATCATTGCTACCCGGACTATTTGCACTGCCCCCTCACCCCCACCACCCTCTTTTACGCTGCTGCTACTCTTTCTATTATTTATGCATAGTCACTATAACTCTACCCACATGTACATATTACCTCAATTACCTCGACTAGTCGGTGCCCCCGACATTGTGTGACACTCTGGCTCTATGGACGTTTATATTGAGCCAGGGTTGTTCATTTTCGTGTGTTTGGGTGTATTTCATTTGGTGGAGTTGGGGATGGGTGAGTTTCATTTGTTTGTGTCATGTGGTGATTGGTCGATGACTCCCAATCGGAGGTAACGAGTGTCAGCTGTCGGCTCGTTATCTCTGATTGGGAGCCATATATATTCTGTGTGTTTTCTCCTTTGTGTTGTGGGTTATTGTTTCTTTGTTGCTGTTAGTAGTATTCAGTATGAGAACTTCACGGATCGTCATTTGTTGTTTTCTTCGTGGTTGCTTTAAGTTAATAAAATCATCATGTTCACTCGCAACGCTGCGCATTGGTCTCCTCCTTCAGACGGTCGTGACAGAATAACCCACCAAAAAAGGACAAGCAGCGCGTCCAGGAGCAAGGGGTCTGGACACAGGAGTTATGGATGCCTCCTAAGGACTTTTGGACATGGGAGGAGATTCGGGCTGGAAAGGGTCCTTGGGCACAACCGGGAGGAACATCATCGCCCTCGTGAAGAGCTGGAGGCAGCTGCAGCCGAGAGGAGGTGGTCTGAGGAGGAATATCACCGCCCTCGTGAAGAGCTGGAGGCAGCTGCAGCCGAGAGGAGGTGGTATGAAGAAGCGCGGAGTCGAGGCTGGAAGCCCGTGGTTACTCCCCAAAAATTTTTTGGGGGGCACATGGCTTAGGCGCCTGGGCAGCAGGAGGCTGCCACAGGGAGAAAAGGAGAGAAGGCTATCGGATTACGGGAGCCATTGGCGAGTAGAGGGAGGGAAGTTGTTGTGGCACGGCATGAGAGACTGAAGTGTGTTCCCAGTCTGGTCCGGTCCGTTCTTGATCCCCAGTTAAGGCCAGTGGTGGGTGTTCCCGGTACGGTCCCGGCCTGTTCCTACTCCACGCACCAGGTCCACGATATGCGGCCAGCCCGGCCTGAACTGGCCGTCTGCCCAACGTGGCGCCTGAACTGCCCGTCTGCCCAACGCCGTCTGAACTGCCCGTCTGCCCAACGCCGTCTGAACTGCCCGTCTGCCCAACGGGGCGCCTGAACTGCCCGGCTGCCCAACGCCGTCTGAACTGCCCGTCTGCCCAACGCCGTCTGAACTGCCCGTCTGCCCAACGCCGTCTGAACTGTCCGTCTGCCCAACGCCGTCTGAACTGCCCGTCTGTACTGAGCCTGCAAAGCCGCCCGTCTGCCATGAGCCTTCAGAGCCGTCCGCCAGACCGGGAGCCGCTGAGAGCTCTCCGCCAGACAGGATCAGCCAGAGCCTTCCGCCAGACAGGATCAGCCAGAGCCTTCCGCCAGACAGGATCAGCCAGAGCCTTCCGCCAGACAGGAGCAGCCAGAGCCTTCCGTCAGACCGGATCAGCCAGAGCCTTCCCGCCAGACAGGATCAGCCAGAGCCTTCCGCCAGCCATGAGCAGCCAGACCCGTCAGCCAGCCGAACGAGCAGCCAGATCCGTCAGCCAGCTATGAGCAGCCAGATCCGTCAGCCAGCCATGAGCAGCCAGATCCGTCAGCCAGCCACGAGCAGCCAGATCCGTCAGCCAGCCATGAGCAGCCAGATCCGTCAGCCAGCCATGAGCAGCCAGATCCGTCAGCCAGCCATGAGCAGCCAGATCCGTCAGCCAGCCATGAGCAGCCAGATCCGTCAGCCAGCCATGAGCAGCCAGATCCGTCAGCCCGCCAGGATCCGCCAGATCCGTCAGCCAGCCAGGATCCGCCAGAGCCGTCCTGCCAGGATCCGCCAGAGCCGTCCAGCCAGGATCCGCCAGAGCTGTCCAGCCAGGATCCGCCAGAACCGTCTAGCCAGGATCCGCCAGAGCCGTCCAGCCAGGATCCGCCAGAGCCGTCCAGCAAGGATCCGCCAGAGCCGCTCCAGCCAGGATCCGCCAGAGCCGTCCAGCCAGGATCCGCCAGAGCCGTCCAGCCAGGATCCGCCAGAGCCGTCCAGCCAGGATCCGCCAGAGCCGTCCAGCCAGGGATCCGCCAGAGCCCGTCCAGCCTGGATCCGCCAGAGCCGTCCAGCCTGGATCCGCCAGAGCCGTCCCGCCAGGATCCGCCAGAGCCGTCCCGCCAGGATCCGCCAGAGCCGTCCCGCCAGGATCCGCCAGAGCCAGCCAGCCAGGATCCGCCATCTAGTCAGGTACTGCCCCTTAGTCGGTACTGCCCCGTAGTCCGGTGCCGCCCTTAATCCAGTGGGGTTTAGTTGGGGGTGGTCATGAGGAAGGGAATACGGAAGCGGATAGTGACTAAGGTGGGGTGGGGACCACGACCTGGGCCAGAGCGCCACCAGGGACAGACGCCCACCCAGACCCTCCCCTAGTCCTGATGTTGGTGCGCCCGGAGTTCGCACCTTTTAGGGGGTACTGTGACACTCTGGCTCTATGGGACGTTTATATTGAGCCAGGGTTGTTCATTTCGTGTGTTTGGGTGTATTTCATTTGGTGGAGTTGGGGATGGGTGAGTTTCATTTGTTTGTGTCATGTGGTGATTGGTCGATGACTCCCAATCGGAGGTAACGAGTGTCAGCTGTCGGCTCGTTATCTCTGATTGGGAGCCATATATATTCTGTGTGTTTTCTCCTTTGTGTTGTGGGTTATTGTTTCTTTGTTGCTGTTAGTAGTATTCAGTATAGAACTTCACGGATCGTCATTTGTTGTTTTCTTCGTGGTTGCTTTAAGTTAATAAAATCATCATGTTCACTCGTAGCGCTGCGCATTGGTCTCCTCCTTCAGACGGTCGTGACACATTGACTCTGCACCGGTACCCCCCTGTATATAGCCTCCCTACTGTTATTTTATTTTACTGCTGCTCTTTAGTTATTTGCTTTTCTTTTTTTTACTTAACACTTTATAAAATAAAAAATGCATTGTTGGTTAAGGGCTCACTGTAATGTCTACACCTGTTGTATTCGGCGCATGTGGCAAATACAATTTTATTGTAATTTATTTGAATGGAAGACCCAGAGTTACCTCTGCTGCAGAGGATAAGTTCATTAGATTTAACAGCCTCAGCAATTGCAGCCCAAGAAATGCTTCACAGAGTTCAAGTCACAAACACATCTCAACATCAACGTTTCAGAGGGGACTGTGTGAATCAGGCCTTCATGGTCGATTTGCTGCAAAGAAGCCACTACTAAAGGACACCAATAAGAAGAAGAGACTTGCTTGGGCCAAGAAACACAAGCAATGAGCATTAGACCGGTGGAAATGTGTCCTTTGGTCTGGAGTCCAAATTTGAGATTTTGGGTTCCAACCGCCGTGTCTTTGTGAGACACGGTGTGGGTGAACGGATGATCTCCGCATGTGTAGTTCCCACCGTAAAGCATGGAGGAGGAGGTGTTATGGTGTGGGGGTGCTTTACTGGTGACACTGTCTGTGATTTATTTAGAATTCAAGGCACTCTTAACCAGCATGGCTACAACAGCATTCTGCAGTGATACGCCATCCCATCTGGTTTGGGCTTAGTGGGACTATCATTTGTTTTTCAACAGGACCTCCAGGCTGTGTAAGAGCTATTTTACCAAGAAGGAAAGTGATGGAGTGCTGCATCAGATGACCTGGCCTGCACAATCCCCCGACCTCAACCCAATTGAGATGGTTTGGGATGAGTCGGACCGCAGATTGAAGGAAAAGCAGCCAACAAGTGCTAAGCATATGTGGGAACTCCTTTAAGACTGTTGGAAAAGCATTCCAGGTGAAGCTGGTTGAGAGAATGCCAAGAGTGTGCAAAGCTGTCATCATGGCAAAGGGTGGCTTTTTGATAAAATATATTTTGATTTGTTTAACACTTTTTTGGTTACTACATGATTCCATATGTGTTATTTCATAGTTTTGATGTCTTCACTATTATTCTACAATGTAGAAAATAGTAAAAATAAAGAACAACCCTTGAATGAGTAGGTCATCCACGAGGAGGGAGGGGGAGGAGGAGGAAGATTCAGCAGGGATGAGAAGGCGGCAAAGAGCTTCCTAGGGTTAGAGGCAGAGGCTTGAAATTTAGAGTGGTAGAAAGGGCTTTAGCAGCGGAAACAGAGGAAGAGAATGTAGAGAGGAGGGAGTGAAAAGATGACAGGTCCGCAGGGAGTCTAGTTTTCCTCCATTTCCGCTCGGCTGCCTGGAGCCCTCTTCTGTGAGCTTGCAATGAGTCGTCAAGCCACGGAGCAGGAGGGGAGGACCAAGCCGGCCGGGAGGATAGGGGACATAGAGAGTCAAAAGATGCAGAAAGGGAGGAGAGGAGGGTTGAGGAGGCAGAATCAGGAGATCAGAGGGAGAAGGATTTAGCAGAGGGAAGAGATGATAGGATGGAAGAGGAGAGAGTAGCGGGAGCGAGAGAGAGCGAGCGACGGTTGCGACGGCACATTACCATCTGATTAGGGGCAGAGTGAGTAGTGTTGGAGAAAAGGATACAAAGTAGTGGTCGGAGACTTGGAGGGGAGTTGCAGTGAGATTAGTAGAAGAACAGCATCTAGTAAAGATGAGGTCAAGCGTATTGCCTGCCTTGTGAGTAGGGGGGGCGGTGAGAGGGTGAGGTCAAAAGAGGAAAGGAGTGGAAAGAAGGAGGCAGAGAGAAATGAGTCAAAGGCAGACGTAGGGAGGTTAAAGTCACCCAGAACTGTGAGGGGTGAGCCATCCTCAGGAAAGGAATTGATCAAGGCATCAAGCTCATTGATGAACTCTCCAAGGGAACCTGGAGGGCGATAAATGACAAGGATGTTAAGCTTGAATGGGCTAGTGACTGTGACAGCATGGAATTCAAATGAGGAGATAGACAGATGGGTCAGGGGAAAAGAGAGAATGTCCACTTGGGAGAGATGAAGATTCCTGTGCCACCGCCGCGCTGACCAGATGCTCTCGGGGTATGCGAGAACACATGGTCAGACGAGGAAAGAGCAGTAGGAGTAGCAGTGTTTTCTGTGGTAATCCATGTTTCCGTCAGCGCCAAGAAGTCGAGGGACTGGAGGGTAGCATAGGTTGAATGAACTCTGCCTTGTTGGCCGCAGAACGACAGTTTCAGAGGCTGCCAGAGACCCGGAACTCCACATGAGTCGTGCGCGCAGGGACCACCAGATTATAGTGGCAGCAGCCACGTGGTGTGAAGCGTTTGTATGGCCTGTGCAGAGAGGAGAGAACAGGGATAGACAGACACATAGTTGACAGGCTACAGAAAAAGGCTACAATAATGCAAAGGAGATCGGAATGAAATGAACTTAACATCTGGGAAAGCGAGAGAGCGGGGCCTCCCTCACTTACGTTTCACTGAAACACTCAAATATGGCTCTCCCAACTTCCACTTTAGAAATTATAATTCTTGGAAACTACAGCGGTTCAATGTTTTCTAGGAATAGACTCTAACTTAGTTTATTCAGCTAGCTAAGTTGGTACAGTATTCTTCCGTGAAAACCGTCCAGGGCACCGAATCCTATGACGCCATAGCCAACTAGCATGCCAGCCTCCAATAACACGGTTTAGCACCAATACTCGGTTACATCAAACCACCAGTGTGTTAACACGCCAAACAGATCATTCGTGTCTGTGTCTAACGTTGTGTAAAGTTTTGGGTTCGTTTTCACAGTTTGAGTGAGTACGTCATCAACTTATTCAGCCAGTTAGTTAGCTAGAATAGTTAGCATACTTGCTATCCATTACTCTCTGCCAACGAACCAACCTCTCCTCCCACGGCACGAGAGCCAAGCTAATGTTAACTAGTCACCCATGTCCCGAATTCCCTTGAACGACTCTAGTTACCAGTATGTAAAAACAAAACAAAAATAATTGTAGGTTATAACTTACCCTTAGTAGCTACTGTTAGCCAGTTAAGTGCAAAGCTAGCCACTGAATCGATTCAGCCAGTTCGCGTCTGTCCCAACAGAGAGAAAGTGTCTCCAAATATTACAGCTAGGTCGTTCCAGCTATTGTTTAGTTAGCTATCCAGGTAGCAACAAGCTAGCTACATTTCGAGTACAGTAGCTACTAACTACCTAACGTTAACGCTTCAGATAATGAGGATAGAAAAACAGCTGAATGGCATAATTACAGGTACTCTTAAGGGTGAAATAACATTGGAAACAACTATCCACAGTTGCTAATAGTTACCAGTAGCTACCCGCTAGCTAGCTAGCTTTATTGGTCCAGGTAGTGGGTTAGCTAGCCTCGTGCTTCACCGGGCTCAGCCGAATACAATACTTACCTACAATAATTAACCACAATAACCTACAATAACTACCTAGATAAACTGCCTACAATACCTAACTACAATACCTACCTACAATCTAAATACATGGTTTAAGCTTTACTCGACACCATATAAGAAGCCAAGCTTACCTCCCGCTAGAGAAACACAACACAACCTGGAGGTGTGTTGGGTCATTGTCCTGTTGAAAAACAAATGATAGTCCCACTAAGCCCAAACCAGATGGGATGGCGTATCTCTGCAGAATGCTGTGGTAGCCATGCTGGTTAAGTGTGCCTTGAATTCTAAATAAATCACAGACAGTGTCACCAGCAAAGCACACCCACACCATAAAACCTCCTCCTCCATGCTTTACGGTGGGAACTACACATGCGGAGATCATCCGTTCACCCACACCGCGTCTCACAAAGACACTGTGGTTTGAACCAAAAATCTCACATTTTGACTCCAAACCAAAGGACACATTTCCACCGGTCTAATGTCCATTGCTCGTGTTTCATGGCCTAAGCAGGTCTCTTCTTATTGGTGTCCTTTAGTAGTGGTTTCTTTGCAGCAATCCGACCATGAAGGCCTGATTCACACAGTCCCCTCTGAACAGTTGATGTTGAGATGTGTCTGTTACTTGAACTCTGTGAAGAATTTATTTGGGCTGCAATTTCTGAGGCTGGTAACTCTAATGAACTTATCCTCTGCAGCAGAGGTAACTATGGGTCTTCCATTCCTGTGGCAGTCCTCATGAGAGCCAGTTACATCATAGCGCTTGATGGTTTTTGCAACTGCATTTGAAGAAACTTTCAAATTCTTGAAATGTTCCGTATTGACTGACCTTCATGTCTTAAAGTAATGATGGACTGTCGTTTCTCTTTGCTTATTTGAACTGTTCTTGCCATGATATGTACTTACCAAATAGGGCTATCTTCTGTATGCCTCCCCTAGCTTGTCACAACACAACTGATTGGCTCAAACGCATTAAGAAGGAAAGAAATTCCACAAATTAACTTTTAAGAAGGCACACCTCTTAATTGAAATGCATTCCAGGTGACTACCTCATGAAGCTGGTTGAGAGAATGACAACCGTGTGCAAAGCTGTCATCAAGGCAAAGGGTGGCTATTTGAAGAATCTCAAATATTAAATATATTTAACACTTTTTTGCTTACTACATGATTCCATATGTGTTATTTCATAGTGTTGATGTCTTCACTATTATTCTACAATTTAGAAAATAGTAAAAATAAAGAAAAACCCTTGAATGAGTAGGTGTGTCCAAACTTTTGACTGGTACTGTAAGTCATGAATGGGATATTTATTAATTGTTAATTAATTAATGAGTGAATTTGTAAATGTGAGTACATAAGCTTACTAATACCTCTGTTGATGATTAATGTAGATCCTTATAAATCATTTACTAATCAACTAATTTGCAGTCTCTAATCTAAAGTGTGCACACATATACTTTATAAAGGTTTATAAATTACTTGTTTCTCCCCAAAAGCTGGCAACATTAGTAGACAGTATCTGACGCTCCACCAATGGCAAGAAATAACCTTAAACATGCAATGTTAAAACAAGTATATGATTATATATATATATATATATATATATATATATATATTTTTAAACAGAGCATCTCCAGAATCAACTTTATTGCATTAACTTCTAGCTTGAACAATTTCAGTTACATATTTCAAAATACATTTCAAAAGAACAGAATAGCATATTTTTAATTTAATTATGTTACTGTGCTAAGTTAACCTAAAACCTGCAATGGTCAAGTTTTGGCTATTTTTTGCCATTGGTGGAGTGTCAGGTATTGTCTACTAATGTGGCCAGCTTTTGGGGAGTAACACGTCATTTATAAACCTTTATAAAGTATACACTGAGTGTACAAAACATTAGAAACACCTTCCTAATATTGAGTTGCACACCCTTTTGACCTCAGAACAGCCTCAATTCGTTGGGGGCATGGACTCTGCAAGGTGTTGAAAGCGTTCCACAGGGATGCTGGCTCATGTTGACTCCAATGCTTCCCACAGTTGTGTCAAGTTGGCTGGATGTCCTTTGGGTGGTGGACCATTCTTGATACACACAGGAAACTGTTGCATGTGAAAAACCCAGCAGAATTGCAGTTCTTGACACACTCAAACCGGCGCGCCTGGCACCTACTACCGTACCCCGTTCAAAGGCGCTTCAATATTTTGTCTTGCCCATTCACCCTCTGAATGGCACACATACTCGAGGTTCTGGAGTGGCGCAGCGGTCTAAGGCACTGCATCTCAGTGCTTGAGTGCTCAGTGCTTGAGGCGTCACTACAGACCCCCTGGTTCGATTCCAGGCTGTATCACAACCGGACGTGATTGGGAGTCCCATAGGGCGGCGCACATTTGGCCTAGCGTCGTCCGGGTTTGGCCGGTGTAGGCCATCATTGTAAATAATAATTTGTTCTTAACTAACTTGCCTAGTTAAATAAAGGTAAAATAAAATAAAAAATAAATAAACGTACACAATCCATGTCTCAATTGTCTCAAGGCTGAAAAATCCTTATTTAACCTTTATTTTCCCCTTTATCTACACTGATTGAAGTGGATTTAACAAGTGACATCAATAAGGGATCATTGTTTCACCTGGATTCACCTGGTCAGTCCATGTCATGGAAAGAGCAGGTGTTCTTAATGTTTTGTACACTCAGGTTAGGCCTATATGGTGGCAGTGCAAACGTTTTTTAGATTAGGGGCTGCAAAATAGTTTATTCATTTTTTTATAATGGTTTATAAGGCTCTACATTAATCATCAACTGAGGTATTAGTAAGTGCAAATACATTTATAAATGCACCAATTAACAATTCATAAATATACCATTCATGACATATATAAATCATTAATCAACCATTAACAAATGCCTTATAAATAATCTTATGAGTTGACAATTACTCCTTCATAACTGGTTTATAAGTACATTAGTAATACATTATTAATCATTTTCAAATTGTGAACATACTATGATCAAACAGCTTACTAATTATATTATAAATCATTAATAAATCATTTAAAATAGTGTTTATAAATGCATAAATTACTATTTAGAGATTGCTTATTGACAATTGCAAATGTAGTTATAATGATTAGTAATTGGTAAACAAACTCTTAGGAACCTTAATATAAAGTGTTACCCTTCTTTATATTTATGTTTTAACATGTCAAGAAAATGTCTGGATTTTAGCATGGTCATGCAGAATGTTCCTTCTATGATAAAATGGGTGTGAATAGAAGCAATCAATACAGTATTGTGCATTACAGTATCGCTTTGGATTAAATGCTACTCTGAATTTGAAACTATTTAGATTTCCTCTGAACCACTATGCTTGACCCTTTTTCACCAGATGAGCCTGAGCTGCACGTTGCCTATTAAACTGGTAAAGTCTCCGCCCAGCTGTGGTTTCGGCAGCCTTTTGGAGTTCCCCACAGTGTTTTGAGGTGTTTATTAGCCACCTGTGTGTGCTCACTCCTCTTTCCTGAAGCCCAACGCTGCGTGCTTCGCACTCGATTGTTGCATAGCAACTGCTTGCTCAGCACCTGTTTTCATCATTTAGAAGTCTACAGCCTCAAAATATGTAATTATGTGGGCAGAACCACCCGCGTGGGTCAGTGTATGACTCTGCCAGTGTCCAAAAACATGCTCCTTCTCTTTTAGGGAGAGCATTGATGCATGCTAGATAACCAGCTACTGTAACTCATGAGTCCCAAAAGGCCATCTTAACTATAATGCTCTATACAGGGAATAGGGTACCATTTGGGATACAGACATTACTCCATTGAGCATGCTCTCTGTAACATAACTTATGGCTGGTTATCATGCCATATAGCCCCGCAGAGAAACACTTCACTTTTATGTCAGATATATTGTTACCTAACAAATATCAGAGGGCCATAATGACTGGTGACTGATAGGCAAAGTAGCCATGCCGTCGATGGCACTGCAGGGCTAGGGACTGATAATGGCTCTTAGATTCTAAGGTTTTAATTAAGCCCTCAAGGAAAATCCAGACTGTATCATCAGTGAAGCTTTATCTTCTCCAAATGTGAATTTAGATTTCTAAGTGCATGCCCCCATTTAACACTGCTTCTTATTCACCCTCTAGTCTATTCGACTTTGAGTGACTTGTTTCTCAGGCAAATGCTGAGCTTATTAATATGTTTACTTCTACACACCCACCCAACAACAGGAAAGTAATTGATTGCTTTCTTTGTAAACAGCTCTTCTGTTGTGTTCAATGGGTAAGTTGAGCAGCACATCTTCTATGGGAACATTGGTTGGCTTCAGTGTGCACTTTGTGCCATTTGCCAAGTTTATATCATGAAGACACATTGCCATTCACTCAAATGAATTCTCTGTTGAAGACTTCATGTATTCCTGTAAGCCAGCCATAGCGGACTACGGTCATTACATAATGTTTTCATATCGTGTTAAATGCTTAGTTCTGTGATAAACACATCAAGATGTCTAGATGACAGCCTTCTAATATAATTTATGTCATGTGGAGGTGTAGTGAAGTCTTGGATATAATAAATAAACAGTATATATGGAACTATTCTTAGATTGTGTAGTTCAAGCCGTAGGCAATCTCCTGTTACCTATTTCCAGGTGATCCTCAATTTAAAAAAAAATCTGAACATTAATGAAGAAAATAATATGTTCCCTGTAGATACTAACTCTAAGCTGCTGTTTAGTGTTCATAGAATCAGGGAAAGCTAATGTCTGTATTGACCTTGCCTTTGGCAACTCTGTGTTGAGATGATGTCCACCCTGCAGCTACTCCAGCATGATCAAAGACAACCAATATGAGAGTCTGGTAGGCTCTGTAAACAAATCCTACTGTAGAGCATCCTCCAACCTTTATTCATCCATTCCTAATCAATAGGCCTACATATACCTCTCCAAGGCTCTGTCCAAGGATGTATGTCACAACCCTTCTCACTAAACTTGATCAAATGCTCAACAAGATTCAGGGCTGAATCTCCATTGAGGAAAAAGTTACCTGCTCTAGTGTCACGGTTTCGGCCGAGGCTGCCTCTCTTCCTTGCTCGGGCAGGCTTCGGCGGTCGTCGTCCCCGGAGTACTAGCTGCCACCGTTGTATGTTTCTATGTTCGTTTGGTTTTGTCTTAATGTTGTACACCTGTTATCGTTTAGCGTTCATTAGTGTGTCCTATAAGTTCTCGTTTTGTTAGTCATGTGGTATGTGTGATTGCGCTTACTGTCGACTAGACTGTGCTTCGTTTCCTCCTCTGTTTTGGAGAGGTTTTTCGCACTTGTTGTGCGCGTTTGTATTTTCATGTTTGGTTTACGCCTGTGTGCGTAATCGCTTGTCTCAAGGCTCTTTTGGATCGTGTTTGAGTTTTGGATTACTAAAGTCTGTTGGACTGAGCTTCTGCGTCCTGCGCTTGATTTCCTGCACCACATCTACACACAGCACCTTCTGACATCTAGCTATTAATTGGCACATTTACTTCTGCATACTTCATTAAATAGTTTCGTTATCGCCCATTTCACCCTCTCTGTTAAGAAGTTCTTATTTGACACCCAGGCCTCCAATATACTGTAGCTGTGAGGCTCAATTTCTCATTTTAAATGGTTTAAGGAGTCAGGATGAAAGTGCTGTGTGAGTAATAATTCACTCATTTTGTATTTCCATAGCTCTAAGCATGTGAATGAGGAGATATTGTAGCCAATACCCAATTTATCTTCATAGGCCATTTAAGACATTCAGCTGAGAGTACAGTATGTTCTGTCCCAAAAGAGATAAGAATGATAGTGTCCTGCTCTGAGCGCTCTTCAATCTGTTCCTTATTAAACCCATAAGTATCTGCCCAAATTAAACCACCACTAGTTCAAAAGCTTTTGATAACTTTCTAGCAATAGAAAACACATGAACCCAAAATCAGCATGTTTGTAGATTCACCAATACAACAATACATTCTAGGGTTTATAAATGTTAAAGTTTGACTGCATAACTCTGTGTGTACAGCTGCAGTATATTGGAGACCCCTCTGGCAAGAATGCAGTCTTTTTGTTTGTAGATTTGAACACAATTTCCGATAAACCCCGTTCTCATAGGTAGTCGGCTGAGGCCTAATGCAGCCATTTTTATCTCAATATCAAATCATTTCTGGGTAACAATTAAGTACCCTACTGTGATTTTTTTCAATTAAAAATGTTTAAAAAATGCTTCTTAGCAAAGAGCATTTTCTCAAGCAAGAATTTAGCTAGGACTGTCTGGGATTGGTCTGAGGGAGGGGAAAACTGTAAACTTGCTGTTATTGGCAGAGAGGTTTGGAACTCTCTTTCTTATTGGTCTATTGGGATGTAGCTCAGTTGGTAGAGCATGGCGTTTGCAACGCCAGGGTTGTGGGTTCGATTCCCACGTGTATGAAAAATAAAATAATGTATGCACTCACTAACTGTAAATCGCTCTGGATAAGAGCGTCTGCTAAAATGTAAATGTCTATTGACTAATTTACAGCCTGGTGATGTCACCACGCGGGCCAAAGCTCCGCCCCACCAGAACAGGCTGAAATTTCAGTTGGTCTTTTCAAACATCTCACACTAAAAGGGCATTATCATCATTTTCACAATTTCCCAATATTATTCCAACCTCATTATGTGGAAATGTACATAAAACACAGGAAAATCACGTTTTTGACAGCACTTGGCCTTTAATATAGAGGAGAAAAGTTGTATTTTTATGATCAGATCAAGCACCCATATATGAAGTAAAGTCAATATAGCAGCCTACTGACTCGGTATCTGAAATAAATAAAAATACAAATATGAGATTCTGGGGCAACCCCTATTATACAGTCAATAGGGGGGCCAACAGAGGAGACAGAAAGAAAATGGCACGCACAAAACCAAATTGGCTCTCGCTAGGACCTGGAGGAGCGCCGGTGGGTGTTCCAGACGTGACAGAGTGGAGCACGAGCACGGAAGTCACATTTCTGGTAGGTGAAATGAATGTAGGCTGCTGTTGAGTGAGAACGAAGGATTTTAAGAGGAATAGAAAGTCTCAAAGAGAAGGATGTGTGTTATATTTTTTCCTGTTTTAGTAGTAGAAGATTGGCGTTGTTTGCTTTCATGCACATTGGCAACTAGTGCACGCGAGAACCTTGGCTAGCTAGTTAGCTAGCTAGCTAACGTGACATAATCCGTGCAGGGATGAGGTCACGAGGTGATGGGGTTCGTTTATTTCAAACATGTGGCACAAATATATGAAATAACTATATTTCTTTGTAATAAAAGTCTGTCGCACACATGTTGCGCACAGTGCTGCAGACCAAGACAGGGGACTCTCTGGCACATTGTTTACCATTGGAGAGTCTACCCACCGACACAAATGTAAACAATGGTGCATTCATGATATTTTCACAATCAAATGCAAATAGCACGTGATGGCTATGTTGTGGTGGTCACAGCTCAATGAATGCCATTCCAAGTTTCCCATGACAACAACATTGGATAGTGTACTTGTTTTTTTCGTGTTAAGGTAAACGTGATCCATTTCATTATTTTAAAAAAACAAGGCACTCTTCACACTAAAATGCCCTATTGCAGTAGTGTAGCATAAAAAACGCACCAGTGGTGAGTGAACATCTAGCCGATTAAACTCAACTCCACGATTTACGATGGATTAGTGCGGTGACTAGTGTGGGCGGACTGGAACTCCGAATCAAATGGTATTGCCGGGGTAGCGAAATGGTTGTGTTCCGAGCTCCAGCAGTGCAGTAATATGTAACAATACACAACAAACACACGAATCTAAAAAGTTAAAAATATATAGAAATATTAGGACGAGCAATGTTCGGAGTGTGTGTGTATGTACGGGATGTATACACAAAATATGAACAGTATATGGATAGAATATGTAGTATATCTGAAGAGTAGTATACAGTGCCTTTGGAAAGTATTCAGACCACTTGATTTTTCCACATTTTGTTACGTTACAGCCTTATTCTAAAATGGATAAAATATATATATATATATCCTCAGCAATCTACACACAATACCCCATAATGACAAAGCAAAAACATTTTTTTTGCAAATGTATTACAAATAAAAAACGATACCTTATTTACATTAGTATTCAGACCCTTTGCTATGAGACTCGAAATTGAGCTCATGTGCATCCTGTTTCCATTGATCATCCTTGAGATGTTTCTACAACTTCATTGGAGTCCACCTGTGGTAAATTCAATTGATTGGACATTATTTGGAAATGCACACACCTGTCTATATAAGGTCCCACAGTTTACAGTGCATGTCAGAGCAAATACCAAGCCATGAGGTCGAAGGAATTGTCCGTAGAGCTCCGAGAAAGGATTGTGTCAAGTCACAGATCTGGGGAAGGGTACCAAAACATTTCTGCAGAATTGAAGGTCCCCAAGAACACAGTGGCCTCCATCATTCTTAAATGGAAGTAGTTTGAAAGACTCTTCCTAGAGCTGGCAGCCCAGCCAAACTGAGCAATCGGGGGAGAAAGGCCTTGGACAGGGAGGTGACCAAGAACCTGATGGTCACTCTGACAGAGCTCCAGAGTTCCTCTGTGGAGATGGGAGAACCTTCCAGAAGGACAACCATCTCTGCAGCACTCCACCAATCAGGCCTTTATGGTAGAGTGGCCAGACGGAAGCCACTCATCAGTAAAAGGCACATGACAGCCCACTTGGAGTTTGCCAAAAGGCACCTAAAGGACCCGCAGACCATGAGAAACAAGATTCCCTGGTCTGTTGAAACCAAGATTGAACTCTTTGGCCTGAATGCCAAGCGTCACGTCTGGAGGAAACCTGGCACCATCCCTACCGTGAAGCATGGTGGTGGCAGCATCATGCGCTGGGGATGTTTTTCAGCGGCAGGCACTGGGAGACTAGTCAGGATCGAGGCCAAGATGAACAGAGCAAAGTACAGAGAGATCCTTGATGAAAACCTGCTCCAGAGCGGTCAGGACCTCAGCCTGTGGCGAAGGTTCACCCTCCAACAGGACAACAACCCTAAGCACACAGCCAACACAATGCAGGAGTGGCTTCGGGACAAGTCTCTTAATGTCCTTGAGTGGGCCAGCCAGAGCCCGGATTTGAACCCTGCGTCTCTGGTGAGACTTGAAAATAGCTGTGCAGCGACGCTCCCCATCCAACCTGACAGAGCTTGAGAGGATCTGCAGAGAAGAATGGGGAAAAGCTCCCCAAATACAGGTGTGCCCAGCTTGTAGTGTCATACCCAAGAAGACTCAAGGCTGTAATTGCTGCCAAAGGTGCTTCAACAAAGTACTGAGTAAAGGGTCTGAATACTTATGTAAATGTGATATTTCCATTTATTTTATAAATTAGCAAACAATTATTAAAACCTGTTTTTGCTTTGTCATTATGGGTATTGTGTGTAGGTTGATGAGGAGGAAAAATCTATTTAATAAATGTTACAATAAGGCTGTAACCTAACAAAATGTGGAAAAAGTCAAGGAGTCTGAATACTTTCCGAAGGCACTGTATGTACAGCAATAGTTAAATAGGATAGGCCTTGACTAGAAAACAGTATATACAGTTGAAGTCGGAAGTTTACATACACCTTAGCCAAATACATTTAAACTGTTTTTCACAATTCCTGACATTTAATCCTAGTAATAATTCCCTGTTTTAGGTCAGTTAGGATCACCACTTTATTTTAAGAATGTGAAATGTCAGAATAATAGTAGAGAGAATGATTTATTTCAGCTTTTATTTCTTTCATCACATTCCCAGTGGGTCAGAAGTTTACATACACTCAATTAGTATTTGGTAACATTGCCTTTAAATTGTTTAACTTGTGTCAAACTTTCAGGTAGCCTTCCACAAGCTTCCCACAATAAGTTGGGTGAATTTTGGGCCATTCCTCCTGACAGAGCTGGTGTAACTGAGTGAGGTTTGTAGGCCTCCTTGCTCGCACACGCTTTTTCAGTTCTGCCCACACATTTTCTATAGGATTGAGGTCAGGGCTTTGTGATGGCCACTCCAATACCTTGACTTTGTTGTCCTTAAGCCATTTTGTCACAACTATGGGAGTATGCTTGGGGTCATTGTCCATTTGGAAGACCCATTTGCGACCAAGCTTTAACTTCCTTTTTCCTTTGCAAGCAACCCCCTTTTTCCTCCAAACATAACGATGGTCATTATGGCCAACCAGTTCTATTTTTGTTTCATCAAACTAGAGGACATTTCTCCAAAAAGTACGATCTTTGTCCCCATGTGCAGTTGCAAACTGTAGTCTGGCTTTTTTATGGCGGTTTTGGAGCAGTGGATTCTTCCTTGCTGAGCGGCCTTTCAGGTTATGTCTATATAGGACTTGTTTTACTGTGGATATAGATACTTTTGTTCCTGTTTCCTCCAGCATATTCACAAGGTCCTTTGCTGTTGTTCTGGGATTGATTTGCACTTTTCGCACCAAAGTACATTCATCTCTAGGAGACAGAACACGTCTCCTTCTTGAGCTGTATGACGGCTGCGTGGTCCCATGGTGTTTATACTTGCGTACTATTGTTTGTACAGATGAATGTGGTACCTTCAGGCATTTGGAAATTGCTCCAAAGGATGAACCAGGCTTGTGGAGGTCTACAATATTTTATCTGAGGTCTTGGCTGATTTCTTTTGATTTTCCCATGATGTCAAGCATAGAGGCACTGAGTTTGAAGGTAGGCCTTGAAATACATCCACAGGTATACCTCCAGTTGACTCAAATGATGTCAATTAGCCTATCAGAAGCTTCTAACGCATGACATCATTTTCTGGAATTTGCCTAGCTGTTTAAAGGCACTGTCAACTTAGTGGATGTAAACTTCTGACCCACTGGAATTGTGATACAGTGAAATCATCTGTCTGTAAACAATTGTTGGGAAAAAATTACTTGTGTCATGCACAAAGTAGATGTCCTAACCGACTTGCCAAAACTATAGTTTGTTAAAAAGAAATTTGTGGAGAGGTTGAAAAACGAGTTTTAATGACTCCAACCTAAGTGCATGTAAACTTCCAACTTCAACTGTACATATGAAGTGGGTAAAACAGTATGTGAACATTATTAAAGTGACCTGTGTTCCGTGACTATGTACATAGGGCAGCAGCCTCTATGGTGCATGTTAAGAGTAGCTGGGTGGTAGCTGGCTAGTGACAGTGACTAATTAACAGTCTGATGGCCTTGAGATTAAAAAACAGCTTCTATCTCTTGGTCCTTGCTTTGATGCACCTGTACTGACCTCGCCTTCTGGATTGTAGCGGGATGAACCGGCCGTGAATCGGGTGGCTGAGGTCATTGATGATCATCTTGGCCTTCCGACATCACAATTACAAACAACATTGTTCTGTGTAATTGGGGGCCATTCTTTGTGTGCTGAAATCAGTAGTTTTTGATTAAAAACTTCATTTTATGTGACATCGGAGATCCAGTCTGCCCACACTAGTCGCCGCTCAACTCCATCGTAAATCGTGGAGTTGAGTTTAGTCGGCTAGTAAACATCATGCAATGATCAAGTGGGCTAATTCACAAGAAATTATTTATGTACCTGGCCGCAGCAGCAAACGATCAGATTGTTTCCTCTGGCATTACTTCCCTGCTGCATTTATCTTTTATTTTATTTTACCTTTATTTAACTAGGCAAGTCAGTTAAGAACAAATTCTTATTTACAATGACGGCCTACACCGGCCAAACCCGGACGACGCTGGGCCAATTGTGCGCCACCCTATGGGACTCCTAATCACGGCCGGTTGTGATACAGCCTGGAATCGAACCAGGGGGTCTGTAGTGACGCCTCAAGCACTGAGATGCAGTGCCTTAGACCGCTGCGCCACTCGGGAGCTGCATGAATAATGACTGAGGGTACATTTGTGGCCGACCGCCTCGATTCAGTCTTATGTAGCAAAATTTTGTTTTGTTTTTTACATTGGATAAAGGTAGAGACTCAAAACTAGAACATGGTATATCATAAACTGTAGTTAAGGAACAATAGGAAAGTAATTCAGCTTTGATAGTTGAGGAACTTGTAACCACACTTTTGAGAAAATGGCCCTTGAATGTTTTGGTACACCTACTGGAGAGCTCTTCTTTGTCTACAACCATTCAGCATTGTTCACACCCTCTTACGCCTTAGCCCCACCCATCTTTTTAAGGATTCACATGTGAGGCCATTTGTTAAACACACGCTATATCAAATAAAATCTATGTTTATTTGTCACATGCACAGGATACAGAAGGTCTAAACGTTACAGTGAAGTGGTTACTTGCATAGTAGCAATATCAAAAACAGAAAGTGTCCAGATATAAATATTTTATCATTATTAGATGACGCTTACCCGACACACTTGTCTAAATTGATGGGTCATGTGAAGGAAATTCTATAACCACCCCCCAGCCACACATCGAGCTAAATGGATGGGTTGCTATTGTCTAGACATGTACACATGTTCATGAAATACAATAGATGGCCATAATCACCCCCAGACACACTTGGCTAATTTGATGGGTTATGTAATAATCCGTCCGAAGTGGTCTTTTGTTTAGACATGTAGCTAGCTAGGAGCTAGGTGCTAGCTAGCTAAACACTGAACCTGGCATAATCCTGCCGCTTTCAAGGAGCTATGACTATGTGATCACGCTCTCCGTAGCCGATGTGAGTAAGACTTTTAAGCAGGTCAACATTCACAAGGCCGCAGGGCCAGACGGATTACCAAGACGTGTACTCCGAGCATGTGCTGACCAACTGGCAAGTGTCTTCACTGACATTTTCAACATGTCCCTGACTTAGTCTGTAATACCAAAATGTTTCAAGCAGACCACCATAGTCCCTGTGCCCAAGGACACTAAGATAACCTGCCTAAATGACTACCGACCCGTAGCACTCGCGTCTGTAGCCATGAAGTGCTTTGAAAGGCTGGTCATGGCTCACATCAACACCATTATCCCAGAAACCCTAGACCCACTCCAATTTGCATACCGCCCCAACAGATCCACAGATGATGCAATCTCTATTGCACGCCACACTGCCCTTTCCCACCTGGACAAGAGGAACACCTACGTGAGAATGCTATTCATTGACTACAGCTCAGCGTTCAACACCATAGTGCCCTCAAAGCTCATCACTAAGCTAAGGATCCTGGGACTAAACACCTCCCTCTGCAACTGGATCCTGGACTTCCTGATGGGCCGCCCCCAGGTGGTAAGGGTAGGTAACAACACGTCTGCCACGCTGATCCTCAACACGGGGGACCCTCAGGGGTGCGTGCTCAGTCCCCTCCTGTACTCCCTGTTCACCCATGACTGCATGGCCAGGCACGACTCCAACAACATCATTAAGTTTGCCGACGACACAACAGTGGTAGGCCTGATCACTGATAACAATGAGACAGCCTATAGGGAGGAGGTCAGAGACCTGGCCGTGTGGTGCCAGGATAACAACCTCTCCCTCAACGTGATCAAGACAAAGGAGATGATTGTGGACTACAGGAGAAAAAAAAGAGGACTGAGCACGCCCCCATTCTCATCGACGGGGCTGGAGTGGAACTGGTTGAGAGCTTCAAGTTCCTTGGTGTCCACATCACCAACGAACTATCATTGTCCAAACACACCAAGACAGTCATGAAGAGGGCATGACAAAACGTATTCCCCCTCAGGAGACTGAAAAGATTTGGCATGGGTCCTCAGATCCTCAAAAAGTTCTACAGCTACACCATCGAGAGCATCCTGACTAGTTGCATCACCGCCTGGTATGGCAACTGCTCGGCCTCCGACCGCAAGGCACTACAGAGGGTAGTACATCACTGGGGTCAAGCTTCCTGCCATCCAGGACCTCTATTCCAAGCCGGTGTCAGAGGAAGGCCCTAAAAATTGTCAAAGACTCAAGCCACCCTAGTCATAGACTGTTCTCTCTGCTACCGCACGGTAAGCAGTACCGGAGCACCAAGTCTAGGTCCAAAAGGCTTCTCAACAGCTTCTACCCCCAAGCCATAAGACTCCTGAGCAGCTAATCATGGCTAGCCAGACTATTTGCATTTACGCTGCTGCTACTGTGTTTACTATTTATGGATAGTCACTTTAACTCTACCCACATGTACATATGACCTCAATTACCTCGACTAGCCGGTGCCCCCACACATTGACTCTGTACCGGTACCCCCCTGTATACAGCCTCCCTACTGCTATTTTATTTTACTGCTGCTCTTTAGCTATTTGCTTTTTATTTTTCTTAATTAACACTTATTTTTTCATTTTTCTTTTTAAAAAACTGCATTGTTGGTTAAGGGCCTGTAAGTGAGCATTTCACTGTATTGTCTCCACCTGTTGTATTTGGCACATGTGGCAAATAAAATGTGATTTGATTTGATTTGATCCCAACTCATACTACTACCAATCCTAACATTATCATAGCTGTATTACGAAGCTGCAGGTAGCTAAAGCTAACAAACTAGATTCAATGTTAGCTAGCTAACATTAGGCTATAACTAGTAATGCAAATGGGTTTCTGATTCGAATAATATTACTACCCAGATCATACACATAATGTTAGCTAGCGAGCCAGCAAGCTAACGTTTGCTAGCTAACTAAGAGTAAGCTTTAACTTGCAATAAAAACAGCTTTCTGACAACATTTGAAACGTATATCTGAAAATGTAGCTCGACTCTTACCCGCATACATGGACGAGCGCTTCACGGCAAAATTTTGTTTGTTAGTAGCTACATCTTGTTTGGCTAGCGTTGTGTCGAGTCACTCCGGTTCACACTGACCGTGGCGTGTGCAAAAAGTAGCTCATCACTTTTTCCAACTGATCTGTCAATAGCGCCTGCTAAATTCAGGGCATTAATGTTGTTGAGAAAAGTAGCGAAACATTTGTAGTTCTTGATGGCTAACGTTATATCTTTCAAAAATGGCGTGGTAGAAAGGACTGTCAACACATACTGAACAGCTCACGTTCTAGACAGAAGCATGCTACATGGCAGACCAATCCAAACTCATCTCCCGGCATGTCCAGCCCATCCATTATCTCAGCCAATCATGGCTAGTGGGAAGGTTCCTGTCTTTTTCTGTGGCTATGCCAACTAGGCTTGTAATTTAACCATTTTCTTCGTTTTTTATGGATTGAATACAAGTTTGTTATTAAGGAACATGAAAGTTCACATGTTCCAGAAGGCAATTCTGCCAAAAAATGCATTTTGATAAAAAATACATGTTTACGTTCAAATGCCGCTCCTGTGAAGTAGTGACGTGCGACATACGCCGAGTTTCCTGAAACAAGTTACATTTGATTTATTCTTCACTTCTGAGTTGCAGTTACAGTATTATGTCTCTAAATACGTAGGCTATACCCTTCAAAGTGATTTAGCCTCCATTGTCACTGACTTCAAACTCTCCATTGAATAGCCAAGGTCATCAGAAGCAGGGATTTGTTATAATGCTCATTCTAGGTGCAGGCAGACAGTGAGTCTGATGTTCTTCTTGAAAGATAAATCCCATTTGTGGGCCTGGGCAGTACCCATGAGTTTACAGTCAAAAACTGACACCACTCCAATAATCACCTTAGTTTTGGCTGAGCGACCATGGTCATGCCCTGCATCACACTAGGCTGCTCAGCGTCTGGAGGAGATGAATAAACAGTGATTAGGGTAAAGGGATTAGTCAGTATACAACTTATTTTATACAACCTTTGAAGACTTCTGAAGACTATCCCACCACCCAGCCTAACTACTCAAAATAGATTGTAATACAGTATATGAATCACAAAGAAAAAATATGAATTAATAATATGGAGTCAGCATAGCAGACATTTCCCCCCTTCTTCGAGGAAGGATACATCTGCCATGCGCCATTTCACACAGCTCGCCGTGTGGACTGGCCACATGGACCCTGCCTGCTGAGCAGAGCTATAGCGGTAGTCACAGACGGAGGCAGTGAGGTGCTACTTCTCCATCTGCGGAGGACTCTTGTCTTTAATTAAGCACTCATCAGGAAAAATCTGCTGCTCGCTGGCTGGCACTCAGTGGTGTGCTGTCTCTCTCTCTCTCTCTCTGGGCTCTCTCATGGAAAAAAGGGTCTCTCATATTGATAATGGGATGCTCTAATTGGTGCTTTAGTCCTGTAGTTGGTGAAGAGATGGGGAGAAAAAAAGAGACAGAGAGCACACCGGACAAAGTTGACTTATTTGTTTGTTGCTTGTTATGAGCCTGTAACTTTCGGTGTAGTCCCTGCAGAATACGGTCTTCTTAGCCTATTAACCAAATAGTTACTGTTTTTATTTTTCATAAGTTGACTATTTTTGTAAGCCATGAACTTTTAAACTGTGGGACCCCAGAGGCATGCTAATACCCATGATTACAGTAGTCTAGTAGTGGGCACTGGTCTGCTTGCTACATCTATGTATCTTCATCTGTGTATTCATGAATGTTCCCTTGATGGAACTGCTTGAGCCTTAGCTAAAACAGACCAGAGATGAGCAGCGATTCTAGCCCTGCGTGTGGTAGAGGTCATCTGTTTATGCTGTGTTCCAACGTTCACGTTTCCCAATGCAACATACTGTAGGCATGGCATATTGAGAGAGCATCTGGTGCTTGGCTGGATTCTTCTGCTTGTAGGTAGGCTACTGACTTCATAACTCGCATCAGTGTTTGTTTGCTGCTATTCCTGTAGCCTAAATGTCATCCAAAGAAATTATTAATAATTATGAGGTTATTTGACCTTAGAGCATTCATTGCCTACATTTAATTGATTCTGAAGTTTGATACATCGCTCATTATTATGTATGGTCTTGACATTGTAAAGTCTTGGTTGGTACCCTGCCCTTTTCTCCAGTTCATTCTGTTGCTACAGCCAAGCTATGCCTCTCTAAAGCTCCAATCAAGCCCTTTC